>NC_061117.1:100300691-100661413 GCF_002878395.1 Capsicum annuum | reverse complement strand
ATTTTATCCCATACTTGTGTTTTTACATTCTTAGCTTTATAAGTAATTAAGCTTCCTTCGTTATTACATTCTTTAACTATTATTGGTGTTTTTAGTTTATCCCATTTGCTTTCTGGTAAACAATTATATCTACATAAATTAGCTTCTGCTCCTGCATCTATCATCGGTGTATAATATCTACTGTAATATCCTTCTACTACTATCTTCATTAATACATATATTTTCATATCATGTTAAAGCTCTTCGTAAGTATAATTTCTCTCTATTATATGTTATAGATAATTGTGTATGCTCTATATTATATGGTTTTACTTGTTCTAACCATTTTATTTCTAATATTATGTCTGCTTTTTGCATTTCTTCCTTAATTTCAAATTCTATTTTCATTTTTCTAACTTCTATTGTTATTTCTTTTTATGCTATATTTTTAGCGTTTATTAAGCTTCTTGGTAGATCTGGGCATATATTATTATCAGATTGTATTTCCTCATTTTTTACTAGATATTTTGCTATATAATTTTCTTCTTGTCCTGTATTTAAGAGTATTAAATATTTTTTTTCACTTATTGTTCCTGTTATGTAATATTGGTTTAAATTAACTATTGAACTTGTTTCATAACTTGTTCTTTTTAATGAACTTGATGATTTTGTTTTTTCATAAGCTATTGTTTTTGTTGTACTTATTCTATCATTTATTATTTCTAAATCTTCTTCGATGTCTATATTTCTGTAACTATAATCATTATTATCAAATGTTTTTACGAATTGTTCAAAAGGACTTCCTATTTGTATTTTATTAATTTTATTTTTTCCCGTTATTTTATGTTTTGCTGTTAATACATACAGATTTTTACATCTTGCTGTAAATATTTACTTCCTGGGGTTAGTTCTATTCCTGATATTTTCCAATATAATTCTAATGATTTATCTATATTTTTATCTGTTATTGCTATTAAATAGTTTTCACTTATTATAAATTTAAATTTTTGGTATATTAAATTTTCTTTTGTGGCAGTTATTATATTTTTTACTATAGGTTTTATAATTCTATCATATGCTAAATATAATTCTATTGGTGTATCTATTCTTTCTCTAAATAATGCTTTATTAATATCTCTGTACCTCTGAGGTGTACATATTTTATTGGGTCTCTACTTTTTATATCGTTTATTTCATTATTAATTATCCTTTTTGTTAATAGTGGTATACTAACTTTACCTTTTGCACATCTACAGTCTATTACATGTTTCTTTTGACTTACTACGTAATATTCTTCCTTTTTCCTAGTAAATTTATTTTTTATTGTTGGTATTTTAAATATTTTTTCTACACTTAAGTGTAACTCTTTTCCTTTTATTTCATCAAATATTATTTTTTGATCTGTTCCTTCGTCATTTAAATATTTTTCTTTTGTTATTATTTTTATATCATCTTCAGTTATTTTGTTTATTTGTATATCTTCTTTAGTCATTTAATTCATCTAATTCACTATCTATTTCATTATCTGTTTTATTTTCTGAAATTTTTTATATACTATCTTCACTTTCTAATTCGTAATCTATATAATCTATCTGCATATATTCTGTATTTTCTATTTTTATTTTTGATATTTGTTTATTTTTTGGGTTTTAGGTAATTTACAATCTCTAGCTAAATGTCCTAATTTTCCGCAATTATAACAAATACATTCTTTTATAGATTTCTTTTTTCTATATGGTCTTTTATGTTTATAATTTTTTACATAATATCTTTTTTTTGGTTTTTTACATTTATATTTTGATTTCTTGTATTTCTTATATTTCCTATGTCTTTTTCTTTTCTTATAATATCTTTCTTTGCATCCAAATTGAGGTGCTATTTTATCTTTGCAACATTCTAAATTTCTTATTAATATTTTTTTCATTTTTATTTCTTCTCTATATTTTTCACATAGGTTTCTATACCATTGTTGTAAAAATTTTATTCTTGCTCTTAGAGTATCTACTATTTTTGCTTCATCCCAACTTTTTATCATTTTTGAACTAAATGGTTCAGGTGATTTACTAAAATATAATTTTCTTATTTCTTTATTTTTTTCTGTATTAGATGCTCCTTTATAATAATATTCTTTAAATGCGCAAGTATATTCATCTACATAGCACATATTACATATTGTTAATTTTAACATTAAATTCCTATTTGTATTTTTCTCTTCATTTTGTTCCTTTTCTGTTGTTGTCATGCTACTAAATTCGTCTTTTATAGCTGTTTCATATTTGTTTAATAATTTTATAGGTGTTAATTTAGTTGTTGTTGTTGATGGTGTTCCTTCTGTAGGTTTATCAATTCTTAATATCCTTTTACTATTTTCAGTTAGATTTAAAAACCATAATTTCACTGTTCCTACTAGTGTTCTTTCTGTATATTCTGGTGCATCTGTTATATTTATATGATTATCTAATAATTGTTTTGCCATATATCCTATCCATAATTGTATTATTTTTTCTGTATTTATTACATAATCTAAGTCTAAAAAATTATAATTTTTATTAACTATTTGTTTTGGTGTCCATTTGTCATATTCATTCTTTAGATTATATCTTTTTAAATTTATTCTTATAATATGTAGGTTTTCTTATTTCTGATGTTCTAGGTATTATATTTTTTATATTTTCATCTTCTTTTTTTATCAAGAGTGTTTATTTCCTTGTTTATATTTACTAAATTTTCTTCATTAATTACTTCTTGTTTTTCATTGATTTCTAAATTTTTTGTATTTGTTAAGATTTCTGTATATGTTTCACTATCTTCTGAATCATAATTATCTGTTTTGTCAATATCTCTTGTATTAATTTCTAATTCCTTCGTTTCTATTTCTTTATTGTTTATTTCTAAATTTTCTTTAAATTGATTTATCTCATTTAATAATTTTTGTTCTTTATCTTTTTCTTTTTGTCTTTTTTCATACATATCCTTTAGCATTTGTAGTTCTTTTTCTAATTCAGCAATCCTACTATTTTTAGTTTCTTTTAATTTTCGTATTTCTTCTGTAATTTGTTGTTTTGTTTTTTCTATCTATTTCTTCATTTTCTTTTTCTATTCTCACCATAGTTGTCAATTTATCTTCTAATTTTAATTCTTCTTTCTCTAACATTAAATATAAATGTTCACCTATTTTCTTATACCTTCTCCCAAGATTAGAAAGTACTATTTTTATTTTTAACCCTTCATGGTTTTCATATATTTTTTCATCTATTATAAATTCTTCTTTGTTCATTTTTTATTTATTTGTTAATAGATCATGTTGGTATGTATATTCTAGACTATCTATTGCTGATTCTAAATTTTATATTTCTTCTTTTTGTGCATTTATTGAGTTTTTACTAACTCCGGCAATTATATTTACTGTAGTCTTTCTAACCTTATTTTTAATTCTTTACATTTTTCAGATATTATTTGTTTTAATTCTTTATAGTTTTGTACGTTATTCATTTAAATAATATTTTGGGGAATATCTAAATCTCATCATAATTAATGAATTAATTAAATAAATCCATATATATACTACTTCCATATTTTTTAAATAACAAGGCTCTGATACCATTTGTAGGGGGTGCGAATTAGGCGCAGTAAGTTTACTAGATAATAAATACATAACCCAACTGTGTATATCAATGAAGATCAACAATGTGACACGAAGGAATCAAGATAAGGCATCAGATTAGCAACAATAACCATGCATATGCACAAGTTACACTACCCAAACAAGTAAGCAGCTAGCAGTGCAACCGATGTGCCCTTACAACAAAGAAATTCCTCTTCACTCATATATGAAATCAAGCACGTAAATGCAGGGACGGTCAAGAGATACTCACTCTCAGAAAGAAGTTCCAGTCAATGTATGTCAAATACCATAAGCTTACCCTTATTTTCATCACCGAGGCTTTCAGACAGTTAAGCTAGGATCACTATAAGACTTTTCCTTATCTTATAGTGTAGGCTTGGGGCTGGTATGATACACAAGGCTATTTAAATTGACTAAGCCTCCTTGGCACTACACTATTTTTGGGGTCTCACTTATCAAACTTCAACTTATTTCTCTTTTTATTTATTAAAGCTAATTCAGGCTGGATGCAGTCCTTTAGTCTTTTATTTTTTCTTTTTCACAATTTTTCTTTTCTTATTCTTTTTCTACCACACCCATCCTTGCATTTTTTTTACCCTTCTTCATATTCACTATACATCACGCACCCCTATGATAGACACCCTTAACTTAGGTGATTTGCCTAAGTTAAAGTACATTATGCCCAAGGAGGACCAGGGACAAAATAGGTTCATGTGAAATAAGTGGGAAGGTGATAGGTATTATAATAAAAAAATATAGGTATTCAGGCTCAAAATCATGATCAAGGGATATTATTCAAACATGGAAGGTCATTTAGGCTAAAAGTGGACTAATATAAAAAATGTCCTATGATCCTTTCCTAACCACTCTCCTACAACCAAGGCAAGACCAATCGGGCAAGTTCTGGATTTGACACATAATGGGAACAAGGTAGTATCTCACAAACACATGGTACAAAGGTACATCACAAGCTACTACCTATCCGGTTCATTAATTGTTATCAATGATTATCATGTGCCTAATACCAATGCCATAAAAAGATTCACAGTAGTCACATATAGATGCACATCATATAGTTACAAAATAGATAATTGGAGAGGTATTTACCATTCCTGAAAATCCACAAAATGTCAAATTCCCCAGATACTTATTTTTCTTCCAATAAACCACAACGCATCATAAAAAAACACAGTACACCTAAGAATACCGGCTTTACTAGGAACAAGACTCCAAGAAAAAGAGACACGACAACAAAAACACCAAGAGGACATCAATACCCACAAGCAGTCTCACCCTCAACTTAAAATCATACATTATCCCCAATGTATCAAACTAAAACAAGAGAGTTAGAAACATACCTGTGGCACCATTGGTGCAGAGATCTGACATCAATCACATAATAAAAATACAAACAACAAAATGCCTTGGGTTGCCTCCCAAGCAGCGCCTGATTTAATGTCGTGGCACGACTAGGTTATCTTGACTACTCAAAATTCATCAAGATACCTTGAATGTGCTTCATCCCTAGTTGGTTCATATTTCCCATCTTCATAGAATACATCAACGATAGAGAAGACACTCATCTTCTTTTGCTGTTTCATGGATTTGTGCACTTCAAAACTAAATTCTTTCCTATTAAGCCTAAACTTTAACTTATTAAGCTCCATGTCAACTAACACTCTCCCAGTTACTAAGAACAGACTACCCAAAATTATAGGCACTTCAAATTCTACTTCGCAATCAAGGATCACAAAGTCAGCAGGGAATATAAAATCAACAACTTTTACAAGTACATCATGTAGCCTACCGATCGGCCTTTTCACAGACCTGTCTACCATAACTAATATTATCTTGGTGGGTGTGGGGTCACCCAAACCTAAATTTTTATAAAAAGCTAGCGACATCAGATTAATGCTCGCTCCAAGATCACATAAGGCCTTAGAAAATTCCAGAGATCCAATCGTACAAGGAATAGTGAACGCTCCTGGGTCTGCCCTCTTCTGCACCAAAGACCTTATAGAAATAGCACTATAATAATGGATATTATACGCCAGTTCCTATCTCACTGCTCTTTTCTTCGTCATAAGATCCTTCATAAATTTAGCATATTGTGGCATTTGATCAAGTGCTTCACCTAAAGGCACATTCTCTATCAATTGCTTCAACATAGCAATGAATTTATTAAAATTTACTTCATCTTTTTTCTTCTTTAATCATTATAGAAATGGGGGTGGCGGCCTTAGGATTTCAGCTGGGGCAACTCTTACATCCTTTTTTATACCTTCCTCCACATCAATAACATACTTCAGCTTAGGTGGTTGTTCCACTTATGCACTCTTCTTTTCCAAAATTCCCAACCCTATAGGAACCACTAAAGATTTATCAACCATCTCCAAATCTATTTCGAGCACATTAGTATGAAAGGATGTCCCCAATCCTGGAATAGATAACATCTTACCTCTTCTAGTGGTAATAGCTATACATGATCCATCAGTCCTTGGATTCTAAACTCTATCACTTGGTAGAGTCCTATTCTATCTTTGGTTGAATGTTGTGGATAATTGACTCATCTGCTGCTCTAGTTATTTAATAGTAGTTGAGTGCAAATTTACTAGTTGACTCATGGAAGATATGTCACTCTTCATAGTAGTCACCCCGGAATTGGTTGACTCAACTTTCTTTAATAGTTTCTCGATCATGTCCTCCATGGACATTTTCCCTAAACTAGTGGCAGCATTATCACGGCTTCCAGGAGGTACATACAGTCCACTCCTGTCATTTTTATTCTTCCAATCTCCTTGATGGTTCCAACCTTGGTTTTCTTGACCACCGATTCAGAAACCCCCAGGTTATGCAAGTATTTAGCCTCTTCCTCGGTGTTTGATTCAGCTCCCTTATCGTGGGACCCCATAACTTTCACCTTTTCTATATTCCCTAAATATAAAATGTTTCGTGAGTAGATCCATCTAGGTTTTTATGTGAGCCATATCCTGATCTTGCTCCTCCTCTCTCCTACACTACTTTGCTGATATTACACTAGACCCAATATTGCTTACTACCACAAAATCTCTGGTATGCCAAGCTCTACTTGTCTTAGTCATCCTTTCTAACATGTCCGCATTCTCATTAAAGCTGAGCTCCATAAAAGCTCCTCCTACAGCATTATCCATTATTGGCTTTGTAAGTGAGTTCAAAGCTTTATAGAATGTTTCCATGAAGTCCTCATCAGTCATTTTATGGATTGGGCATTGAGTCAGCTTCTTTTTAAACCTCGTCCAAGTCTTATGCAAAGCTGAATTAGCCAATTGACTAAAGTTGCTGATCTCATCTCTCAACTGTAACATTCTGGAGGACGGAAAAAACCTTTTTAGGAAAGCTCCTTTCAATTGCCTCCAGCTTGTTATAGAATCAGGAGTCATCTTATTTAACCACATAGTTGCCTCTCCAGACAGAGACAGTGGGAAAAATCTCAAATGAATAGAATTTTGTCCCACTCCTGGATTATCAAGCGACTTACAAATATTGATCAAATTCACCAAATGTAGATTTGGATCATCACCAGGAAATCCACCAAATAGTCCTTTCAAATTCAGTAGATGGATTATAGTACTGGTGATGTTGAACTTCACCCCAGGAGCTAGTGGTTGTAGAATGATTGCCCCTGTAGCTCCTGCTCCATCTAAATCATCCTCATTATTGCCAATATCAAACTGCACAGCTTGGCGGTCTAGTCTTTCTCTAAATGAACGATTTTGATTTACAGGTGCAACTACTCCTGCTGTACGCCTCCTATTAGCCGAGTCAATTAAATCATCATATTTAGGTCCTCTTTATTCGGATTTGGTACCTGACCTGGGTTATCTAAATTTTGTTAATTTAACTGAGCCCAAGCCAAGGTGGCTAGTCTTCTTACATCTTGTGAGTCTGTCATTCTACTAATCAACTGAGGTTCTGGATGTACTGGTAATAATGGTTCACCTGAACTTCGTGTACTTGGCATTCACACTAACTACCCTTCAGAGAACAAAAACAACAAATAAAATTAAAATGACGAAACTTACTACAAGTCAATAATCACAGATATACTCAATTTGAAACTGTATTCCCTGCCAATGGTGCCAAAATTTGATACGCTCAAATTACACCTCTCTTATGAGAGAGTAAGAAATTATTGTCAAGTATATAACCCAACTAGGTTGGGGTCAAATCCCATAGGGAATAAGGTGTCACTCGTCTATATGTGATTAAAATGACTAATAGATAATGGTTTCTATTAATTAGGAGTTTTATCAATCAAATGATAATTAAAGTTTCAACTTGCTTTAGAACTCAAAGCAAAAATTTCAATGGTTTAAATCAATAATAGAGAGAAACTAGGGTTGTGATCACTATGATTATCAACCCCTCATTGAATGATAGTTGTAGTACTGGATTCTTATGACTTGTGGGAAACACCAAATTATCAGTTTTGACATTCTATCTAAGTGTTTCTTAATCTACCTAGATGTGGAACTCCCTAATTCTCTTGAACTTTGAAAAATATTCTATTCATACGGATTATATCTCGAGTTGATCAATTTTGTTACAACATTAATCGTTAGATGAGAACTTAACCTTCCCAAATGCTAATTGATAATTTACTACCTTTAGTTTATTTCTCAGTTTGAGAAAATAAACATAAGGCGGGATCTATTGTTTGGAACTAATAGATAACGATCATTATAAAGGAATTATCAAGATGTCCCCACAATCATTCAAACCCTAACAAACTATTAAAATCCATAGAGGAATAATCGTAGACCCCACAACCCCAGTTATGGGTTTTAGTTCCACATGATATAGAAGGAGATAACAACAATTGTATTCATCATTCAAAGAAATTAAACTAACAAAAGATGAAGTTTGAGGTTTTTTCTCTTCTAATTTCAAGAAGTAGTTCCCACAACCCAATCACAGAGTTGAAAATTGAATTATAAGTTAAGAGGCCCAAAAAGAGCTGACTTTTCCTTTCGAATAAGTTTTAGATACTGAATGAAACGCTAAAAGACACTATTTATATCCATACTTTAAGAAAATTTCAAAATAAAAAATTTAGCCTTTTCTCCTTTAGCTGACGACATGTCTGATAACTTATCATAAAGTTGATATCTTATCAGAGAATATCGTCGAACTTTCTTTAGTGTGATGCCAAATGTGACGGCTAACCAGGAATCTAATGACTTATCAAAAAATATCATCAGAACTACTTTTATTTTCTGGTGTTCTGCTTCAGTGTTATGACATGTCTGATGGCTTATCAGAGATCTAATAACTTATTAGACATGTCTCCATTCTCTTGTTCTCTTCCTCAATGTGATGACATGTCTAACGGCTTATTAGAGATCTGATAGCTTATTAGACCATGTCGTCTGGTGAAGTTTTCAAAACTCAATTATTTTCACCAAAAAATATCCTTCTTGACATAACTTTCATATATTTCCATGCATCCTAAATTTCCTACAAAATCACATGAAATATGATAAAAAACAACATTAGCTACTTAAGAACTTATAATTTTTTCAAGTTAAAAGTCTTAAATATGCTAACAGAAGGCTAGCACATCATGATGTGAGGTAATAGCGAAGTGACATTCTGATAGTTAAGGTTCATTGGAGGTACCACCCATTTGAGGAGGCTACTTGGGAGATCTAGAGTGAGATGTGGGCCTAGTATCCTCATTTGTTTGAGACTTCAGGTATCTTCTTCGTCTTTAACTTTTTGGGATGAAAGTTCTTTAGTAGTGGATGTTGTAATGATATTTTAGGTCATTATCCATGTTCTTTCTTATTTTCTCTATAGAGATTCTCCATATCTTCCCCATGTCATTGGTTACTTGCTACAACCGGTAGTTTGGTTACCTGGTGGTTCATTTGTGTTTTAGAACCATTTTCCCAAAGAAGTCTTCATTGGTTCTAATAAACCACCAAGCCAAAAATTCAGTAAAACAACCTTAAATACAAAATCAAACTTCACCAACACGTCCAGAATATTAAAATCTATGTGGTTACATATCTCATTTGCTTGAAATAGACTCTGAGTGCATCTCGAGGCATTGGCCGAAACCCAAAACCATGTTTCGAGCTTCTTCCATTTCCTAGCTTAGAAAGAGATACTGTGATCATGGAGGGTGAGGTGCGAACACGTGAGCCACGACCGCAGCCAAGCAAGGTGCACGATCGCACTACCTGAGGCTTGGGCAGTGTCTATATGAATGCTATCTTGCCCAAAATTTTTACCATTTTTTCCTTCCTCATGAGCTCTAAAACCCTAATAAAGTTAAAAATCATCAAACTGAGTCTTGTGGGTTGATTAGGAGCTTGAATATTTTGTGTAATCCCATTTTGCTACAAATATAAAGTAAGATTTCTTCTAGTTTGGTGTTAATTTCTTGATTTCTAGAACCAAAACACCAAAGTCTTTGAGGGTCAATTATAGCCAAAAATGTGATTAATTTACTCAATTGTTTTGAGGTTTGTAGCTCCGTAATGATAGTTTTGCAATGGGTTGATCTTGAAAACTCATTTTCCAAAGGTGGGACCCACTTAGTTATTTGGTGTCATTTTGGACCCATGGCACAATGGTTCCTTAATAGGTGTTGCTAATTTTGTAATGATGCTTAGATTATGTTATTGATAGCTTGGCTTGTGGAAGAAACATCAAGTAAAGGTAAAGCAAAGCTCATTGGTTCGTGAGAAATTTGGACTCAAGGTTGGTAAGGCTTCCTTGTATTTACATTTGAACTTTATTGTAGTATAATTATGATATCTTGTGAGATTGAGTGGGATCTTAGATGATAAATGTGTGAATGATGATACTTGGGATTAGTTGATCCTCGTAGGTTGTTAAACTTGTAAAATATTATGCTTGACTATAGCCTAGAACCTTGGATAGTTCTAATTGTAGTCTCATAAATAGTATGAGAATACTTTAATTTCTCTAGTATAGGAGAGTGATGTTGTTGACTAACCTTAAGAGTATGCTGACCTAGATATGACTAGTTATGAATTTGCCTTAGTGTTTGGGGTGACTTAGAAAGGATACTTGAAGAAGATTTTCCCTAATAAGATTAGTAAGGGTTGATAAGCCCTTATGGTATGATTTAGACAACCTAGCATAATTTTGGGTAGAAGGTAGTCTTGTAGAATTGAACTTTGGCATTATTAGGATTTAGGAGTTGGACTTGACTTACCTTAAGCTTGAACTATGTAATTTCTTAGAGACCTAGATACTTTATGAACGTTTAAGTTACGTTGTTAAAGTTATAATGGTTAAACCCGGTTGTTGGTTATGCATATGGTCGATACTTCTATGATGTGTACACTTGATTGATTATCTTGTTGTCATGATATGGATAGACTTGGAAGGTCTTGTAAATTGAACCTATGGTTATGCTATTGCTTGTCTTATTGATGAGTTCACCATGTGAACCTCTAATTATGTTACCACTATTGCTATAACCCAAGCCTAATAATTAAGCTAATGTTTATGTGAAGGATTTTCCTTTGGGTTTAGTATTGTGAAAAGTGGAAGTAAAAGAGGTACCTAGAGAGCATGCACTTGACTTATAGTTGACTTGCTAATAAACATGTTAACTTGGAAAAGTGGTGATTACATATATCATTTAGATACTCATGCTCATACATCTACTTATATTATATAGTGATGATTAATTGTAAAGTAAGATGTTATGTGTTACCTTACATCACTTATACTCTACCATTGGGGGTTTTATATACTTATTGATTTGACTATATATGTATGTATATATCGATGTATTGAAAGATAAATTGATGTGTAGATGATGCCTGGTGAATCCGTAAGATATAATAATGTTATGATGATTCTTGATGAATCTGGAGGATATAATGATGTTATGATGATGACCGGCGAATCCGTAGGAAATAATAATGTTATGTTGATGCTTGGTGAATCCAAATTCTATAATAATGTTATGATGATGACCGGTGAATCCGAAAGAGGTAATGATCTTATGATGATGCCTATTGAATTCGGAGGATATAATGATGTTATGATGATTCCAGGTAAATTCCGAGGATATAACAATGTTATGATGATGCCAGGTGAATCCGTAGATTATAATGATAATATGATAATGCCTGGTGAATCCGGAAGGGGTAATGATGATATGATAATGTTATGTGTGGTAAGCATATATATTAATACCTGGATGTATGTGAGGTTATGCCCTATGTGGGTAAACACATTTGTGTACTTGGGACATGATGTCTTCCTTGGTAAATTTTTTCCCATTCCTTGTCATTAATTATTACATAAGAGATGTAACCCTTGTCAACTCTAGTTAGTAACTAGAAGTAGATTATGTTGTCTATGGGGTTAAATCTAATTGATATGTGTAATCTTGTGTACAACGAAGGGCTCATCTAGTAAATCTACTTGACTTGGATAAATGGTTATTTTATGGAATTTCACCAAGTAAAGTGGATTATATGATAACTAGTTGTCTCTAATAAATGACTATGACTTGTAGGATAGAAGCCTAGTGAACTAGTTGGTGGACCTTAAGGTTCTGTCATGCTCAATGATAATAGAGGTAGTATTGTATTATGAGAGGTTAAGTTGACATCTATGTGATGTCGTGGAGGTTTAATTGTTGAATTTTATAATTAGGAAGCTAACTTGAAGATGGCTTGAGATGGGTGAATAAATAATAGTGTTGGTAACTTGTAGCTTTTCCTTATTTGATGACTAGTAAACTACTAAACCTGGAAACTATTACCTCATGGAAATTGAGGATAGCTAGTATTGGCTAGACATGAAGTTTATTATTGAGTTAGATATTAAATAACAATATAACCATGTTATGGTGACATCGGCTTCATTGTGTCAAATTACGCTATTGATGATGATTATAGACCTCCATAAGAGGCCATGGCAGGAATGTACAACTCGTGGCTTGGTGAGTTGCTTGTTTAGTTATGCCTTGATATGTTGATGAATTGATCTTTTGATGTATTCTCTAGTTGTATGGGATGCCATGATGAGTTCTTTATTTGTTTTCCTTGAGTGTACTTCCCGGTAGTATGGGACGTCATGGTAAGTTCTTTTGCTTTATACTCTAACGATGATAGTTGTATTGATTATGGCAATTACATGATTGTTATTGTATATATATGGCTTTACACTTCCAAGATAATTATTCACTTTGTATGAGAGTTATGGTATATGAGGATATGGAATGTCATACTATTGTTATAGTTGATTAGTTATTTAGACAGTGATACTGAAGAAGATTCAGATTTTATTTTGTACCTTGACTTTAAGTTATTGTCTTACTCTACATCATCCTTATATTATAATTTAGCTCAGTCGGTCGATGATTTCTACTGAGTACCCTGGTTTTGGTACTCATATTACACTTTTGTACCTTTTTAGTACAAACCCGAGTTCTAGTTGACGTCGTTGTGTCGAGATTGTACGGTGTTGATCATCAAGAGACAGGGTGAGCTTTTGTAGCTCGAGTTTCCCGTTTTCCCTTCTATTTTTGATAATGCTCAACTCACTCTTATGTTTGAGGGGTGATGCAGTCGTTGTCAATAACCCAACCCATGTTGGGGTCGAATCCATAAGGAGAAAATTATAATATTCAAATCCTATGGGTGTTCTAATTACTAAAAGGTCATTCGGAATGCTAAAAATCACATCATGTAATATAAAATAGGGGGAATTGGTTTGAAATTTTTTTCTAACAATCTTTGGTTAACAGCTCACTAATTTAGCACTTTTGTTTTAGAATAAAGATTTGAGAAGATCTTGGGATTATGTGTTCCTAAAGGTAAGGAGTACATGGGTTGTTGAGAGTTTAACATGAAACTTAGTTGTTAAGTGAAAGATAGGCTTGGTCGAAGGTCTTTGTGGTTATTCTTTTAACAAAGCCACAAGGATTTCACCCATTGGCTCTTTCGAGCACCTAACAAGTGTGCAATTCCTAATCACCTAAAACCTCAATCGGGCATCCCTATTTCTAGGAGGATGCCCTTGGCATGATTCACATTCCAGTCATACATTTTTCAAAGATTGCAAAAGATAGTAAACCATAGGCTTGATTGTCCACTATTTCCTAGTCACCCCATATCCCTCTTTCAAGGATGCTATGAGTTCCCATGACTTCACATCCATCACTCTTTCAAGGATGATGAAGGGTTTCTATAGTTTAGGGTTTTCACCCATCAAAGCCATTTGGATATTTGGGGTCTTCATCCATAAATTTCAACTATTAAGCTAAAGCAATGGTGAAATCCATAATCAACAAATAAAAATCAAGCAAACCCATGAACACTCGAACACAAATACACTTTAGTTCAACAAAATCCCAAGACTAACTTACATAGTTACTCGTGAAGAAAGTAAAGAAAGATATACCATAAGGATTATCCAAAGCATTCATTCTTCACAAAATTCCAAGAATTTAGCTCTTCAAAATTTAGTTACAATCATTCCCAATTAGGGTTCTTGCTTCAAATTCAAAAGTATCTATGAGGTAAGAAATACCCAAAGAAGAAAGGGTTTGTGCCTAAATAAGGTTTAGTATTTGTCCATGTAAATTTACAAAACAGCCTTGAGCAATATTCCCGCCTAGCCGTGATTGCATGAGGATGTCCGCGATCGCGGCCAATGCAACAGCAGTTGTGCTCTGCGACCGTGATCTTCTGACCATCTTGACTGACAGCGATCACTGCCTGTGGCACGTGGTCGCGGTTACTGAGGTCGATGACTGCTCTATGTCTTCAACTATACTTTTCTTCTTTCATTTGATCCCTTTTTCAGCTCCAATCCACATCTTTTTATCTCACCAACTATTCTCCTCAAAATATGGATATTAGTGTATTAAATCACCATTATATCTCATTAAATTCTACAAAACATGGTAGTGTGCAGAAATGTTAAGTGCAAAGGAATGGTAAAATCAACATTCATATTCTTGTTTTTTTTTTCTTTCAAGACGAATGTATAAGACTATTTAGGACTATTAGATGTTGAGTTGTAATTTCTGTTGTAGAATGTAGAGATGCACATGTACTAATACTATCAGGTCATGGGATTGGTAGTCGAATATTAATTTTTTCTTATGGAATGTCTTTGTTATAATGTATTCCCATATAGGGTCCATGTTAGATATTCCTACCAAGGTAACCCATTGCATTAGCTCTGGGTTACGGTGTTGGCTTAATTACTAGTGGGTTATTAGAGGTTCCATCATGACTCAAAAATTGGGTTATGACATTTTATCCTTACTGTACTGTCTACGACTTACCCTACGAGTCATATAGAGTCTTGACGAGTCATTGGACTAAATCATAGACTAAACAGTGAGTGAGTGTCTAAGTTATATTCTAAGTACGAAAGCTTACTATGAGTCATAAAGACTACTAACGAGTTGTGGTGTACAAATTGTAGGATGTCTAATATATAGACTAAATGGGTTCTATGTTTACTACAATTAGACCTTATGAGTTGTAGGGTCCTATTAAGAGTCATATTAGTTGAGTTGTAAGGACAACATCATATGTGCTTGGAGATACTATCTGGATAATGACTTATAGAGATGAGTCATAATGAGTCATGCCGAGTCATCCTAAGACCCATTATAACTGGGGTTATTTTCCAACTTTATAATGGAGTTCTTTAAGAGATTTCCCCTTATGCCAATAATAAACCATGACCTATAAATGTACTTGGGGACCTATTTTTATCCATAACAAACTCCAAACATTCTTTCTTTCTCTCAAGTCTGACAAGCATCCATAATTAGGGCTTCTATTAAGTAGGTCAAGAAGAGATTAAAGGGTTGAATTCTATCCATAATATTGGGTATTTCAGGCATTCTACTCTTCCTTAATTATTAATTTGTTAAAAGCATAAGTTTAAGTTTTTGTTTTTGTTGTATTGATGTTGGTTTGAAAACATGCGTTGAGGGTTTTGATTAACTATTGTTTATAAGATGTTTCATTTTTGTCCTTGCATGGGTCATGTTTAAGTGGTGGTTTTAAAATGAACTGATGCATTGGTATTGTTAATAAACTAAAGCATTGTAATTTCCCCTAGCTTGTGACTTTTGAAATGGTAATGACCTCAACTTCATATTGTGAAATTGGTTTTAAATATGAAAGGTATGAATATTAAACTACTCTTGAACTATTGCATAATTTGAAAAGTCAATGAAGTACAATTATTTTGAATTGAACCTTAAGGGGATTTGTGATTCCCTGAGCTAATATGTAATTGAACCAAAAGGGCTATGAATTTCCCCAAATAGCAAAAGTGTTTCGGCATGTTGATGTCACCTTACAAGTGTAGTTAATATGATGATACCAACTATGTATGCATAGATGTGTATCATGGGTCAAGGAATGAGAATGTATGATAATTATTTTGATTGGGATTAAATGAGGGTTTTTAACTGAGTCATGAAAGTGGAGGTCCTGAGGGATCAATACTAGAAACCGCGGTTGCCAAAAAAAGGTTCTAAATGATCGAGTGGTTTGAGTCCCCCTTATTATTATCATATAATTGGGAGGTTCAAGTTCCCCACCTAATATTACATGATTGGGTGGTTGTGTCACCTCGGTATGCTATAACACCCTAGATTTTTTACCCTTAGAAAATTTCCTAGATTTTTGGTTTTTGGATAAGTTAAGACTAGGGTAAAAAGTCATACACTAGGATACGAGTGGTATGGGTTGGTAGTATTTTGACTAGTGTTGGATCGTGGGTTGAATTTAGTTCCTGGAATAGATACAAATTGAGTGGTACGAGTTGTATTGGTGGATACAGATCATTTGGTTTGTGTTTTTCCATTACTTAATCTTAGACTTGGTAGCTTAACTTCGATCTGAGTATGAGTGGCTCACCATGAGCCATAAGCTAAGGTACAAGTCTTACCATGGACTCATTTGGTAGAGAGTGTTCAAACCTCTTATGACCCTATTATGCCAGGGGTACGGGTCAAGTGTAATAGTCCTATACTTTGGGTACGACTTGGTTTAGGTAAGTCATACCTTGGACAGTGCTAGGTCTAAGGGGAAGGCTTATGGTACGAGTGGTGGGTACTACTCGTATTGGAGGGTACGACTGGTATGGTTAGTCATACCCCTAGCGGGAATTTTATATAGTTTATGTAAGGGAAATATGGACATTTCTCCGCTTAACTTAATAAGTTCCCATGACTTTTAATTCACTTGGGAGGTTATTTACCATATTATTCTATTAATTAACACTTAAAAAACAGTCTCTAACACTCTCTAAAGTTCTTGGGTAAAGGAAGGTAGGGTTTCATTCTAAGTATTAATTTGGGGCTTATGTTGGCGATTTCTCTCAATTATCTTCTCAGTTAAGGCATATACTCTTCCCTCATTGTTAGTTCCAACTAAAGACAGGGTTTATACAATATTTTCATGGCATTATTTATTGTATGGTTTTGGGGTTTTCAAATATGTGTTGGCATTTTGGTTATCATGGATCGGTTATGGTTTTCTCATGTTTTAATTATGTTTTTACATGTTTTAATGGTGGTTTTGGATAATTTGTTGGATGGGAATGGTCACATGGTAATTTTTTTTAGGTTTATGATATACTATGCCCCCAACATGTTTGATAAAATGCCTATGATAATGCTTTTACTATATTATTATATTTTTAATGGATCTATTGCATGGTTTAAACTTGGTAATGGAACCCTAAATGGTTTAAATAGTTTGGAATGGTAAATGGAATGATTTGGAGTTTATGGTTATGTTTCTCTTTGTGGGGTACAATGGAATCCCCTAAGTAAACATGTTAATGAACAACTTGTGGGTTGCATGGGACTCCCCCATGCAAACCTAATAGTGGAACACTTGTGGGCTATATGGGACTCCCTTAATTTGTCTTGGAAAATGGGTACACGGGAATCTCTCTACCTTAAAAGGTTGGGCTAAGCACAATACTTGTGAGTTTTAGTTGGTATGACGATACCACTATTAATAGCCTTGGTTAATAATAAATGTAATATTGGATTGGTTGGTAGGAAATGGTTTTAATTGGGCAATAATGGTGGGATGTGAAAGCTAACCGTAAAGGTAGAAGTTCAATGAATAAAAACTGGAAACTCATAGTTGCTGACATGAGGGGTTGGTCATGGAGACCATATATGATACTATGAGGTACGCAGGAATCTTGTAAGTACATTATACATATGTATCATGGAGAGCTAAGTGTACTTGGGAATCCCTTACCCTTTAGGTATCTCCAGTTCATGCGGTTACATGCATCGAGGCCCATTCAAGGGGTTACACTAGACCCATATAGCCCGTGGGTGGTTAAGGATGGTTAAGCTACACATACCCAGGTTAATAATTTTAAATGCATTCTAAACCCAATTTCCTTTCCCCAAATGGTTATATATATACATGGTTTGTATGCATATGGTTGGTTTACTTGGTTTTACTAGATGGAATTATTTTATCCCTATCTTGAGTTCATACTACCGTTCACCCGCTAACCCGTGTTTAGATGACTGCATCCCCACACGATGCAGGAATTGGTTGTTCCACTCATCCTGCACACTGATTGGATTTTGGGATCATCTTTTGGATTGAAGTGGTAAGCTTCCATCTTTCTGAAATGCTCCATTTCATGTTCATGGATGTTTTTACACACTTTGGTTTACTTATGGATATTGGTTTTGGCTATGGTTGGGGGCATGTCCAAATCATATATTGGTTTTCTTTTGGTATGACGCTTTTGTGGAACTACAATGGGTTGGAATGGAAGGGATCGATATTTGCATTAGCCTTACTATTGGTATTGGTATTGGGGCTGACAACGATTGATTGTATTGTATGTTGTCCCATCCTCCTTCACTTTGGGATTATATATAATTACTATGGAACTCATATGGTTATGGTTTTGGATTATGGTTTGGTTTGGTATTCATAGAACTATCTCAGAGTCTTGGATTATACAATAATGCTATCTTGTTAGATGCTTGGAATTCATCTGACCCATGATATGCGTAAGTCGGTTAGGTTAGGTAACGGGGGTGGTCCCTAATCCTAGATGGACTTGGGATGCCCATTACGTCAAGGCACTGTTTAAGGTCATGTATAGTTGGTATCCGAGCTTTAGGTTCATGGTTAATTGGGAGTCCACAATGTCGTGTCTAGTAGAGTCTCTATTAGAGGTGTGTAGCGTGCCACACTCATAAGAAAAAGGCTTCAAGGCATTTAGGAATGTTTCACTTTCTTGGTATTCTATTTTAAAGCTTTGAGTCTAAGTCCTGAAATATTATGTAATCGTTGTCTATTGGGATGTGTTTAACGTGAAACTTAGTTGCTAAGTAAAATATAGGCAAGGTCGAAAGTCTTTGTGGTTAGTCTTTCAACAAAACCACAAGGATTTCTCCCATTGGTACTTTCGAGCATCTAATAAGTGTGCAATTCATAATCACCCGAAACCTCAACCTGGCATCCCTATTTCTAGGATGATGCTCTTGACATGATTCATATTCCAATCATACTTATTTCTAAGATTGTAAAAGGTAGTAAATCATAGACTTGATTGTCAACCATTTCCTTGTCAACCTATAGCCCTCTTCCAAGGAAGCTATGAGTAACCATGACTTCACCTTCATCCCTCTTTCAAGGATGATGAAGGGTTTCTAGAGTTTGGGGTTTTCACCCATCAAACCAATTATGAGATTTGGGTTTTCATCCACAAATTCCAACTATTAAGCTTAAGAAATGGTTGAATCCATAATTAATAACTAAAAATTATGCCAACCCATCAACACCTACACACAAATGCACTTTAGTTCAATATAAATCTAAGACAAAATTACTTGGCTACTCATGAAGAAAGTAAAGAAAGATATACCATAAGGATTATCCAAAGAATTCATTATTCACAAAACACCAAGAATTTAACTCTTCAAAATTTAGTTACAATCTTGCCCAACTAGTGTTCTTGCTTCAAATTCAAAAGTGTCTATGAGGTAAGCAATACCCAAAGAAGAAAGGTTTTTTGCCTAAATAAGGTTTGGGATTTGTCCATGTAAATTTAAAAAATTTCCCTGGGCAACATTCCCGCTTAGCCGAAATCGCGAGAGGATGTCCGTAATTATGGCCAATGCGACCGCGATTGTTCTCTGCAACTGCGGTCTCCTACCATCTTGACTGACCATGATCGTGCCCTGCAGCCCACGATTACGGCCTGCGGCCCACGATCGCGGTAACAGAGGTCGATGATTGTTCCAGGTCTTCAGCTATACTTCTCTCCTCTCATTTGATCCCTCTTTAGCTCTAATCCATATTTTGTTATCTCACCAACTATGCACTTGGAAAAATGGGCCAAATGATTTTAAAAACGCACCTTAACATTAAATGGAACAATTGAGGAAACAATAGACTTTGAGGAGAAGCTATGCGACAACTACTACTCACTCTAGAGATGACTCACTTTTTGACCTCAACCATATTATACTAGATTTTATCTCATTGTGAGGAAGATGGAAAAGTCACCCACCTCAACTTGTTCACATGCATCCTCATAACTAAGATAATTTCACACACCAAGCTATCAATCATGCAATAAGGAGTTTGAGTGAAAACACTCTCTCTCTCAAGAAATTCTCAATATTAACAAGTATCATGCCATAGTCTTGCCCCTATTTTCAATCACCACGATAATGACCAGACTTGTTTGGGAACTACAAAAAACTTTTTGAGTTTTTGATGTAGGTTTAGGGTAGGGTAGGATATCAATTTAGTACAATAAGGATACACCCTCCTTGAACTTCACAACACACTTTTTTCACTTTTTTTTTTGCTAATAGGCCACTTCTTTTCTTTCACTATTGTGACTACTTTGCCTTTCTTGGTTTTTCCATTTCCTTTTTTTTCTTTTTTTTTTGCACATAACTCATGCCTTTCTTTTCTTTGCTGGGTCATTTCTTTCTTTCAATCATTTTGCTTTATTTGTTTAAGCTCGTAAACACTTTCTTATGATTTCATGCCCCAACTTTACCTTTTTAAATTTCCACCACCCCTAACTTAGGCTTTTCTCCTCAATTTATATTCTTAAGTTCAAGAAGGGTATGATTCAAAAGAGTAAAAATAGAAGGGTCACGACAAATAATGTGTTTGCCAAAGAAAATTCCAAAGGCTAAAAGAGGGTGACTAGGGGTAAATCCTATGTATTGGTATGATTTTTAAGATAAAGTCGGCTTCCAATGTCTAAATATTGCCTATGATCCTTTTACCCTTCAAATCACAACCAAAATTTAGCCTTGAAAGACTAATGGGGAAATTTTTAGATGATAAAAGTACACATGCAATGTAGACAAATAAGCTCTAACACATGGCATGCGAATCTTGTCAAGGGGGATAAATTGTTCCTACCTCTTGAGACAAAAATGGAGTACCAAATATTTTTCCAAGGTCACTTTTCGGAGTCATAAAAAAAGAGGAGAAGTTTTGTTACAAGGTTGCACATGTCCAGGCGCTCAAATTTTGCAACAATTTTCAGATTGAGGGGGGAGTTTTCTTTGTTTCCGCACCAAACATAATTTTCTAATCATGGTGACAACACAACCTATTGCCTCACATTGTGGATCTAATATGGGTAAACTACCCATATGGCTACTCCAACTTTGCCAATGGTATGAATGGGATCCCAAATCCTCAATGCCACAAGTACTCAGACTTCCCTTCCATTAACCATGATGCCATGGGTACTCAGAGTTCCCCTACAATCCATGGATAAAAATATAATCATGATTATTTCCCCTTAAGAATGTTGTCACTCAGTCTATCATAGGGAAAGCTCGTCACATAGAACTAAAATAAAGTAACAAACTAAGAAAAAAGTAACTATCCATGCAAATGTGGGCACCATCAAATTGCCCAAATATTACAACCCAAATAAAAATAAGAATTATCAAAAAAAATAAGGAAAGTATGAAGGAATACCAATAATACAAGCCCAAATCAAACGAATACGGAGACACCCCAACTAAAAAGGTAGTAGTGTCCCCACTACATAAATAAAAACGGATAAAAGAGATAAAGAGGTCTCCCTGAAACTGTATCAAAGGCTTCTATCACTCTCTGGCTTTGCATCATTATCATTCTCTTATTGGATGGACCACTCAACAGGGGCCTCATCATCACTCCTCACCCAAGAGTAAGGAAGTTCATCTCAGGGTTTTAAGATCTTCCATAGGCCCGTTACCCCTTTCTACATCTTAATAAAGATCTTATCCCTCTTATTTTCCCTTGTGATCATCTTTTCATGTATGCCCCGTAAGTCTCGTTGTGACTCCGCCATAGAGGAGTAGGTTTTATCAAGCCTAGAAATAGTAGTTTCTTTCTTCTTTTGGTCTGACCAACATCTAACAAAATGCCGTCTTAAATGCAAGCAACCATCCGAGCATGCAGGTCTAGGATTGTTGTCATGTGGGTGCAAGGAGACACTCAGCTATAAAAAAAATTCAACCATATCCGAGCCTCGGAAGTGAATTCGTTCATGGAGATGTTGCTTTTAGTCTTTGCCCAAGAAACTTCGTTCAGGGACATAACCGCTGCACTAACTACTCCTCGATTTACACCCTTTTGCTTTGAACTCACCTATGTCTACATGTTGGAGCCCAAACACATCATTGATTTGATCAACACAAACTCTCACCGGTTTTCCCTAGATCTTAATAGTCATATTGGATAGATCTGAGAAAGACACTTCACTGATGTTGGCATACAATTTATAGACCCATTGTTCATTTTCAATGAAGGATGTAGGGAAAAGCACCGCCACCCTGTGGCTTTATGTTTGACCTAAAATTCTCTTAGTTTCTTTGGTAGGTTCTCTACGTAAATCTCTCTTTTTGGGAGCAGTTTTGTCCTTGGAAGATCACTGTAGTGGTGCGTGTGGGCACTCGGGTGCCATAAATAGAATGTAATCATACTTGTCCATGAGGATGTCCTGAAAGCACTAGGCATACGTGATATCAATCAATGACAATTTAACATGCAAACTATGCGACAATATTAACTAAAGCCTATTGGAATGGGTGCTTGGTGGTACTTGGTTAAAAAATTGGAAGTGCAGGATTTTTTTGGTTGGAAACTGGCCTCGGTTACGCGATCGAGGGCCATTACCGCATTCATGTGATTGTGATCGCGGATTATGATCGCAGACGCAATAACTGAAGCTGGTTTTGTACTAACTTTTCATGTTTAGAACTCTTCCAAATTTTTAGGCCACTCGTATGCTCTTCAATCAGGATTTACATGATAACCATTTGAGCAATGCTGATAGGTGTTCCGAATGTGCTATTTTAAAATACAAGAATCATTATTCAAAAGTTTATTTGGGCAATGTATCAAACACTTGGCGTGCACACCCCATTTGGTCTACATTTTGCAAATATTTTTGGTACTCAAGATTCCCCTTTTCAAGCTCATCCAATGCACTCTGTAGTGCCATAAATGTATGAGTTATTCAAATGAAAAAAACTAACATCTATGCTACAAAATCATAACAGAAAGGATACGAGCCATTTTCATGGCATTTGTGGGTTGCCTCCCACCTAGTGCCTTAGTTATCATCGTGGTACGATGTCTTACTTTTTATATTCTCAAGGTGGTTCCTCAAGCACCTCCTCAATCACCTCCGCACTGTCAAAATCCACAAAGGACACAACTTAAAGTTCTGCAGTTTGTTTCTTTGTCTTGTAAATTTTGAAAGAGACCTCAACCTCTTGCACCCTAAACATCATTTCACCCATCTCTAAATTGACAATGGTTCTTATAGTGGTGAAAAAAGGGCGAACAATGATGATAGAGACCTATTGGACCATTTCACAATCGAATATCACAAAGTTTTCCAGAAGTCTAAACTTTTCCACTTTAAGAAGGACATCAAACAAAAGTCCCACTGGCCTTTTGATAGACCGGTCCATCATTAAAAGTCACATAGAGGTCGGTGTAGGGGCATCCAATCCAAGATTATTATAGATAACAAAAGGTATTAAGTTAATGCTTGCACCAAGGTCACATAGAGCTTTGGCAAACTCATGTGTCTCAATTGTGCAAGGAATGGTAAACGCTCCAGGGTCATATTTCTTTTTTGCAACCTTACTATCCATGATAGCAATACATTCATGAGTGACCTCAATGGTTCCACCTTCGACAAAGCTTCTTTTTAGAAATCAAATATTTTATTAACTTAGAATATCTCAGGATTTCTTGAATTGCCTCGAGCAACGGGATGTTTATCAATAGATTGCTAACTTTTGCCATGAACTTCATCAATTTATCACCCTCTTTTATTTTATTCAATCATTGAGGGAATGGGGGAATAACTTGAATTTGAGAATTGCTTCACTTTGTTTCTTTTTAACCTTAACTACTTCTTCATCACTTTCCTCGGTCTTTTTCTCAACATTTTCTTCTCGAATTTGAGGTAACCCCTCATTTGCTTTAGCTTTGGGAATTTTCTCAATCAAGTCTCCTTTTAATGGCTTATCGAATGTCTTTCCACTCCTTGTGACAATTGCTAGGACTTGAGCGTTATTTTTGGATTAGCAATCATATCACTAGGCAGTCCACCTCTAGGCCTAGCATTTAATTGTATGGAGATTATCCTTTCTCAAATTACTTGATAGAGGCAGAGTGAGACACCATGGTTTGAGAGAGTTTTGAGAAATCACCTTTTAACTCACAAACCATTTTGTTTTTACCTTCCACTTTACTCAATATTCTCACTAATACATCCCCGGTCTTGATTTTTTCATGGTCAATGGAACTTGGCTTCTTAGTATTAGCTCGATCATGAAGGGAAAATAAAGAATATAATCAAGCTCCCTATCTCTCTAATCTCTATCCTGCTTATGGTCCATCTAACTTTTGTTCCCATATTGCCTTTTATAGGAGGGGCAGGAACCCCCCTAGTAGTAAGCCAAATACTTGATTTTCTCATCCAACTTCTTTGCTTCTTCATCATCTTCATAATATTTTGATGCTATGGCATTTACTGCTTTCGTGGATGCACCCATAACATTATTTATCAAAACATTAAGTTGGGTTTTCATTTTTGCAATGTTCTCCTCTTTTTCTTCGTTCTACTTTGTTTGCTCATTATCAACCATAGAAGTAGTATAAGGGATCTTGGGAGATTCCATATCTCGGGTATGCCAACCCCAGTTTTTCTTTGATACTTCTTTGATCAATAGAATGGCCACATGGTGGTGCATCTTCACTATAGAGGCACCCGTCGCATTATACACCATCATTTTGTTTAATGGATATAGGGCCCGGTAGAATATCTTGAGAAGCATCTTCTTTGAGACCTCATGATGTTGGCATTGGGCTAATTTTCCATTGAACCATTCCTAAGCTTAAAACAATGACTCTCCATTCATATGCCAAAAATTCACAATTTTATCCTATTTTTGAAGTATTTTAGACTTTGGGAAGTATCTATCAAGAAACATCGTGGTAAGCTCTTCCCAAGATGTAATAAAGTAGGATGGAAGTAAGTGGAGCCATAAAACCGCCTCACCTATTAGTAAGAATGGGAAGAGGCAAAGTTGGATAAATTCTTGAGTAATGTGTGTGATCTCAAATAGCGCACACACTTTCACAAAATTCTTCAAATGAACATTCGGATCCTAAAAAGCTTGACCCCCATACAACTATTTTATTTGCAATATGTAAAGCATGACTCTAGTAACATGGAAGACTCTATTCCTATTAGTTAGTGGGATATGGATTGAACTTGTTTGGCCCGATTCATTTAGTTGGCCCTCATCATCTAGGGGACCATCAATGGGGCCCATGTTGCTCACATTATCACTCATCATACCGTTAACACTTTGATCACTTATAATAAATTCAAAATCAACAAATAAAGTAAATTACACCACCCCAGGTATACCCAAGTAAGAATCACACTGCATAAGTAAAATCAATATTCCACTCCCCAACAATTGTGCCATTTTGAAAACACTGAACTCACTACCATGTTTGAGAGGTGAGGATATCACTTTCAATAGCCTAACTCACGTTAAGGTTAAACCAAAAAGGAGGAAATTATAAATTTCAAATATTATAGGTGTTCTAATTACTAGAAGGTTACCCGAAATACTAACAAACACAATATGTAATATAAAGTGGGAGGAATTGATTTGAAATTTGTTTGTAACAATCTTTGGTTAAAGACACACTAATTTAGTACTTTTGATTTATAATATATTTAAGAAGATTTTGGGATTATGTGTACCTAAAGGCAAGTAGTGAGTTTAACTTGAAACTTAGTTATTAAGTAAAATATAGGCTAGGCAGAAGGTGTTTGTGGTTAGTCTTTCACCGAAACCACAAGGATTTCACCCATTGGATTTTTTGTGCACCTAACAAGTGTGAAATTTATAATAACCCAAAATCTCAACCGGGTATCCCTATCTCTAGGATGATTCCCTTGGCATGAGTCATATTCCAATCACACTTATTTCTAAAATTTCAAAAGATAGTAAAATATAGGCTTGATTGTCCACCATTTTCTTGTCACCCTATATCCCTCTTTCAAGGATGCTCTAAGTTCCCATGACTTCACTTTTATCTCTATTTAAAGGATGATGAAGGGTTTCTAGAGTTTAGGGTTTTTACCTATCAAAACCATTTAGAGATTTTGGGTTTTCAGCCATAAATTCCAGATATTAAGCTCAAGCCATGGTGGAATCCATAATCAACTACTAAAAATCATGCAAACCCGTCAAGACCCACACACAAATACACTTTAGTTCAACATAATCCGAAGACGAAATTACTTAGCTACCTATGAAGAAAGTAAAGAAAGATATACCATAAGTATTGTCCAAAGCATTCATTCTTCACAAAACACCAAGAATTTAGCTCTTCAAAATTTAGTTACAATCTTTCCCAAAAAGGGTTCTTACTTCAAATTCAAAAGTGTATATAAGGTATGCAATATCTAAAGAAGAAAGGCTTTTTGCCTAAATAAAGTTTGGAAATCATCTATGTAAATTTACAAAACTGCCCTGGGCAATATTCCCGCTTAGTCACAATCGCGTGAGGAAGTACGTGATAGTGTCTAATGCGACCGCCGTTGTGCTTTATGACCACGATCTTTTGGCTATCTTGACTGACCAAGATCGCCCTGGGCCCTATTTTCATTGATAACAAACTCCAAACATTCTTTCTTCTCTCTTAAGTCTCTCCAGCATCAAAACTTTGGCTTTTCATTAAGTGGGTCAAGGAGAGATTTAAGGGTTGAATTCAATTCATAATCTTGTGTATTTCAGGTCTACTATTCTTCCCTAATTTCTAATTTGTTAAAAGCATAAGTTTAAATATGGTATTAATGTTGGTTTGAAAACATGTGTTAAGGTTTCTAATTAAATATTATTTATATGATATTTCTTTTTTGTGCCTGTATAGTTCTTTTTTTAATAGTGGTTATAAAATCAATTGATGCATAGGTATGGTGAATAAACTAGGGCATTGTAATTTCCCCTGACTTGTGACTTTTGAAGTGGTAATTACCTCACCTTATATTGTGAAATTGGTTTTAAATATGAAAGTTATCCATATTAAACTACTCTCAAACCATTGTATAATATGAAAAGTCAATGAAGTTTAATTATTTTGAATTGAACCTTATTGGGTTGTGTAATTCCCCAAGCTAATATTTAATTGAACCAAGGGGGCTATAAATTTCCCCAAATAATGAAATTATTTCAGCATATTGATGTTACCTTGCAAGTGTAGTTAGTATGATGATACCAAATATGTATGCAAAAATGTGCATCATGGGTCAATGAATGGAAAAGTATGATAATTTTTTTAATTGGGATTAAATGAGGTTTTTTAACCAAGTCATAAAAGTGGAGGTCCCGAAGGATCAATACTGGAAACCGTGGTTGCCAAAAAGGGGTTCTAAATGACCGAGTGGTTTGAGTCCCCCTTATTATTATCATATAAATGGGAGGTTCAAGTCCCCCACCTTATATTACATGATTGGGTGCTTGTGTTAACTCGGTATGCTATAACACCCTAAATTTTTTACCCTTAGAAAATTTCCTCAATTTCTTGTTTCTGGACAAGTTATGACTAGGGGAATGAGTTGTATACTTAGATACGAGTGGTATGGGTTGGTTGTATGCTGACTAGTATTGGATGGTGAGTTGAATTATGTTCATAAATGGTTAGGACTTGAGTGACACGAGTCGTATTTATTGATATATATCATTTTATTTGAGTTTTTCCATTACTTAATCTTATACATTGTAGCTTAACTTGGATTTAAGAATGAGTGTCTTACCATGAACCGTAAGCTAAGGTACGAGTTATACCATGGACTCATTTGGTAGACAATGTTCAAACCTATTGCGATCTTATTTTGCCAGGGGTACGGTCCAGGGTACTAGTTCTAGGCTTTGGGTACGTCTTTGTTTGGGTAAGTCGTACCTTGGATAGTGCTAGGTCTAAGGGGGAGGCCTAAGGTACGAGTGGTGGGTACCACTTATATTGGATGGTACGACTGGTATGGGTAGTCATACCCCCTTGATGGGAATTTTATATAGTTTAAGTGAGGGCAATCTGGATATTTCCCCACTTAACCTAATAAGGCCCCATGACTTTTAACTCACTTGGGAGGTTATTTGACCTATTATTCTATTCATTAACACTTAGAAAACACTCTCTAACCCTCTTTAAATTTCTTGGGCAAAGGACGCTAGGGTTTCATCTTAAGAATTAATTTGGGCCTTGTGTTGGTGATTTTTCTCCATTATCTTCTCAATTAAGGCATGGAATCTTCCCTCATTGTTAGTTCCAACTAAAGGCAGGGTTTTATACAATGTTATCATAACATTATTTATTGTATGGTTTTGGGGTTTTTAAATATGTGTTGGGGTTTTGGTTATCATGGCTTGGGTATGGTTTTCCCATATTTTAATTATGTTTTTAAATATTTTAATGGTGGTTTTGGATAATTAGTTGCATGGGAATGGAAACATGGTGATTTGCTTTTGTTTTTGATATACTATGTCCCCAATATGTTTGATAAAATGCCTATGATAATGCTTTTACTATATTATTGGATTTTTAATGGAACTATTGTATGGTTTGAACTTGGTAATGGAACCCTAAATGATTTAAATGAATTGGAATGGTTAATTTGAATGGTTTTGTAGTTATGGTTATGTTTAATTGAACTCCTTGTGAGGTACAATGGAATCCCCTGAGTAAGCATGTTAATGAACAATTTATGGGCTACATGGGACTCCCCAAGCAAACATAATAATGGAACACTTGTGGGGTATGTGGGACTCCCCCAAGTTGTCTTGGTAAATGGGTACACAGGAATCCCTTGACCTTAAAAGGTTTTGCTAAGGACAATACTAGGAAGTTATAGTTGGTATGATGATACCACTATTAATAGCCTTGGTTAATTGTAAATGGAATATTGGATTGGTTGGTAGGAAATGGTTTTAATTGGGCAATAATGGCATGGTGTGATAGCTTACCGTGAAGGGGGGAGTTCAATGAACAAAAACTAGAAACCCATATTTTCCGACATGAGAGGTTGGTCATGGTGACCATATATGATACTATGAGGTACATAGGAATTGTCTAAGTACATTGTACATATGTATCATGAAGAGCTAAGGGTACTTAGGGACCCCTTACTCTTATGGTATCTCCGGTTCATACTGCTACATACATCAAGTCCTATTCAGGGGGTTACACTAGACCCATATAGCCTGTGGGTGGTTAAGGATGGTTAAGCCACACATACCCAGGTTAATAGTTTTAACTGCATTCTAAACTCAATTTTCTTTCTCGGTGTGTGTGTATTGTTTGTATGCATATGGTTGATTTACTTGGTTTTGATGGATGGCATTATTTTATCCTTATCCTAAATTCATTCTAGCGTTCAACTGATAAACTGTGTTTTGATGATTATATCCCCACACGATGCAGTAACCGACTATTCTACTCATCCTGCATAGTGATTAGATTTTGGGAACAACTTTTAGGTTGAAGTGGTTAGTCTTTCATCTTTCCGAAAGTCTCTATTTCATGTTCATGGATTTTTTACACACTTCGGTTTATTTATGGATATTATTTTTGGCTATGTTTGGGGCCATGTCCCAACAGGATATTGGTTTTCTTTTGGTTTAAGGCTTTTGTGGAAATACTATGGGTTAGAATGGGTGGGATCAGTATTGGCGTTATCCTTAGTACTGGTATTGGTATTGGGGCTTATAATCATTGACTGTATTATTAGTTGTTCCACCATGCTTCATTTTGGGATTATATATAATTGTTATGGAACTTATATGGTTATGGTTTTGGATTATGGTTTGGTTTGGTATTGGTCATTGGTTAGTATCATACGATTGGGCTCATTTGGGTGATCACGGTCATAGACCTATCCCAGAGTCTTGGATTATATAATAATGATATCTTGTTCTATTTTTGGAATTCATCCAACCCAGGATATGCATAAGTCAGTTCAGTTGGGTAACGGGGGTGGTCCCCAGTCCAACTGCCCATTACGACAAGGCCTTGGTTCAGGTCGTGTCAAGTTGGTATTAGAGGTCTAGGTTCATGGTTAATAGGGAGACCACAAATCTATGTCTAGTAGAGTCTCTTTTTGAGATGTCTAGTATGTCACACTTATAAGAGAGAGGCTATAAGGCATTTAAGAAAGTTTCACTTCCTTGGTATTCTATTTTGAAACTTTGAGTCTAAGACCTAGAAAATTCTCTAATCCTTGACTATTCACTTTTCAGATCATTTCTCAATGATCTAGAACATAAGTAAACTCTTTTGTCCCATCTGGGAGTAATGTGGAAGAGACACAGAGGATCTACACTCAGTCGAGGGGTTTAGTCCCTAATATTTCTAGAGTTCCACTGGGTTTTACAAGACCTCTTCATGGTGAGGTGAAGACAGTGGGATTTTGTCAATCGATTCATACTATTGGTCAATTCATTGCTGCTCAGGCTGAGCGGGATGCATCTGGTGTTTAATCTGTTGAGGAAATAAGGGTTGGTTAGTTTATGAAGATGAATCCTCCAACTTTTCCTTGAGTAAAGGTGGAGGAGGATCCTCAGGGTTTCTTTAATGAAATGGAGAAAATCTTCAGGGTAATGCAGGCCACAGATGTGGAAGGGGTGAACTTTGCAGCTTATTTGCTTATGGATATTATGTACCAGTGGTTCAAGGAGTGGGATAGAGATAGAAATGATGTTGAGGAGTTGTCCTTATAGGAGACTTTCTCAAATGGTTTTTTGGATCACTTCTTTCCTCAGGAACTGGGGGAAGTGAAGAAGAAGGAGTTTGTGAATCTTAAGCAAGGGAAAATATCTGTCAAGGAATATGCCTAGAAGTTTCATTAGCTGTCAAGGTATGATTTAGACTTGGTGTCAGATATGAGGGCAAGGATGAGAAAGTTCACAACTTATCTATCTCGGCATTTGATCCTTTAAATCAAGACTGCTTTGCTGATTAAGGATATCGATATTTCAAGGTTAGTAGTTCATATACAACAGGTGGAGGATGAAAAAAGAAAACAGATAAAGTTTGGGGAAAGGCAGGGTAAGAAGTTCAGGTCTTCAGAATGAGGTAATTGGCAACAAAAAGGCGGTTAAGATGGCGGTAAGAGGCTAAATAAGAAGTAGGGAGTTATGGATCATTCTCTTCTACTATTTCTCCTTATCCAAAGTAGTTGGGTAATAAGCGTCAGTAGGGTGGTGATAATTTTTAGGCACAAGGTGTCCAATATCAGAAGAGTGGGCTCAATCAGCTTCTTCATGCCCTCTTTTCTAGTTAAGTGGTCGTCTTTATTAAAGATTTTGTGATGAAGGGAGGGACAAATATTCAAATATAGCCAGCCAAGCCATATGGTAAGGAATTTTCCTATTGGTAAGGGTGCTTCAAGAGCGGTCAAAGCTCGGGTTTCTTCATCTTCTACTCCTGCACCTGGTGGTGCTGCTTTTACATCTACCCCTGTTTCTAGTACAAGCACAGGTTGGAATAGGTTATGTCCTCTTACACTTGGACAGGAGTCTGAGGCATCATTTGATATTGTTACAAGTACGTTATAACTCTTTTCTCATGATGTTTCTTGTTTGCTTAATTAGTGTTCCACTCTTTATTATGTTACCCCATTTGTGGCTGTGCGTTTTTCTTTTGATCCTGAGTTTATTGTAGATCCATTTCCTATTTCTACCATGGCAGGTATCTCAGTTATTGCTAAGAAAGTCTATAGGGAGTGTGGTATTTATTAGTAATAGGGAGACTTTGGTAGATTTATTTAAACATGATAAGGTGTGATTTGATGTTACTCTAGATATGGATTGGTTACACTCTCGTTACGCATCCTTAGATTGTCAGACTCATAAGGTTGCTTTTAATTTCCATGGTGAATTGGTTATAGAGTGGGAGGGTTGTTCCCAAGCTCCTAGAGGAAGGTTTATTTCATATCTTAGAGCTCGGAGATTAATCTCCAAATGATGTCCTTATCACTTGGTTCGGCTTAAAGATTCTAACTCTAAAAGTCCTTCTTTTCATTTGATTTTGGTGGTTAGTGAGTTTCCTGAGGTGTTTTTAGATGATCTTCCTAGAGTTTATCCAGATAAGGAGATTGAGTTTGGTATTGATTTGGTTTTGAAAAATCATCCAATATCTACTTCTCCTTATAGAATGGCTTCGGCTTAGTTGAGGGATCTAAAGGAGTAACTTCAGGATCTTCTGGATAGGAGGTTTGTTCTACCTAGTGCAACCCTGTGAGGTGCACCGATATTGTTCATGCACAAGAATAATGGTTCCCTTTGGATTTACTTTGACTATCGGTAGTTGCATAAGGTAACAGTGAATAACAAGTATCATCTTCTAAGGATAGATGACTTGTTTGATCTGTTGCAAGGTGCCAAGATCATTTCTACGATAGATCTTCAATCTGGGTATCATCAGCTTAAGATTAGGGAGGTGGATATCCCTAAGACGACTTTTTGTACTTTGTATAGGTACTTTGAATTCTTGGTGATTTCATTTGGCTTAACTAATGCCCCAGCGGCGTTTATGGATTTAATGAACAGGGTTTTTAGGCAGTTCTTGGATATTTTTTACATTATATTTATTGACGACATCTTGGTGTCAGTGTGAGTATGAGTAGGAGCGGCTAGAGCGTTACACTGTCCTAGAGCCGATAGAAATTAGTGTTACTCTTGGAATAATCATTTTTCTTATTAGTAATTACTGTTGTTCTTTCTCTATGTTCTTAGTTTTATTCCTTAAGTTTGGTAGCCGTTTAATAGCGGTTTAGACATTCGTAAACCTGAAATTTTCCATTAGATTAGCTCTTAGTGTGTGAAAAATAGAGCCGGACCCAGAGGGTGTTCCCATCGCCAAGCCTATAGGAATGAAATAAAGAAATTTTAGAAGAAGAAAATTAGTAATTACTGTACTAAAAAATAATTATTGTAGAAGTAACATCTAAATTAGATTTTGGTCCTAGGATAGTGTTTTCTCTCTCATCTGCAAAAATCCTCATTAATACTCAAACTAACCAAAACGTAATAAATAGTGTTAATATTTCTTCTATCTCTAATAAAATAGCTAAAATAGAAAGTGATTTACAGAATTGGGATATTTCAAAAGAAAGTTTTAATAGAGTCTATAAAACTGGATACTTTGATTTTGTAAAATATTATAGTATTAAAACTTCTAAATCTACTGTTGCAATTAATAGAAATATTGAAACTATTAAATTATTATTAGTTGAAGATATTAATACATACATAAAAAATTAGAAGTTCCTTCACATAGGTCTTGTTCAAGTAGCAGTTAAACCATTATATAGATTAGGTTTAGAAGTCCTTACACGTCTACTTTTAAAAGATAATAGGTTATTAAATTTTTCTGATTCATTATTGGCAGTATTATAAAGTAACCTCGCTAATGGCCTGATATACTTTAATTATTATCCTTATTTTTCTATAGATATTAGTGATGATACATTAACATTAAATGTTAAAACAAAAAACATGAACAGTAAGGTAAATACAAGAGAAATAGCAATAATATATAGAATATATTATTGATTAGTGAAAATAACCTTAGCTCTTAAGGATAAAAAAAGTAGTAATAAATGAGCTACCATGCTTATGGAAGCTAATCATAATCATAATAATACCTTTGTCCTAGAAATAATAAAATGGGAAAATGTATTAATAAAAGACAATTGGCATTTCGACTCCATAATGGAGCTAGAAATAGAAGAAGAAAATTCAAATATTGAACAAGTAGTACAATATCTAGATGGTTCTATAGATTTAAAATTTCTAAGGTCACATTCTTTTAATCAAGCATCTTCCAGTAGAGGAATATCCTTTTCTAGACCTTCAGTCTCAAAGTCTGTAGAAGAAATGGAAGTAATATTAGAAGATATTGAGAGAAACTTAAAAGGAGTAGATTTCTCAAAAACAACTCCAAAAGTAGAACATGAATCTACTAATTAAAAAGCTAAAAAATCAATAAGTCTCACTGATAGTGAAATGCTATGAGTAAGACATTCTCTATCCATTATTAGATCAGATTTAATATTTGAACCTGACTTTGAATATTTTGATAAATTGTGGAAAGCCCAAAAAACTATATTAAGAAAAAATGGTAAAAAAAATATAATCATTAAAATAAAGATATTCTTTTAGAGAAAAATAGTGCAATGATATGAAAAGATTAAGATGTAATATTGAATTTTTTAAATGGTTTGAAATTACAGGAAAATTAGATGATCAAAAGAATTCGTTAAATTTAATTGTCAATAAATGGTATACTACTAGTAATAACATTGTCGAATAAAAAATTCCTCCATTAGAAGAAATTAGTCTAGCAGTAGAAGGCAGAGTTGTTACTGCCTCACCTTTTAATTTAGATATAGTGGATACTAAAGATGATCCTACAAATAAGGATATAAATAAAATACTCCAACAAAATAATTATACAAATCAATTATTACATGTGGTATCTAAACAGATTGTTGAAGACGAGAATAAATCAACTTTTAAAGATAAACCAAGTTCTTCTTATTTTGATAAGAAATTTGAAACTCATCCAATTTCTTAATTACTAGAATTCTCTAAAGATAAATTTTCTAAATTTTAAGAGAAGTTTGAAGTAACCAATGATATTTTAGGAAAAATTAATGAAAGATTAAAATCCGAATTAAAAGTTACAAATGAAAAGGTTATAAGAACTGTATTAGAAAAAATGATAATAAAATTAACAAAGTAAGCTCTAAATATTCAGTAAAAAGAATTATTATAAAAAGCCTACATTTCCAGATACGTGGTATGAAGAAAATGAATTTTTATCTCATACTTCACATTTTGGAAAAGAAGTCATGGAATGAAATATTGATGGATCAGTAGAACATCAGATATATAATAAACTACATGAAATGGGAATGACCATTACGGCATATAAAATTTCAAGAATGTCAGATAAACAAGCAACGTTTTTTATCGTATCAGGTTTTACAAGTATTATAAAATATTGGTGAGATAATTAACTCACAGATAATAACAGACAAAACATTTTAAATGCTAGAACTATTACTCAAACTATTAAGACTGTGTCAACATGGCAAACGGTTGATAATCAAGTCTTAGAAGATGTCGCCGCCACTTTGATTTATAGTATAGCTAAAGATTTTATAGGAGAACCTCAACTTTTTCAAGATAGAAGTTTAGAGATATTATCAAATCTATCATGTCCAAAGTTAGGCGATTTAGATGGTATAAACATGTTTTTCTCAACAAAGTCATGATTAGAGAATATTGTAATCATGATTATTGGAAGGAAAAATTTATAAGTGGCTTATCAAAATTTTTACAGAAAAGGTTAGAACAAAATTAAAAGATAGGTTTAAGGAAAAATTTCTTATTGTAATTTAACTTATTGTGATTTTATAAGTTTTATAAATGTCACAGGAGTAAAATTATGTACAGATATTAAGCATAAAAATTATCTAAAAAGAGATAATAAAATAACTCTCAATGAGCTAGGAAGTTTTTGCGAAGACTTTGATTATCTAAAATTATTGGTCCCTTCAAAGGAAACTACCAAAAAGGTTAAAAAATAACATCAAAATTATAAATATAAATATGAAAAATCTCATTATTATAAAAGTTGATTTAAAAAATCTAATAGGGCTTCAAGGAAGAAAATAAAACCAATAATGAAACATGTTGGAACTGCAGTAAAACTGGACATAGGCTAAAGATTGTCGGGTTCCAAATAAATAGAAAGACAAGATAAATATGTTAGAATTAGGAAATGACGTTAAAGATAAATTATATTCAATACTTGATTAAAGTGAAAATAGTTCTTCTTGTGACAAAAGTCTTAGTGATGATAATCAACTTAATGTTGCATACAGTTCAGATAGTAATGAATTAACAGACCATTGTAATTGTAGCGGTGCAATTTGCACTTGTGATAGTCATTTTATAAATGTTATCACCAATAATAATAAAGAGAAAGAGGCCTTATTTAACGTGATAGATAATCTAGAAGATCCAACTCTTAGGAGAAAATATTTAATAGCCTTAAAAGATATTTTTCTTGATCAATAGGGATTAGATAAAAATGGTATCATGTCCAAGTTTCCCAGGAGAGAGTGTGAGTATGAGTTGAAGCAGCTAGAGCGTTACACTATCCTAGAGCGGGTCGAAATTAATGTTACTTTTGGAATAATCATTTTTCTTGTTAGTAATTACTGTTGTTCTTCCTCTATGTTCTTATTTTTATTCCTTAAGTTGGGTAGTTGTTTAATAGCAGTTTAGACGTTGGCAAACCTGGAATTTTCAGTTGGATTAGGTCTGAGTTTGTGAAAAATAGAGCTCGAACTGAAGGGTGTTCCTGTTGCCAAGACTATAGGAATAAAATAAAGGAATATTAGAAGAATAAAATTAGTTATTACTGCATTCAAAAATAATTATTGTAAAAGTAACATCTAGAGTAGATTTTGGTCCTCCGATACTGTTTTCTCTCTCATCGGCAAAAATCCCTATGAATACTTGAAACAACCAAAACGTAATTAATAGTGTTAATATTTCTACTATCTCTAATAAAATAGCTAAAATAGAAAGTGATTTACAAAAATGGAATATTCCAAGAGAGTTTTAATAGAGTCTATAAAACTGGACACTTTGATTTTGTAAAAAATTATAACATTAAAACTTATGAATATACTGTTGTAATAAATAGAAATATTGAGAATATTAAATTATTAGAAATTAAAGATATTAATAGATATATAAAATTACAAGTTCCTTCACATAGGTCTTGTTCAATAACTGTTAAACCATTGTATAGATTAAGTCTAGATGTATCTATATGTCTAGTTTTAAGAGATAATAGGTTATTAAATTTTGATGATTCATTATTAGCAGTGTTTCAAAGTAACCTCGCTAATGGCCTGGTATACTTTAATTGTAATCCAAATTTTTTCTATCGATATTAATGAAAAAAATGTTATGGATTCATTAACATTACATGTTAAAACAAAAAACATGAATAGTAAGGTAAATACATGAGAAATATCAATAATATATACAATATATTATAGATTAATGAAAACAACCTTAGCCCCTAAGGCTAAAATAGTTAGTAATAAAGGAGCTACCATGCTTATGGAAGCTAACCATAATCATAATAATACCTTTGTCCCAAAGATGATAAAATGGGATAATGTATTAATAAAATATAATTGACATTTTGACTCCATTGCGGAGCCAGAAATAGAGGAAGAAAATTTAAATATTGCACAAGAAGTACAATTTCCTGATGGATCTATAGATTTAAAATTTCTAAGATCACAATCTTTTAGTCAAGCATCTTCCAATAGAAGAATCTCCTTTTCTAGACCTTCAGTATTCAAGTTTGTAGAATAAATGAAAGTAACATTAGAAGATATTGAAGGAAAATTACTAGGAGTTGATTTCTCAAAAACAATTCCAAAGGTAGAATATGAATCTCCAAATTTAAAAGCTTAAAAATCAATAAATCCCACTGCAATGGAAATGCTAGGAGTAAGAAATTCTCAATACGTGATTTGGTCAGATGTAATATTTGAACTTGACTTTGAATAGTTATATAAATTATCGAATAACCTAGAAAATTATATTAAGAAGGAATAGTATAAACAAAGATATTCATTGAAAGAAAGATATTCTTTTAGAGAAAAATGGTGCAATGATATGAAAAGATTAAGTTGTAATATTGAATTTTTTAAATGATTCAAAATTACAGTAAAATTAGATGATCAAAAGGATTTGTTAAACATGATTGTATATAAATTGTGTACAACTAGTAATAAAATTGTAGATTCAATGATTCCTTTGTTAGAAGAAATTAGTCTACCAGTAAAAGGAAGAGTTGTTACTGTCTCACCTTTTTAATTAGATATAGTAGATAATAAAGGTGATCCTATGAATAAGGATATAGATAAAATACCCCATCAAAATAATTATATAAATCAATTATTACATGTGGTATCTAAAAAGATTCTCGAAGCCAAGAATAAATCAACTTTTAAAGACAAAACAAGTTCTTCTCATTAAGATAGAAAATTAGAATCTCATCCAATTTTTAAATTACCAAAATTCTCTAAAGATAAATTTCCTAAATTTGAAGAAAAGTTTGAAGTAGCCGATGATATTTTAGGAAGTATTAATGAAAGATTAAAATCCAAATTAAATGTCACAAATGCCAAGGTTATAAGATCTTTATCAAAAAAATGATGATGAAATTAACAAATCTATCTTGTCCAAAGTTAGACGATTTTAGCTGGTATAAAGATGATTTCTACAACAAAGTGATGATTAGAGAAGATTGTACTCATGATTATTGGAAGAATTTTTTTTTAAGTGGCTTACCAACATTATTTACAAAAAAGGTTAGAACAAAATTAAAACCTAGGTTTGAAGGAAAATTCCTTATAGTAATTAAACATATGGTGATAATATAAGTTTTATAAATGTCATAGGACTAGAATTATGTACAAAAATTAAGCTTAAAAATCAATTAAAAAGTGATAATAAAATAACTCGTAATGAGCTAGGAAGTTTTTGTGAAGACTTTGGTTATATAAAATTATCAACCCCTTCAAAGGAAGATACCATAAAGATTAAAAAACAACATAAAAATTATAAAGATAAATATGAAAAATCTCATTATTTTAAAAGACAATTTAAAAAATCTAACAGGGTTTCTAAGGGATAAAATAAAACCAATAATGAAACATATTAGAACTGCGGTAAAACTGGACATATGGCTAAAGATTCTCGGGTTCCAAATAAAAGAAAGACAATATAAATATGTTAGAATTATGAAACGACGTTAAAGCTAAATTATATTCAATACTTGATGAACATGAAAATAGTTCTTTTTGTGACAAAAGTCTTTGTAATGATAATCAACTTAATGTTGCATAGAGTTTAGATAGTAGTGAATTAACAGACCATTGTAATTGTAGCGGTGCAATTTGCACTTGTGATGGTCATTCTATAAATTTTATCACCAATAATAATAAAGAGAAAGAGTCCTTATTTGATGTGATAGATAATTTAGAAGACCAAACTCTTAGGAGAAGATATTTAATAGCCTTAAAAGATATTGTTCTGGATCAATAGGTTGATGATACAAAAATTATTGAACTCTTTAATATGAAAAATGTACAAAATAAATTTAAAGAACATAAGTCTGAAACAACAATACAAGATCTTCAGACCGAATTATTATACCTAAAAGAAGAACTTAGGCAAGTTAAGCAAAGACTTAAAAAACTAGAAATAGAGTCACTTGCTAATAAAATATTAATGGATTTAACTCTGAAACCAAGACCTAAAATCAGTCCAGTTTGAGCTTGGTGAAACATCAGGAGTAAATAATGACTATAAAGAAATAGAGTCTGTAGAAATAGAATCTCTAGAAAAACTTTCTATAAACAAATCAAGAATTAATACAATTACTATAGTTAAACCACAAAGTTACAATATGCCAATTACTATAGTTATCAATAAAGATTATAAAATTCATAAGATTGAACTATTTGATACAGGTTCTGAAGAAAATTATATTATAGAGGGATTAATTCCTATAGAGTACCTAGAAAAAGGTACTACACACATCTTCTCCGCAATAGGGGAGAAATTAAAAATAAATTATCTACTCCCCAAAGCCCGTATTTGAAATAACGGAGTTAAGTTTATTTGTAATTTTGTAATCACTAGAGATATCAATAAAGAGATAATATTAGGTCTTCTTTTTATCAATCAAATGAAACCTTATATTGCCAAGCTAGATGACATCCATACCACTATTTTGGAAAAAAGACTTATTTTACATTATCTAAACAGTATATCAAAAGAAGAAAGGGATTTTATAAAAAAATCAAACTGTTTTTAAAGAAAAATTAGTCTAATAGGGATTAGAGAAAAACTAATCCGCTTTTAAAGAAATAAATTATAGTATTATGAGTTATCAAATTTCAAAATTTCTTTTAAATTATTTTGTAAAGTGTCTAAAAATTTGATTTTATAAAGGGAGAGATTCTCTCCCAAAAATTTTGAAAATTTTTTTCTACTAGAAAATTGTGAGACCTAGAACACCAGGATCAAGGTTAAGGCTGCCATTCCAGTCTTTGCAACCAGAGAAAAAAAAATAAGAAGACCCTTCACTGAAGAAGATAAAAAATGAGATAAAAGGTCAAAAAATAAGTTTTCTGCCTTGGCAGAATTTTTATCCCTACCAAAAACTATTGTTCCGCTATTGTCAAAAGATTCCATTACCAGTTTACCAGAATGCGACCACTTAAACAGATATTGAAGGAAGAATACTCATCAACCAATAAAAATATTACCATCCAAACTAAAGATAGTTCTGAAATGAAATCACCGAAGACCTACTCACAAGGAGTCTCCCCAGCCACTCCACAAAGAAAAGATGAGCAGAGTATTCCCGATAAAAAGCAATTCGAGATAGTAGATTTGTAGGTACTATCAATAATGACACTTGATAAAAAGTACAAAAATTTTTGAATACCAGAATTGTTAGAGCCTTGTTATACAAATTGGGACTATTTGGAGACAGATGATCCCCTCAAGAACCGAAGGTATTATGAGTTCATATTAACAGATACAAATTCGTTGCAAATTGAGCATAAATTAGTAGACATAAATGATCCCAATAGTATTCAATATTCAAAGTTTACAATTAAAAGGCTATTAAGCCCATTTGAATGGTATGTAGATCACCTACATATACCCATTCCTCTATCGAGAAATTACCTACCTCAGAACTATAAATGGTATGATTATAAGGCAGCCTAGGCTATTCCAGGTAGTGCAAAATATTTCTACACTACCAAAAAGTGTTAAATGGTGTAAATTTTTTAGCGTTAAAAGATTTCATATATTATCTATTGGTCCCTTGATATTCATGAAATCAAAAGGATAAAATACTTAAGAAAAACCATCAAGATTAAAGGATGGTGTCCAACGGAGAAGCCAACAACAAGCTCATCCTCACAGAAGGAAGCATAACACTCCAAAGAGTTATTAAAAAGAAGGCTCTAAGAAGTCTTGTCAAATATCGATAATGAAAATCATTAAAAATAGATTATGGAATTATTAGATACTACATCCTCTCATGCCAGCAAACCTAGCAATGAGGATATGCCAGACCCATAAGGAATAACATAGGCATATCTTCTCAATTGAAAGAAAGATGCCCACACCCCTTTAAAGTTTGAAAAGCCACTTAATGGACCCCAAAAATAGAATGAAAACTAGAAGACAACTAGCACAAATCTTCAAGGAAGAAAAAGGCCAATATGTTCTCAAAGTCATCAAAAGACCCAAAGATAAGAATGAAAAGATAGTTAGAGACACGTGTAGGTCAAACAAATAGTCATCAACTACTATTAGACATGTGTAGAATAATTAGCTTGTACATGCGTATGGACAAATCTAAAATATATAGTGTTTATTAAATATTAGTCTGCACTTATGAGGCTTATTTAAGGCTTTGAACTTGTAATAGCTGCAGGCATTCTGAAATTTCCCAACTCAAAAATCTCTCTGCCATCTCCCATAATTCCCATTTCCCTCTATAAAGTTCTCTCATTTTCCCATATAAATAAAAAGATTTTTAAGTATAAATTTCACTATTTCTCTACCGCTTTAATTAATTTTACTTTACTTTTATTTTGTTGTTCTAAATTTAATTTTAAAGTTTAAACTACTTTTAAAATAGTAATTATTTTAAATTATTATTTTGCTCTCCGTTATATCTATCTGTCCCCAAAATAGTATCAGAGCCAAGTTGCTTAGAAGGGAGTGTGAGCATGAGTAGGAGCGACTAGAGCATTACGCTGTCCTAGAACCAGTCGAAATTAGTGTTAATGTTTGAATAATCATTTATTTGATGGGGTTTTACATTAATATTTAACTTTTAAAAGGACTAATAATATAAAAATGGTGGGATAATTACCTCACAGATAAAAATAGACAAAGCATTTTAAATGCTACAACTATTACTCAAACTATTAAGATAGAGTCAACAGGGAAAACAGTTGAACATCAAGTCTTAGAAGATGCCACCACCACTTTGATTTATAGTATAGCCAAACATTTTATAGAAGAACCTCAATTGAATGACTATCACAAGTGCAAATTGCACCGCTACAATTACAATGGTTTGTTAATTTACTACTATCTGAATTGTACGCAACATAATGTTATAATTTTTTACAAAATCAAAGTGTCCAGTTTTGTATATTCTATTAAAACTTTCTTTTGGAATATTCTAATTTTGTAAATAACTTTCTATTTTAGCTATTTTATTAGAGATAACATAAATATTAACACTATTTATTATGTTTTGGTTGGTATGAATATTCATTAGGATTTTTGCAGATGATAGAGAAAACACTATCCTACGACCAAAATAATTATTATAGAAATAACATTTAAAGTAGAGAAATAGAGAAATTTATACTTACAAAACATTTTATTGATATAAGAAAATGAGAGAACTTTACAGAGAGGGATGGGAAATATAGGAGATGGTAGAGAGATTACTGAGTTGGGAAATTTTAGAATTCTCTCCGCTATTACAAGTTGAAATCCTTAAATATGCCTCAAAATTGCTGACTAATATTTAATAAACACTATATATATTACATCTGCCCATACGCTTGTACAAGCTAATTATTCTATGTCTATCTTGAAGTAGCTAATGACTATTTATTTGATATGCATGTATCTCTGTCCATCTTTTCATTCTTGATTTAGGTGTAGAAAGCGTAAATGAGGTTATTTGGGTTAATTGGCCCTTTAGGCTACTTGAAACCTTAGTTGAGGAATAGTTAGTGTAGTTAGTCATGGCTTAGATGAGTTGGGATTCATATATATAAACATATATATATATATATATATATATATATATATATATATATGCAATTGCATTGATTTCTCAAGGTATGTGAAATAGCCTAATTATTCATGTTAGGGCAGAATTGTTCTAAATTGCATAAATTAAGGAAATTGCCCAAGTTGTTGTTGTTCTAAGTAGGATTTCTGTAGTTGATCATGTTTGGGGAAGACTTATTCTTAGGTATAATTATGGCTTGCTTGATATCTAGGGATGAGCTTAGATACCTTAGTTTAGTTCGGTGTAGAATTTCCCTAAGAGAATCTTTAGGGATTAAAAGTGGGCCACTCTGGCCAACCTTAGGCCAAGACTTGTGATAATCTTTTAGACTCATTTGCGTATGATATACTCCTACAAATGGTAGGTTGACATCTGAGAGGGTGTAGTATAATTATTAAGTTAGTTTATATGTAGGAGTTATTGCGATTTTTAAGTATTGCTAATAAATTGGTCTTATGTATGACTAATGATATAATCTATAAGTATATTTTATGAATTATGCATGTGATTATGGGTATGGCTTCGGAATATGATTAATAACATGACCTATTAATATGCTTAATGTTATATATATAACATTTTTTATGGGTGTGGTATGACTTATATTGACAAAATGTGGCTCATAGATATGACATGGCCTATATATATATTTATAAACTAGCTCATAGATGTTATATGGCTCATAATCATGATTTAGTTTGCTTATAGAGTATAGCCTATAGATGTAAATAATGGATTATGGATCTAATATGGCTCATACAGATGATATGACATATAGATACGATTAACAACCTAGGGATAACATTAGTCGCCTATGGATATGGTTATTAATATAAGTCTCAGCTATGATTAAAGGCATTGCTTATGAATATTAGTATTGATTTGAAATAATCCTATGCTTAGTAATATTTCTTATGATTATATGTCTTGATATTGTCTCCTAATATGGCTAATAATATGGCTTATAGACATGGTTATAGATGAGACCCACATACATGATTGCTTGTTCAGTTTATAATTGAGTAAAATTGATGGTATATGGCTATGATTTATGGGTATATTCTGTTGAGTATAACTTATTTAAATGGCTCACTAATATGTCTCATTAATGCAGTATATAAATATCGAGTTTTAGTTCAAATTTGGCAATTACTGATGAAATTGATGATATATGTCTTGGTTCAAATCTAGAAAAATTTATAATGTTAACAATAATGTCATTGATTTTTAATTGATGTTTGACATTTAGAGTTGTTCATGATGTAATATGGGATGGATAGATACTTAGTTATGGCTTGATGATTTGTAAACTTTGGTTATTCGATGGTTAGTTTCCTTGATTGTATCCTTTAGGCTTATGGGCGTCTAGATTGTACTATTTACCTTTATGCACTTATTGGCTTGTAGGGCCAATCTTGTAGTTGTAATGGCATGATCCTTACATTGTTATCTTCTGCATAATTTCTTTTTTATGAAAGATTGTTATACTACCTTTTTAGCTCTATTTACTTATGTGTGTACATTGGTGTTGGAGGTTACTTCTAGGTTTTCCCCTTTATCTTGACTTAGCTAATTTCATCTTATATCTTATCATATTTATATCATGATTTAGCTCAGTTAGATTGTGATGCCTATTGAGTACCTGTGGTTTTGCCACTCATACTACACTTCTGTACCTTTTTGGTGCAGATATGAGTACTAGTTGCTGTCTTCGATATGTTGTTCATACTGAGTTGATTACAGAGATTAGTTGAGATCTTTGATCCAAAGTTACCCTTAATCCCTATAGTTAAACATGTCTAGTCTTTTTCTTGAGACAGATTGTATTGACTATTATAGAACTTATGGTATATTGTAGTAGCTCTTGTACTGACTCTACCAGGTCGTAGGATGGTTTTTCTATGTTATGGCTACCTTTTAGACTATTTATATTTTCTTTCTTATTTATGAGTTGTATTGTATATTTTGCCCTTTTGGGATATCTTCCACTAAGTTAGCCTATTGCATCTAGGTACGGCTATGTTCAACTTACCTACTGGCGAGATCAAGTAAGTTCCGTCATGACTCATAAATTAGGTCATACCATTGGAATGAGTTGTGTAAACAATTCTTGGACTAATTCTTCCTGCCTTCTAGAATACTATAATTAAAGGGTAAGATTTAAAATTTAAGTCAGTTGAATTCTGAGGCATTGTACGAGACATGATTATGGTTCAAGAAAACGTTGATGCTAGTATGCAATAACAAAATTTTAGGTAGAAAATTGCCTTAGATATTCTATAGGGACCTGAATGCAAATACCAAAGACAGTCCATCATTGGGAGCTAGTTATGGAGATTTTAGATCGTGTCTCTAATACCTTCCAAGGGTGGAATACTCTGGAGGCAGACAGAGGAGCTTATAATTATTCTATTAGTGCTTCCAGTGAGTAGAAAGTTTTATATTATTTAGTGGCTCAGGAAGTTGCACATCTGAGGATGGAGATTGTGTTATTGACTAAGAAATTTACAACCATGAAATCTTAAAGGTGAATTTTGTGGGTGCACAAGGTAAATCTCCTAGGTTCTATGATTCCGATATTGAGGAGGAAGCAAAATACTCTAATAGAGAGATAGCAGGTTTTTGAGTCAAGGGTCAAGGATACAATCCGGACTCTTGGAACTCATGGCAAGGGAATAAAGTTCAAAAATTGTACGGGTACAAATATATGGATCAAATTGAAGGGTGATGTGATTGTAGGTGAAGGAATGACTACAAGTAGAAAAATGGTGCTTATGTTTTGTCAGGTAACAAAGATTCTAATTCTAGAACGGAAACATTATTGTCAAAGTTGGTTAAGGGTCAAGAAAGACAAGAGTGTTTCCTTAAGGAGATTATGACAGATATTTTAGGACTAATCCAAAAGGTATAGTCACATGCTACTGCGATTCAGTAGTTGGACCAACAATTTTATCAGATATAGACTACATTGAATCAGCCACAGCCAAGCACTCTTTTAAGCAGCACTATACAAAAATATTAAGAATGACGGTTAGTATTTAGCTACTACTACTCAAAGTGGTAATGAAACTATTGATCCTTCTATGCCTATGGTTGATGATATAATGAATGATGTTGTTGATATTGATGATACGCCCGAAATGGAACTTAAAAAGTTGGTGACTAGTTGTTAGTCATCACTAAAATTGACGAGTGTGAAAAAATGAGCTGAGAAGGATAAAGAAAAGGGGAACAAAGTGGAGCCTGAAATGAAAGCCATTCTGTGACCTCCCCCGCCTTTTCCTCAAACATTGAAATAGAAAAAATAAAAAAGGAAGTAGAAAAAGTGTATTGTAAAAAGTGTATTGCTATGCAGAAGGAGTTGAGTTTGAACATCCCTATTCTTGAAACTCTTGAGAAGGTGCCTAGTTACATGAAATTTATGAAGGATTTTGTAACAAAGAAGAGAAATTCAAGTTATGAGGATGTTTGGGTTTGCATTATAATTGTTTGATCCCGGAGCTTTCACTATTTCTTGCATGGTTGGGACATCTACATTTGCTAGAGCTCCATATTACTTGTGTATAAGATTTAAGTTGATACCACTGGCAGTGTTCAAACAACTGGGATTGACACCCTCTAAACCCACGTTAATGTGGTTATTGATGGCAGATTGTACAGGTAAAGAAACTAGTAGGCATATTATATGATATTTTGGTCAAAGTGGACAACTTCATCTTTCCTGCCGACTTTGTTTTCTTGGATTGTGAGGTTGATTTTCATATGCTCTTGATTTTGGGGAGATTGTTTTTTGCTAAGGGTAGAGCATTAGTTGAAATGAAAAGGGGTGAGCTTAAGTTTAGGTTGAATAATGAGAAAGTCACATTCAATGTGCACAAAACTATGAAGCTGCTGACTGACGTGAGGGTTGTTTTAGTATTAAACTATGTTGATGACCGTGGAGGCCAACCCTATGTCTATATTAATGAATAATAAGTAATAAAGGTACCCGAGTCCATGACATTAAATTAGGTGGTTCATGAGAGGCAAACCATGGGCTTATTGGAGAAGTCTGAGTATCCATCATAGCCACATCATGACACGACATTAAATTAAGCATTGATTGGGAGAAACCAAATGTTTTAGTGTTCATTTTGTTTTTATTTTGTATTTACTTTTTTATTGGTTTTGTTGGTTTAAAGAATGGGAAAATACCTGAAACATGGTAAAAATGAAAAAATTCAGACAAATCCAATTAAGTGTACTTATAGACTGATGTGCCATAGTTTCATGGCACATTTAATGCTTAAAATGGTTAAATTATGCATTGACATGGGTTTTTCATCAGATATAATATTTTTTTTTATATATATTGCAAGTAAATTAGGTAGGAAGTGTCTTGGAATAAAAAATGGAAGAAAATCTTTAAAAAATGAAGTACTGGTCAGGTTACAACTTATTAAGTCACCTTATGTCTCATAGGAAGACTCATGAGCTTAACAATGGCAAAAGATGATTGAAGGAGCTAAGTAAATACATCCCACCACTCATAAAGAGTGACCACAGGTCATGGCGAGAATCCATACTGATAATAGTGGATAAAAGTATGAGGATTGAAAAATAATGGTCTAACAGTAATGAGTGAAGATCATGAGTCATATAACAAAATCAACGTCCCTAAAAGAGGAAATTCACTGGAGTGACTATGACTAGTAGCATAAAGCTTGTAAGGACATGTGATGAGTCGTGTCCACTAAAGTTACAAAAGAGTTATGACAGTAGGGAATGAGTCATGACCTTACCTAATGACTCATAACCACCTCTGCCGACATAGTTTTCCTATTTTGTTTTAATTAGGTTTCATTTTTTATTTTGGGATACTATAAATACCCTAGGGTTATGATTTTATTATGTTACATTCTTTTGATATATTTTCACATACATTGACTTCTTGCTACTTGATATTTTTGTTCTTCGATTTTTTGGTTTCATATTCAATTGAAGATTTGGGATCATATTCTTATAATTTTGTATAATTAATTCTATGTCTTCTTCACTGATTTTCATGGATATTTGTGTAACCATGAGAGGATAAATTCCTTACTAGGGTTGTGAGAACCCTAGCTGATTATCAATGTAAGAGCAAAAGGTTGATTAATCTAGATTATTGTGCTTACGTGTATTGTAATCTTCTTCAGAAGGCTATTGTAGAAGCTCTGTATTCGAGATCATTCGCACAGGGGATTTTGAGATTGGTAAAGGGGGATTACAACAGTGAGTCGAGGTTATCAACACTTGTCTAATCAACTTGAGACTCAAAAGGTGATAGTTGTACTAGGGTCAAGGACATAGGATAGTAAAGGAAACACACCGAGATTCAAAATGTGATGGGTTAGATTTATCAACGCATTCACAAGATGGTTGATAATATATACCTTATGATACTTTGCATATGGAGCAGTGGGATAGGTGAATCGACCATGAGAAACTTACGTAGTTAGAAGCCAGGGGGAACATAGTCCTAGTGTTTGTCTCCTATTGTTTACATCCTCAATCATTTAAGCTTAGTTACGCGTTACTCTGACTCTCAAATCCCCCAAGTACTTTTATACACTGCCTATGATTTCTTCATGTTCAAGATATAATTCTATGGATTCCTTGTGGGTTCCACCACAAAGTGGTATGGGTTACTATATTTGTCATCAACCGAAAAATACATCTTTGGAGATTAGTTTTTAGGCTACATCAAATTTTTCAACCATTGCCAGGGAATACGGTGTTGAGTTATTGGTTGGATTTTCTGATGTTTCTAGGTTTTTTCCTTTTTATGGGGTATACATAGGTATATGCCTAACACTAGGAGTCGAGATAATCCCTTTCTCCCATTGAATCCAGAATAAGAAGACTACTATAGCCTAATCTTATGATGAGCACACCAGTATGAGTAAGAGATTTATAAGGGGTTTGGGATGACCCTCAGGCTGTAGCTCCTCTTTCTCCTGGTGATCCACAGAATATTATTCATAACTAGATAGAGTTAATGTTTGTAAAAGCTTCTAATCAAAGAAGGTAGACTGAGGAAGCTCAGTTGGCCTAAAAAGCTGAGCTAGTTGGCTAAGACCAGTACCTAATCGTCGAGTAGCACTCAACGATCATCGAGATAGAGTGCGGGGTGGAAGAGCTCAAATGTTCCCAACATATCAATATATACTGTTGTATTATAAAGTTAAGGATATTGGATATTTTGAGCCTTCTGAGATAAGAGCCATTATTCCTCCTGCTTTAGCCCCAAATGTTAAGTTTGATATCACTAGTGCAATGATCCAAATGCTAAATTTAAAGGACATATTTTTGAGGTTTGCAACATATGATGTAAACATGTATCTTTCAAATTTTAGTAGGATATGCACTTCGTATAACATTTTGAGTGTAGATCCGGAAGCATGGAGATTGAGGTTATTCCTATTCTCATTGACCAGAGAAGCATCATTATGTTTGGGGGAACTTTCTAAAGGCTCAATCATGACTTGGAATGAATTGCATCGACAGTTTTGAACCATATTTTTCCTCCTGCCATAAAGCTATGGCTACAAGATGAAATTTACAACTTTAGGTAGTTACCCAATGAGTCTATGTATGAGGTATGGTTTCGGTTCAAAAATAAGTTGAGCATGTATAAGACCCCGCAAAGTTCCCTTGTAGTCTGAGCCTTAGAGCGTGTCAATAAAAGTGTAATTTCGGTCCTAGAAGATTGAGAAATGACTTCCTAAGTGAATATTGTGTTAACCATATGTAATTTCCCCAATTTTGACTTTTTATCACATGAGAAATTTGGTAAGCTTTTCATCGATATAAGATTCACCCAAATTCGATACCTGGGTAAGAAGTTATGGCTAATTTAAGTGTTAGTCGTAAAATAATGTCATTTTGTTGCTTGGCGCATCATTGAGAGGGTCTATTTCACAATTGTTAATTTCCAGTGGAACTTCATGATAGTGGGGCATCGCGAAGGACCCCAATTTCCCAATATTTAATTTCCAGTGGCCAGGTACAATTGTGATGCATAACCCTAAAGTTCCAGGTCCCAACTAGTAGGACAACGCGATGGCTCCGCATTGCGGTAACTCCCAGATTCCCATTTGTCAATTTCCAGTGGCTAGTGGCACGTCGCGATGGCCAATGAAATTGGGTTCCCTGTTCAATTTTTCCAGATTCGTACAGAAGTTAAAAAGGGCATTTTGGACTTTTTTCAAGCCTCTTAAACTGTGTAAACTCCAAATCAAGGTCATTTACAAGCTTTCTATGGAGTCACACTCAAGTTTTCTCTCAACAAAAACCCTAAGCATCCAAAACCTCTTTTAAGAATCTCGAGAATCCACCATAGATTTTCTTAATTGAGTCAAGATTCAAAGTTCCTAAGTCAAGGGCTTTAAGAACCCTCATTCAAGAGTATGAATAGAGTTTCAAAAGCGAGAGTTCATCTAAAGCTTCTAATTCAAGGTATGTAGGGTTTTGAAAAAGGGTAATCATTTCACCCTTTTGCCCAAAATCTTATCTAAACTACAATTTTATGCAATTTATGAGATTTTACGTGAAATTGAATTAGGGTTTTTCACCCATTGTTATTGGTTGCAAGCTTTTGATGTATTTCTTGAATTGAGAGTCTAATGGCATGATTTTTACATGTTTTCTTGTGAAATTGCAGCTGGGTATATACCCCATGATTTCAATCCTTGAGAAGTTAATAGTTTACATATTTGAAACATTGATGTATATGAGTATATTGATATTTTAAGTTAAATTGCTGAAATTTCCAGATTTCTACATGAGTTATGAATCTATATGCTATCTATTATGCTTTAATCAGTTTTAACTTGAGATTGAACAATGGGTTATTAAGCCCTACTTGAGACTTGAGATTTTATGAACTATTGTCCTGTAAGCACCCATGATTTGAGTATTTCGAGATTATTGAGAAATATTTTGACCTAATGGTCATTGAGTTTTGAAATACACTTTACTACATAAGATTTTAGATTTTATTATTGGGTTCATGGTGAACCATGAGGTTATTTTTAAAAGTAGATTTTTACGAGATGAGCACAGATAATCTAAAGGGATTAGTATTTAGCACTGAGCAGGTAAGTTACTACGATTTCTTACCCCAAAACTACGTGCCATTATAGGTTGGGTCTGAGGTCGAGTTTATGATTATTATTGGGCCTAAGGCCGAGTTGATATTGGGCCTAAGGCCGAGTTTGTTTAGTGATCACTAGATCTAGGTTATACTCCCTAGCAAGAGTATGACGCCTCTCCCTAACGTAAGGTATCTTTCTTAGGAGGACAAAATGTTGGACTCCATGTAGCTCCCTTGACATTTAAACTTTGAGATCAGTTACTTCCTTGAAAAATAAAGTATTTACCCTTCCAAAGAGATATTTTCTTAAAGTGAATAAAATTCCTTCAAGTATGTTACAAAGTTATATGATACCATATTTCTAGTATTTGAGTTCAAAAGAGGTATGAGTTCTTGAGCATTAAAGAAGTTTTACTCTCCATGAGGCATATGAATGAGTTGAAAGTATTGTTTAAAGTATCCTTTAGCCTATGCGTAAAGAGAATAAGAGAAGATTATTGATTTCAAGGTTAAACTATGATGATTCATGAAATTTGTGTTACATGCTCCATTCTACATGATTCATGTGCTTTGAATTTTATAGTTACTCAAGCTATGTGAGTCATTACTTATTTCATGCATGATTTGATTAAAGAGTATTGATGTTGTTTTATATAAATCCATGAACCCCAATATACTCAGTACATTCCCAAGTGCTGATCCACATATACGTCTATGTGCGACATTGTCTTATAATGTAGGTTCAGGTGCTCAGTCCCATCCTCATCAGTGACTTTTGAGTACCTCTATCTACATTCGTACAGTGGTGAGTCCTCATGGTTTGAGGACATATCTTCAGACATTTTTGTGTTTGAGAGACTATGTTTTTACTTTCAATTCATTTTGAGTAAGTTGGGGACCTATTCTAATGGCTCTTGAGTTCATGGATTAGTAGAGGCTTTGTCAGACTAGTTATCAGATAGTGGTTGTGTGGAGATTTCTAGTATTGTGGTCGTTTGGACCGAGCATTTTCTCTGTATTTCCTTTTATATGATATGACTATGCTGGTTTTGAATTATTTCATCTTGAAATGAGTGTTATTAGTAGAAACAGGCTCAAAGGGTTAGCTTGGGGCTACTTGTAGCCTCAAGTACCGTGTGACCTCTCGTGAGGAAAATTTAGGTCGTTAAAAACTTGGTATAGAGCCTATGGTTTTTTAGGAGTCGTAGGGAGTCTGACAAGCCGTGTTGAGTAGAGTGTTGACCATCGGTGTGTAGCGCGCAACATCTATGAGCAATAGGCTACAAAATATTTTAGGAAAAGTTGCTTCTTTCTTTTGGATTCCATGCTACCTATAGTTGTCCCTCTCATCAAATAGTTTATGCTCTTCTATTTCAAAAAATTCCTCTTCGAAGAGCGAATGCCCAAAGGAACGATGATGAGTAACCCCCACCTGTTGATCCTTTGAATGAGATTGTGTCTCATGACGAGTTTTGAATGGCCTTTTACACGTTAGCCCAAGCAGTCACAGCTAATGCTTGGGCTAATAACTAGGCCGTAGTTTCTAATTAGCAGGGAGGTGATGTAGCTATGGCTAGGATCCTTGATTTCATACATATGAATCCGCTAGAATTTTATGGGTCTAAGGTAGGTAAGAACCCACAGTTATACCTGGAAGAGGTGAGAAAGATCATGAAGGTGAAGCATATTTCTGAGGAAGAAAGTGTTGAGTTAGAGTCTTACAGGTTGAAGGACATAGCATATGACTGGGTTGTGTCGTGGAGGAAGGCTAAAGGTGAGGATGCTAGTCCTATGGCTTGGAAGGTATTCCAAGATGCATTCTTGGACAAGTTCTTTCCACTTGAGATAAGGAAGGCAAAGATTGAGGAGTTTATGAACTTCTGGCATGGCTCCATGACTGTTAACGAGTACTGCTTGAAGTTCAACCAATTGTCCAAGTATGCTCCTGATTTGATTTCTGACACCTGTGCTAGTATAAGCAAGTTCGTGACCGATATTTTTGGGTTGATACTAAATGAGTGTAGGACTGTGATGCTATATAGGGATATGGATCTGGCTAGGTTGATAATATATGCCTAGCAGATAGAGGTGGATAAGACTAAGGAGAGAGATTGAGTGAGGGGTAACAAGAGGGATAGATCTAAGCAACATGAGTTTAGCTAAACTAGGTTCCATGGAGGAAGACACGCTCAATTTCAGAGACGTCCATCTATGCCAGCACCTTCATCAGCTAGTACTTCCGTGCCTAGAAGTACGTAGGAGCAAGGGGATAGATCTTTTATGTCTAGGTCACAGAACAATGTTGATAACAGGCCTCACTATCCTCCTTGTGCTAAGTATAGTAGGAGTCATCTCGAGGAGTGTTTTGTAGATCTGAGGGGTTGTTTTGGTTATCGCAAGAAGGGCAACAAAATTAGAGATTGTCCTCATGCTAGATAGGGGAATAGAGATGTCTGACCTCAGGCACAGGCTACTAGTGCACCAGTTTCTGTACCCCATCCCTCCCTTACTCAGGGCGCTTCATCTAGCACTGCTGGCGGTCAGCGCCAGAACAGATTTTATGCCTTACTATCCCATGAGGAGTAGGAGGACTCTCCCGATGTTGTTACCGGTATGCTCGATGTCTTTTTCTTTGATGTCTATGTGTTGTTGGACCCTGGTCAAGTCTCTCTTATGTGACCCCACTTGTAGCTATGAATTTCAAAATGAGTCCTGAAAAAATTCCTAAGCCTTTCCTAGTTTCTACACCCGTCGAGGAGTCAGTTGTTGCTAAATAAGTGTATAGAGATTGTCTTGTTACCGTTCTTCGTAGAGTCACACTTGCTGATTTGATAGAGTTAGACATAGTGGATTTTGACCTTATTCTGGGTATGGATTGGCTTCATTCTTGTAATGCATCTATAGACTGCCATACCCATGTGGTCTAGGTTTAGTTTCCTGATAAACCAGTGTTTGAGTGGTCTGAGAGTTCGGTATCTCCCAAGAGTCAGTTTATCTCTTTTCTCAAAGCCAGAAAGATTATATCCAAAGGTTGCCTCTATCACTTAGTTAGAGTCAGACACTAAGTCAGAGGCTCCAACTGTTCAGTCAGTCAATATTGTTAATGAGTTTCCAGATATTTTTTCAAAAGATCTCCCAGCGGTACCTCCCGATCGAGAGATAGAATTTGGGATTGACCTTCTTCCTGATACTCGCCTATTTCTATTCCGCCATACCATATGGCAACTGCTGAGCTGAAGGATTTGAAAGAGAAACTCAAAGATCTTTTAGACAAAGGTTTCATGAGGACCTGTATTTCTCCTTGGGGCATGTCTGTCTTATTCGTGTGAAAGAAAGACAATTCTTTGCGTATGTTCATTAACTATCTTCATCTTAACAAGGTTACAGTCAAAAATAAGTATACTCTTTCAAGAATTGATGACATGTTTGATCAGTTGCAAGGTGAAAGTTATTTCTCTAAGATAGACCTTAGATTAGGCTATCATTAACTTAAAGTAAGGGAGTGTGATATTCCAAAGACAACCTTCCAAGCCCGCTATCGTCACTTTGAGTTTCTAGTCATATATTTCGGGCTAAACAATGCCCTAACCACCTTCATGGACCTCAAGAATTGAGTGTTCAAGCCATATCTTGATATGTTTGTCATTGTCTTCATAGATGACATCCTTGTATACTCCTATAATAAGAATGACCATACGAATCACCTTAGAGTTGTCTTGGAAACTCTTAGATTTCACTAGTTGTTCGCCAAATTTAGTAAGTGTGAATTTTGGCTAAGGTATGTAGCCTTTCTGGGTAATATTATTTTAGCCAAAGGTATTAGTGTTGACCCCTAAAAGACAGAAGCTATAAAAAATCGGCCTAGACCTATCTCTCTATCTGACATTAGAAGTTTCTTGGGTCTAGCAAGCTACTACTGCCATTTTGTTGAAGTTTTCTCTTCTATTGCATCTCCCATGACCCGGTTGACCTAAATAAAGGTTGAGTTCCAGTGGTCAAATTCCTATGAGAAAAGTTTTCAGGAGTGGAAGACTCGACTTACTTCAGCCCCTATGTTGACTTTGCCTGATGGTACAGGTGGTTTTGTGGTATATTATGATGCGTCTAGAATTGGTTTGGGTTGTTAGTTGATGTAAAGAGGTAAGGTTATAGCCTACGCTTCTAGAAAGTTAAATCCACATGAGAAGAATTACCCAACCCATGATCTTGAGTTAGCTGCTGTGGTCTTTGCTTTGAAAATTTGGAGACATTATCTTTAAAGTGTCCATTTTGATGTTTTTATTGATCATAAAAGCCTACAATATATGTTTTCTCAGAGGGAGTTGAATTTTAGGCAGAGGAGGTCATTGGAATGGTTAAAAGACTATGATATTAGTGTTTTGTATCACCTAGGCAAGGCCAACATAGTGACGAATGCCCTTAGCAGATTGTCTACGGGTAGTGTTGCTCATGTAGAGGAAGGAAAGAAAGAGTTAGCTCGCGATGTGCATTGCCTGGATAGATTGGGTTTAAGGTTACTTGATTCAGCCGAGGGGAGTACATTAGTGCAAAGTAGTTCTAAATCCTCTTTAGTTTCGAAAGTGAAGGAGAGCAGACAAGGGTTCTAGTTTTGTCAGACTAAAGGAGTCAATTCAGGAACAAAAGGTATAGGTTTTTTCTTAAGAGGGAGATGGCATGTTGAGAGTGCAAGGTAGATTGTGTGTTCTATATGTTGATGATCTGAGGTAGAGGAATATGGCTAAAGCATATGGCGCGCGGTATTCTTATTCATCTCGGTACTGCCAAGATGTACTGCGACTTACAGGAAATCTATTGGTGGAATGGTATGAAAAAGGATATAGCTGAGTTTGTAACGAAGTGTACAATATGCCAATAGGTTAAAGTAGAGTACCAAAGACCTGGTGGTGTGATGCAAGAGTTTGGTATACCCACTTAGAAGTGGGAGATGGAGAATATGGACTTCGTGACCGGGTTGCCTCTTTCGCGTCATCATCATGATTCTATTTCGGTTGTTGTGGATAGGCTGACTAAGTCCGCGCATTTCTTGCCTATGCTCACATCTTATACAGCTGAGTATTATGCTAGATTGTATATCCGAGAGATAGTTAGGCTGGATGGAGTTCCCTGGTCCATCATTTCGGATAGGAGCACTCAATTTACTTCTAAGTTTTGGAGGGTGTTTCAGCAGGGTCTTGGTAACCAAGTTCTTTTGATTTTCTCTTTTCATCCACAGACAGATAGTCAGGCTGAGGGGATCATCATACCCTGGAAGATATGTTGAGGGCATGTGCTCTTTATTTCAAATGTAGTTGGAATAAGTATTTGCCATTGATAGAGTTTGCTTATAACAGCAGTTACCATACTAGCACCGCGATGGCACCATTTGAGTCCTTGTATGGTAGGAGATGTAAGTCACCTATAGGGTGGTTTGAAGTGCGTAAAGTGGCCGTAATTGGGCCTGATGCAGTGTTTGAAGCTATGGAGAAAGTTAAGTTGATTAGAGAGAGGTTAAACAGAGCTCAGAGTTGTCAAAAGTCATGCCGATATGAGGAGAAAAAATCTTAAGTTCGAAGCAGGTGATTTTATGTACTTAAATGTTTCATCCATGAAAGGGGTGAAGAGGTTTGGTAAAAAGGGAAAGCTTAGTCCTCATTATGTTGGCCCGTGTAGAGTCTTGATTCGTGTTGGTAAGATGGCCTATGAGGTTGATTTGCCTGCAGAGTTGTCAGTTGTTCATCCTGTTTTCCATGTCTCCATGTTTAAGAAGCCTATTGGTGATTCCGTTGTAGTAGATTCTTCAGAGAATGCCAATATTCAGAACAGTCTTTCCTTCGAAGAGATTCCTGTTGAGATCCTAGATTTTTAGATCTGTAGACTAAGAAGTTTACTTGGTCAAAGTTTTGTGGCAGAACCTGTCTGTTGAGGGTGCTATTTGGAAGGCAGAAGCAGACATGCAAGACAATTGCCCGCACCTCTTTTCCACGAGTTCAGATCAATTTGAAGGTATTATTCTTCCTTAATTCAGCCCTTTTAGTGTACAGTTTAGCTATGTATCTATTCTTGCATGAGTTCTTGCAATTTCTGAGGTATTCAAGAGTTTAGAGAGATGTTGAGCCGTTTAGCAAATTTTCTTCAGCTATGGGTACTCTATATTTCCTATGTTCCAAGTCCAACTAGAGACATTCGAGGATGAATGTTTCCAAGGGGGAGATATTGTAAGACCCCGCAAAGTTCCCTCGTAGTCTGAGCCTTAGAGCGTGTCAAGTGAAGCATAATTTCGGCCCTAAAAGATTGAGAAGTGACTTCCTAAGTGAGTATCATGCTAACCATATTGAATTTCCCAAATTTGGACTTTTAATCTTATGGGAAATTTGATAATCTTTCAGTCGATATCGGATTCTCCCAAATACGATACCCGGGTAAGAAGTTATGGCTAATTTAAGTTCTAGTCATAAAACAACATCATTTTGTTGCTTGGAGCGTCGCAGAAAGGGTCGATTTGACAATTTCCATTTTCTAGTGGAACTCCGCGATAGTAGCGCATCGCGAAGGACCCCAATTTCCCAATAGTCAATTTCCAGTGGCCTAGCGTGATTGTGATGTGTCATGCTGAAGTTCCAGGTCCTAACTAGTAGGACAACACGATGGCTCCGTGTCGCGGTGACTCCCAGATTCCCATTTGTTAATTTCCAGTGAGTCACCGCAATTGTGGTGCGTCATGGTGGCCCATGAAATCGGGTTCCCAGTTCAATTTTTCCTGTTTTGTATAGAAGTTAAAAAGGGTATTTTGCACTTTTTTCCAAGCCTCTTAACCATACAAATACCAAATCAAGGTCATTTACAAGCATTCTATGGAGTCTCTCTCATGTTTTCTCTCAACAAAAACCCTAAGCATCCAAAACCTCTTCCAAGAATCTCAAAAATCCTCCATAGATTTTCTTAATTGATCCAAGATTCAAGGTTCCCAAGTCAAGGCCTTCAAGAAACCTCATTCAAGAGTACGAAAAGAGTTCTAAAAGCGAAAGTTCATCCAAAACTTCTAATTCTAGGTATATAGGGTTTTGAACAAGGGTAATACTTTCACCCTTGTTCCCAAAAGCTTATCTAAACTACAATTCTATGCATTTTATGAGATTTTACATGAAATTGAATTGGGGTTTTTCACCAATTGTTTTTGGTTACAAGCTTTTGATGTTTCCCTTGAATTAAGAGTCTAATGGCCTGATTTTTACATGTTTTCTTGAGAAATTGCAGTTGGGTCTATACTTCATGATTTTAATCCTTGAGAAGTTAATAGTTTAAATGTTCGAAAAACTCTTCACTCTACACTTCTACTAAATGCAAGACACTCAAAATAGCACTAAAATGACTACACCAATTGTAAGTTTTTATACTAAGCATGTTACAAACACAATTGAAAGCTTATGAACACTACTCCAAAATATTCTAGCCTCAAGAATTGACTCTCTTAGTTGGAAAACTCATGCTTATCATTCAATCAAGGACATCATACATATCATCCACATTCATCAAACATATACCCATCACAACAAGAGAGTTACCCGTAATCACTCATAATTAAGGAATTCATAACATGATGGGTACAAGAATCAAATTATGCTCACTCTCACAAAGATTCACAAGTTACACACAATGAACAATATGTTTCCTATAGTGTAATGATCCACTAAAATTCGAATTTAAATCTTAGGATCAATTAGGTCTTTTCTAGGTTGTAATGTAGGCAACGGAACTAGTAGGAACTATTTTGGAATAGTTACTAACCTCTCTATGTTCTTTAATACACTACATTATACAGTTAGAAACAATCTCCAACAACCCATTTACACCAATTTTTTGTCTACCCCATTCTTTTAGTTTACCCCATCTCTTTTAAGAATTTTCACACAACATGGTGGGCATAATGTTTATTCCTTCAAGATTCAATTTTTCTCATTCTCTACAATCATGGAAATATTTCTAAAACCATTTATATCAATCCCAACCACCACGCATCAATTATAAACACCAATAACTATTACCTTGGGGCATCAATTTCTTTTTTTTCTTCTTCAATTTCTCAAACTCTTTCTAAATTATTTCTTATTTTATTTAAACAACTTAGGAGCTTTTTGGATGAAATTATGGTTTGTTAAAGAAGGGTATTAGGCTTACATATGAAGCTACAAAGATAAGTCTAAAGGCTCAATGGGGGTTCACTAGGATAATGCACAATGGGTAGGACAAATAGAAGGTATAAAACAAGGCTATCAAAGAAATGCTTTTATCATCTCCTAAACCCACACTTTTTATTTCACTTCACACACACACTGGGCAAGTTCAACACATCACAGGTAACAAGAAATATATAAAAATCTCACACGCACATGGCACATGCTCAACTCAATAGGATCATCATAGACTCCCAACAAAACAATAGCACAAATTCAAAGTTAAGCTAAAAAGTACAAGAGTCATAAACATGAGCATAAGATTCTCAAAAATAGTAATTCAGTCAATCAACATGCTTTTTCAAATAAACCCAATTGCATCATGTAATTAAAAATAGAACCAACAAGAATATCTCATGCAAAATTTTTTAAATTAAGCTAAAATTTGGGAATTTTCCACCACACACTTAAAAATCTACTTTGTCCCCAAAATGAACTTTTAAAAATAAGAGATAGAAATACTCCTTGAGGCCTCTAGGGCTGGCTAGTTATATCTTTCCATATAAATGAGATCCATGGGGCCCCACACTCAATTGTTTCCATGCTCCTTAGCTCAAGTTTATGGTACTCAAACTTCCCATTAACCTGCGACTAAACCAAAAACAAAAACTGCATGAAATAAAAACTAAAACCTAAAAAGAAAACATACCTACTTAACTTAGGTTTCCTGCCTATTTTACTGTCGCAGCACAACCTAGCTCCACTTAACCATATTCCTTTATCTTTTTACTCATACTTGGACGCCATTTTCTTATCTTTTTCGACCCTTTTGGGTGTGTAACAGATTTTTCAACTTTAGACTTTTCAGGCTCATCAACATCCATCATGATAGACTTAGAAGATAGAGCCTTAGGCTGCTCAATCAGGTTGTTTAAAGAGGTCTTTTGTGGACTAGCCACCCCATACTTATCCCCTTAAATAACATTGATCATACATACATCTTTAACTAAGGACGTAATTATGGGTACTTTGTATACATAAAACACCACCTCTTCATCCTCTACCCTCATTTTGAGTGTGCATTCTCTAACATCAATTAACACTTCTCTGGTTGCTAAAAATGGATGCCTTAAGATGATTGGTACCTGTTCATCTGCCTCAAAATAAACAACAATAAAGTCATTCGGTATAATGAATTAACCAATATTTTATGAGGATATTCTTAATTATTCCATCCGGATGTGTGAATGACCTATTTGCCAACTACAACTGCACAGTTGTCAGTCTTGGCTCTCCCAAGACCAATATTTTAAATAGTGATAGGGGTATCGAGTTTATGCTCTCCCTAAGTCACTTAGTGAATGGACCGCTTTACTCCTAACTTGGATTGGGATAGCAAACTTTTCTTGATCTCTCAATTTCTTAGGGATTTTTGAGTCATCACAATGCTACACTCTCCAGTGAGTGTTATTGCTCCCACATCTTGCAATTTCACCTTCTTTTCCACCACATCCCTCAAATACTTTGCATACTTGGGCATACTCTGCAAAACATCTAAAAAAGGTAAATTAATATGAAGCACTTTTAATGTGTCAAATAAATTTTTAAACAGTGCATCCTCCTTCGCTTTTAGGTGCTTCTGAGGGAAGGGTAGTGGCAGTCTTTTCTTTACTTCTGATTCAACAATTTTTTCTTTCAAGTACTCAGACTTCTCTTAATTTTTAGAAACTCTGTCATTTACCTGTTGGCTCACCGTATCAGCATCTACCTCATTTGTTTCCTTGGGAGGTTCTCCTTGAAGCCGCTTACCACTCCTCAAGGTGATTGTCATGACTTGCTTTAGATTTTATGTGTGAGCTGGCAACCCACCTTGTGGCCTAGTATTTACTACTTGCTGATTTTGCCCCACGTGTAACTCTAGACTTCTTATGGCCTCTTACAAAATTTTTAAGTATGCAACAAACTGTGTCTGAGTAGCTAAGATATTTTTCATCATCTCCTCCATATTGCTGCTTAACTGATTTGGTTGGGCCTTTGGCTGTGAGGCATTCCATGGCTGAGTCAACCACTTTATGTTATAGGAGTTACCATAATTTGGCCTTTGAGAATTATCTACATACATCACTGATTCTGGATTTAAAGCACACATGACTGTAAAATGGCCATTATTTTTGCATACCTCACACCAACAACTAATTTGCCAAACTGCATTAACAGCTACGACAGGTTGTGGAGCCCCTAATTTTATGCTGTTGAACTAAGTGTTGATTAAATTCTATAATGCAGACACCTGTGTTGATAGGGCTATAGATTGGTCTACCTCTAGTATACCTGCAACTCTTTTTATGGAACTTCTGGAATCTGAATGTCACTCGAGATTTCCTTATGCTATGCAATTCAACAATATGTACAACTCATTATAAGTCTACTCTACACTTGACCATCTGTGACTGAATCTAGCAAAATCATTGTATTGTGATCAAGAACTTCTACAAAATTATGAGCAAGTACCTCATTCGATTGTTGGTGGTGTGGAAAATCTTGAAGAAGGGCGTTGAAGTGTTCCCAAATATGATATAGATTTTTATTAGGTTTTTATTTGAAGCTCACTATCTCACTATGAAGTCTTACTGTCTTGCCTGATGGAAAGAATCTAATGAGAAATCTTCTGTCTAAGTCATCCCATGATGTGATTGAATTTTCCGACTCCGCATTTAACTAATTTTTAGCTTCCCTATTAAGTGAATAGGGGAAGAGTGTGATCCTTACATAATCAACATTTATACCTATCAGAATAAATATAACAGTGAGCTCAATGAACTTCTGCAAGTGTACCTGTGGAATCTCATGTGAAAGACTTGCAAATTGTCCACTACTAATCAATAATCACACCATGTTGTGCTTAAGCTCAAAATTCCCCCAGCAGCTGGTCTTTGAATGGGGGAAGTTATGTTTGTCGGAAGTTGGACTGCCACTTCCCGAATAGTCCTGTGCGCTACTTGTTGTTCCTCAGCCATTTGGGCATGATTTTCTTAATCTTCTGGGATTTGAGGAATTTATAGGAGAAAGATTGCTTCTCTCCTTCATTGATGGTAAAGTTGCTCGGGTTTGGATCTATGTTCAAACCAATTCCTTATCCCTTGCCAGCTTACCACTTTAAAAACCTATTTCCTGCAATAACTAAACCATGACCAAGTATAAAAACACTAAATAAATCTAAAAGTAAAACTAAAATAAATAATTTCCAAAATACAAGTCCCCGACAATGGCACCAAAAACTTGGTATCGTCCAGGCGAACACGCAAGTGTACGTGGTCTTATCAAGTAGTAAAGTGGCATATTTAAACCCAAGTATCGATCCTATAGAAACTTGATTCAGCAATAATTCTATTTTAGTTCACAATTTAGATTAATTTGGTGCAAGAGTAACCAAAAGAGTGTTTGGAAATTGTATTTCGCAATTAAAATAAACAATGAAGAAATTAAAGAACTTAAAACAATCAATAGTAGAAAACCCAGGGTTAAAGCATTTGAAAATCATACTATGTCTTGAATTTCATTTATTAACTCGCGTATCTTGGTTGTAATTCATAGGGTTAATTGCATGATTATGATTTCCCAACCTCTAATCCTTTTCCTAAGTTGAACCTTACACCTACATCATTGAGCAGGGATGTAATTATCCAATTAGGTTATATAAGCTATGATCCTAAGTTTGAATCAAGTAAGGCTCCTAAGTATATCCCTATCCTAGATGCTAAGTTCAATTCTTTATTTTATAAAAGAATAAAGCCCATACTTTGTTCATCTCCATGTTCTATCCCCTATTTCCCCTCCCGAGAAGAAAAGGTAGACAATTGATATATTCTAAGGGTCACGAATCCTTAAAATACTTAAATCAAAGATGAACACACAACCAATAATGATAAGCAAAATTAATGAACTTAATTCAAAACAAAACTTATCATGTCTTTGGCTTTAACCCTGGAAAAGGGAGTTTAGCCACGTATAGTCATATTCATAATCACAGATAGTAATTAAAAATTAAAAACATGAATGATCTACAAAAATAATAAAAACCGAATGAAGAAGTTTTAGTAGCCATTTGTTCTCCAAAATATGCTAAAAGATGTGTAAAAATGTGATACAACATATATTTATAGTAAAGAAGCAAGCCCTTTCCGTGTTGGACAAGAAAACCTTCTACTATTGAGCTCGGGAGTAGGTGGGAAGCCGCCCTGGGTAGAGCCCTGATCCAGGTGGGGCGTCGCCTCCAAATTTCCCTACCTTTCGGGAATTTGTTGTTCAGAATTTTTCTAAGGCATAGGAGAACCAAAATGAGCCGGTGTCGCAGTCTAATCATCTTTAGAACCACCACGCACCTCTTTATCACATTTTTGGGCCTCTTATGAATATATAGGAGTTTTTAACGCATACATTGACCACTACAAAAGTTCACACACGCCTAAGATATTCCAGGGGTCCAAAAGGGTGTCAATCTGCATATTGTGCCTTCGTTGAGCCATTACGAGCCTTCTTGAGTAATTCCCACTTTATTTGAAGCTTGTATATCCTTCATATATCATCATAATCCCTTCAACAAGAATAATATAGCATTAAACACAACAATTTAATGCTAAAAACAACACAACATCCAACACAACGAACTAGAAACACGAGCTAAGCATAGGATAATTTCACTTTGATCCTTAACTCATTGTTTTGACCCTTGGGTTTATACAATTGACCCTTGAGCATTATCAACAAGTTTTTTCACATATAATTACACATAAAAACGATTTGGAACACTATAAACACACTAGAATCCACCAAAATCAACTAGACAAGAACCTAGCTCAAGCTAGTAACACTAGTTTTTTAGGTTGAACTCTAAATGAATCTTTTAGGAACAAACATGTTTGGAACTAAATCTTAACACCATAAACATGATTTAGCACTTTGATACACATTTATCTCATTATCAACCTATATGGCACACGAATCATCCTCAAAACAAGACTAAAAAGGTTAGAATAATGATGCTAAAATACATAAATACACCCAACATCAAAGGCTAAGTGAGTTAGGAGAGATGCCTTAAGGAAATTAAGGCAGACATATCAGGATTGAGCCAAAAATTTAAGTCACATTCCGCTACAATAAATTAACTAGAGCAATATCTTTGCCAAATATCGGTTACATTGAACTAGAGGTAGCCTAGCACTCTTCCCAGCAATACAGTACAAAATCCAAAAAATGATATCATTATCATGCTATCACCATTTCAATGGTAAAAAACCATGGACCCCCTACCTATTGTAGAAGAGCTAAGGAATGGTAGTGATAAATAGATATTGATGATACACCTATAGGAAAAATTTTAAAAATCAACAAGTGTTGAATATACTGGTGATAAGGATAAAGAAAAGGAAAAGTATGATGAGCCAGTGTTGAGGAATATTCAAAGACCTCCCCCAAAATTTCCTCAAAGGTTGAAAAAGAATCAAGAAAAAAGTAAATTTCATAAGTTCCTGCTGATATTTAAGGAACTATCTATTAATATTTCCTTTGTTGAGGCACTGGAGCAAATGCATAGCTATGCAAAGTTTATGAAAGATTTGATCACTAGGAAGTGGATGGTGAGTTTTAAGGATACCGACAATGTCCACCATCGTAGTGCTGTAGATTCTAGATCATTAGTAAAGAAGAAGGAGGACCTAGAAGCCTTCACTATTCCATGCACTATTGGGTCCTTTAACTTTTCTTGGGCTTTATATGATTTAGGAGCTAGCATCAATCTAATGTAGCTAGTGATTTATAATTAATTAGGATTAGGGGAACCCAAATCAACATAAATGAGATTGTTGATAGCTAATCGCACAGTAAAATGGCCAACTGGTATTCTTTGTTATGTGTTGGTGAAGGTAGCATCCTTTATTATTCTGACAAATTTCTTTATTATTGACTATGAAGTTGACTTCCAAGTCCCTATAATCTTAGGTAAACCCTTCCTAGGAATAGGTAGGAAATTGGTTAATTTAGAATTAGGATGGATGAAATTATGATTGAATAATAAGCAAGTGATCTTCAAGGTGTGCCAGTCGACGAAGCAACCTAATGATACGCGGGTTATGTCTATGATAGACACCATTAAATATAATGTTGATAAGGTTATTGTGACCATTTAAAAAAGACTTCGAGTTGAGGTATTTGCAGTGGTGATTATTAACTTTGATAGTTATAGAATCAAGGAATATGATGATATAGTGAGCACTTAGTATGAGAGCAGTTCTTACACGTATGCCCTAAAGAAGCTTGATTTGGATTTGAAAAATAGAACCACTCCTCCTTCTCGACCATCTATTAAAGTTTGAACATATTCATGACCCGAGACTAACCCTAGTCATAACACAATACTTAGAACCACAAGTGATCCAAGCTAACCAATAGTACTGGCATGGTGCTTGAACAACCGATTAAAACAATTATAAAAGATGAATTTATTGAGGGGAAGCATAATCATGAGGTAAGCTATCTCAATACATTTCTATTTAAAGTTTACAAAAGTGTAATCTGAAGGAAAGAGGAACTTAAACTTCATGCAATGACTCTGACTAACTATCTATGAAGCCTCTACTAATACTGACTATAGCTAGTTGGAACTTAACCCCCAACTATCCTGAATAAATACATACCAATAACAAAATATAAGTACAAGAACTGCACTGACTTGAGTCCTTAAAATAATAGAACTCATCACCTACTGGCTGAATGTTGTGATTTTCCTAACTATAATCTTGAGAGTAGGCACTTGAATTTTCATCACATGAAAAATGTAGGCAGAAGAGTAATTATATAAGTACTTTGGAATGTATTGAGTATGAGTGACATGTATTAGTCATGAAAATACTTATAACATGCTTTAAGACTGAGGACATAAGCCATTTTTAGAAATATGCATATAAAACATATCTATACGTAAAGCTATAAGGCATAGTGAATTTCTAAATCATGAGCTAAATCATTTCAATAAACTGGGACGTAGTAGATAAATATGCATGTCATCTCAAGTTAAAGCTGAATATACTGTTAAACTATACTGAGGGTTATGTATGAATACAAGGTATGAAAGCATGGGATGTGAATTGAAGCAATGTCCAAGCATGAACATATACTGTATAAAACTGAATAATTGAATACAAGGTCATGCATATCTGAACTGAAGGATAAGCTGAACATAAACTAAAGATCTAAATATAAAAATATACTAAGCATAGATGCATGAATATGAAAATCAAATGCAGGACCAAGTATAAACATGTATTGAAATAATCTGAATAATTGGATGATTGAGGTACTGGACACTTGGTCATGCAAACCTTAATGAAACATAGTTTGAATATCTAAATGGAGGACTATGGGTTCCGACTACAATCGACATGCCTTTAATCTAAGCTCATCAAGGTCCAACCCATAACCCAGTTACAAAGGTGCTAGTACCTTGCCATGGGTACTAACACTGGCTAGCATGGATCCACTAATCTGATGTTCTGAAGGACTAGGTTGTCAAGCCTAAAAAGATGGTTGACGCCTTCTAACCTACAGTGACAATGTAGTTTTGGAACTTAGGTACTGATACTAAGGACTTTTTCTAACTAATAAGGCAGTCGCCATCTTTGCATTCGCTCGGTGCTTAGTGTTTCTCACAACTAAAAAACTCTGAAGTATAACTAAAACATAAAATGATAACTGATATACTCAAGTTATGCTATTCTGAAATTAGTACTATATATATAAACTGAAGAAATCACAAACTTATAAATTTATGCATATTTAAAACCTTGGTATCGGGTGTTCATAACCAACCAACTCTATTCATGAAAATATTAATTGACATTAAGAGGAAATTTACAATTTAGGCCCCAAAACATAAAAACTTGTCATAATAGGGAAACTTATGAGTTTGAACATAGAAGGATGTTATTCTTATAGGAAAACATGTATTCATGGTTTAATTATAAAATAAATAGAAAAAATTAAGGAAAACTCTTACAGATTGATCATATACTTAAAATCTTAACTAATATCATGTAAAAGATGCTTCGATTTGTGAATAGCGTGAATGATATAATATGGGACTAAAAATCCATGAATGACCATTACAACATACTTAGGAATGAAGATTATATCAAGGAGAGTCGAATTTTAAGATTAGAATAACAATTGGGTAAAAGCCTTAGTAACGAAAATTGTAGAATTCATGAATAAAAATATAATTTGGCATGAGGATGAAAGGAGATCCTTATTGGATACCCACATACCTAAAGGAAAACTCCTTGGGAAATTTTGTCGAATTGACTTATGCTCGACGAACCCTAGCTAACATTTGGGAGAAGAGAAAACCCCCCTTTTGATTTCTCTAAGTTGTAATAATATTGAATCATGGATTTTAGGAATTTTGGCCTTATATATCACCCTTTGGAAGCCTAAATGACGCAGGTTAGGGGTTATAAGGATGGGAATTTACAAAAATTTGCCTTTTTAAAACGTGCGGGAAGTCTAATTTTAGTCATTACGATTTATCCTACGACTCATCATGACTGGTTAACCTGAGTTCCTGACGTCTTGGGTCTTTTCTGCTGTGGCTACCACTTCCTCCTAACAATTCGTTATGACTGACTATGACTCATTAGATAGAGTCGTGGTTTGAGGCCTAGCTTCTGGATCCTTTATTGTTCAGGTCACGAGTCCACACAATGACTCGTAATGTCTAAATGTGAGTCATGTAGTGGACTCTTAACAACTGGAATAGATTCTTGGTTGAACACTGTGGTGACTATGAGTCTCTCCTAATGATTCATAGCCACTGATTAATAGTCTTAGAGATTTGGCTAAAGATGAATGTCCTTTCTATTATGACTATAAATACTCATAACAATTCATAACGTTGGGTTATGGGTAGTTTGGTGATCATAGACACTGGCACATGACTGATGCCTGAGGTAAAATTGCATAACCTCTTGCCACGATATTTTAGTTAATGCGAGACTTGCGTCATTGTAAGCTAACTTAATTTCTTATCTTTTGAGGCGTCTAGAGCTTGAAAAGTTGAGGCATCATAATATCTCCCCCTTGGGATAATTTGTCCTCGAATGAAGGCTGACTTGGCTGGAAGGATATTAAAAAGAGTTGTAATCCCTAACATAAAATTTGAAGAGCTGAATATGGACATGATGATTGAATTTCCAAGTAAAACTTTGACTAGTTTGAAAATTTGAGAGCTCACTATTACTGTCTCGTTGAATTTTTAATTTGGATAACCAACATGACATCGATTTCTAAATCTCAAAATCTATTGTTGGGATTGATTTATACTTGTAGAAAGGACTAAATTGAGTTTATACATAGAAAGAATGAAAAAAGAACCTCATGGAATATACATATTCATGAAACTTTTGATAGTAAGACTAGATGAAAAAAATGCAAAAACAATAGGAGTATATCTATCTGATTGCTAAACTGATTGTTGGCTACATAGAGGGACTCATAATGAAATTTTGCAACTCAAATGAAGTATCCCTGGAACAAATAGATATTTACAACTATAAAGTGATATCTAATGACATGAAATTTTCTAAGTCACTAGAAAAAGGAATGTCTGTTACCTTTAACACCCCATGTCAGAAGTTCTAATAGCATTAGGGAGAAAAGAATTTTCTTTTGGGCATAATCTGAGTGAGATATCTGAGTAAGGAATCACAACATGGCTACAACTCTAGTATATGGAATATATCATATAAACATAAGCTAGGAATAGAACTACTATGCCTTAGCCAATGCAACCACTAACTTTCAAGCTTAGCCACACTTCTAAAATAATCCCTCAACTACACTTTTCCTCTTTAATACTACACATCATTTGACACCACTTATAAGCTTCATATAGGTATTTATATTTGTTTCTACCAAAGTTTGAATTGAACTAAACTTTCTGACCATGTTCAAGCCTAACTAAAAGCCACAAGGTACTACACATATTACCATATTACTAGTCTAAACCACAGATTCAATATCCTATGTGTTTTCAGTGCTCTCATCTCAAGAATAATACTCCTTACCACTTCGACAACTAGCTTCAACCTCTTACTAGGAATTCACTAGCGCACAATGCATTTATCCACTGATATACCAACATGAAATTTGAGCCTGTCATTATAACCATATATGAGCTTCTAGAAAACCAAGCCACCTAAGAATTTTTCCATATTCTATAATACCATCTATCAATAATAACTTCCATGCACTATCTTACCGAAGACACACCTAAAATTCTCAAATAATATGATATATACAAAAAGATTTTCCTCAATATTTCTTCACACTTATAGCTTTAGATAAAACAAGCATACAACAATATTTCCCTAATATGAAACATTTACTTTCTCCCATCGAAAACACTGTTCTTTTATTTTTATCACCGCTATCTTTACATAAGGAGGGATTATTTAAAGGTTAGAACATAAAGACCTGAAGCATGAAAGAATACTATAAATAATTTGGACACATAACTGATGCATTGAGAATAGAGTATCAAAGGCATGAATTTATTAATGAGATATAAATTGAGAACACACATGCCATAATCTAAATTTTCACTGGTTATTAAAGTTGCACCATGAGTTCTGGGAACTGAGCATACAGCAAAACATTAGTAAATGAGTCATGAGCTATATGAATTAAGTTTGGAGTTCATAAATTCATGGAATAGGAGTCGTACTTCTGAGTGAACTGGCACTCCTTATGCTAGAATTGGAAGAGTTTGATTTTACATAAAGTGCATAATTATGATATTTGATCATGGTGCTAACTTTTAAGGCATGAGTAGAGTATCATAATGACTGAAGTACAAAAATTTATATCGAGATAAGAATGGGTCTCTTGTTTTCCACCTCTACTACTGTTCTTGAACACATTACCATTACTACTAGAATCTTAAAACCTGACTTGGTTCTTTGTTCTATCATCTTCCTCATAGATTTAAGCCATCGTTCAAAGTTTGTGGAACATTTTAATAAAATCTTTCCTGAACTGCAATCATTCTACTCTAGAGTTTGATATCTAATAATAAACATAAATATAAAAGACTATCTTAAAGTGTAAAACCCACTGCTAGTACCTCCGTTCTGAGATACGACTCTTTACTTTCTATAGCCCCATAGTCATCATATAATAACTTAAAAACTTATTAACTTAGAATCTTTAGGATTATGGCCATACCCTGAGTTCACAATTTTATTTTTGCCTTCTAGAATTCAATACTCTTCTTTCCATTAACTTGATCATCAACAATTCAATCTTTGATTCTAACACTTAATATTAATAGCCCCACAACTTCTCATAAACTAATACCCACTTACTACACTAGATAGGAATCATGTAACACTAATCCACATAGAATTTTATGAATATACTCAACCTTAAATGTTCTCTCTATCATTGTGTTCACTGCCTAATCTCTATCCTTAATAAAGCATTAAAATACTCTAAGTCCCTCTTACTTTGTAAATCTCTCTCAAAGTATTATTAAATAATCTACACGTCACCTTTTTGGATCTATGGAAACATAATCTAGTAATATAGATAAACCATATCCCTACTTCACTACTACTACAATTCTAGGCTCATGCTTTTAACTCTAGGTTTTGCGGCCATAAGATGCTGAGAAGGGATCTGAGGGAATATCTGACTTTGGCTGAATGCATAATTTTCATAAATAAGAACAAGAACTTTCAAAGTTTGGAACTTCTATGCACTGATGGGGTTTTTTTGAGCCTTCAAGCAATCTCATAACTATTTATAGGGATTATCCAAGAAAACTCTATCAGTAATAATTTAAGCATGCCTTATTTTATTAGCTCGAATAAGGCAGAGTTGGAATGAATAGAGAAACATAAGAATCTACATAAGTTTCTTAGATAACATCTCTACTTTATTGTCTTAGATATGAAAGAAGACAAATATTTCTTAAATGCCCTGTATCCTCTTAAAGAAAAGCTCAGACATTGCCATACCATTCTGCATCACTCCACTAGACACAGCTTCATAGACATCCTAGGAAACTTTAACTTTGTGCTTTGATACCAAGTTTGTAACAACATAATACTACCCCCTAGTTTTATCACAGTGCTTAGAACCACAAGTGATCCAAAGATAACCCATGGTACTGGAAGATGCTTGAGCAGCTGATTCAAATAATTATAAAGCTCAATTTACTAAGTAGAAGCATAATCATGTGGTATGATATTTTCAATACATTTATATTCAAATCTTACAACAATATAATCTAAAAGAAAGAGGAACTTAAACTTCATACAATATCTCTTACTAACCATTTATGAAGCCTCACACTAATACTGACCATAGGTAATCGAGACTTGACTCCAACTACACTAATTAATACTTATGAATAAGAACATATTAGTGCAGCTAAAATGATTCCTTAAAATAAGAGAACTCATCACCTGTTGGTTCAATATTGTGATCTGCTTGACTATGATCCTAAGAGTAAGCACATAAATCTACATCACATGAAAAATATAGGAAAAATAGGTGTGCTATGTGTGATTTATAATGTACTAAGTATGTGAGAAATGCATTATTCTTGGAAATACCTAAAACATTCTTTAAGATAGAGGACATAAGCCATTTTCTGAAATATGCATTAAAAGCATGTCTGTACGTAATTTTTAAAGGCATAGTGAAATTTCTATATCTTAAGCTAAAATATTATTATAAACTGGGAATTAGTAGATAAATAAATACTATATGTAATCTCTAGTTGAAGTTGAATATTATGTAAAACTATACTGAGGGTCATGCATGAATACTAGGCGTGAAACTATAGGATATGAACTGATGTAATGACTAAGCATAAATATGTACTGTATAAAACTAAATAACTGAATACAAGGTCATGTATGTCTGAACTGAAGCATAAGAATAACATAAATGGAGGATCTAAATATATAAATATACTGAGCATGAATGCATATACATGCAAATCAAAAGCAAGACCAAGTATAAACATGCATTAAAATAATTTGAATAACTAGATGATTGAGGTACTGAACAATTGGTCATGTAAAACTAAACTGAACATAGTCTAAATATCTGAATAGAGGACTGTGGGAGCTAATAATAATCTACAAGCCTTAATTTGAGTTAGTCGAGGTCCATCATGTAACCCTAGTTGGAAGGGCGTTAGTACCTTACCAAAGGTACCTACACTGGCTTGTGTGGATCCACAAATCTAATGTCCCAAAGGACTAGGGTGTCATGCCTAAATTGACGGGTGCCACCTAACAGAGTTTCAAACTTAAACTTATGGGTGACCTATTATAACCTACATGGTCAACATAGTTCTCAAACTTAGGGAGTGCAACTAACAACTTTGACTAACTAACGGGGGAGCCACCATCTATGGTTTTGCTCGGTGCTAAGTTTTACTCCCTACTGAAAGACTCTGAAGTATAACTAAAACATAAACTGATAATTGATATACTCAAATCATGTTATTCTAAAATTAATACTTATACATAAACTGAAGGAATCATTAAGTTGTAAATATATGTATGTTTAAAACCTTGGTATCGGGTGTTCATAACCCACCTATTCTATTCATGAAAATATTAACTGATATTAAGAGAAAATTAATAATTTAGGCCCCAAAACTTAGAAACATATCATAATAAGGAAAATCATGAGTTTCAACATGGAAGGATGCTATTCGTATGGGAAAATCTTTATTCGTAGTTTAATTTCAAAATAAACTGATGAAATTAGGGAAAACTTATATAGCATGATCATATGATTAAAATCTTAATTAATATTATGTAAAACAAGCTTGGATTTGAGAATAGAGTGAATGATATGATATTGGCCTAATAAACCATTAATAATCATTAAAACAAGCTCAGGAATGAAGATTATATCATGGGAGTTGAATTTTAAGCTTAGAATAACAAATTGGTAAAAGCCCTAATTTATGGAAATCTTAGAATTCATGAATAAAAATCATAATTTGGGCATGAGGATAAAAAGAGATCCTCATTGAATACCCACATACCTGAAGGCAAACTCCTTGAGAAATTTATGTAATTGAGCTTGGGCTTGAACAACCGTAGTTTCCCTTTGGAAGAAGAGAAAATCCCCCGTTTTGATTTCTCTAAGTGGAAATAAGGTTTAATCATGGATTTGGGGAATTTTTTACTTTTAAATCACCCTTTGGGAAACCTAAATGACATGGGTTTAGGGGTTAACGTATGGTAATTTATAAAAAAGCCCCTTTTAAAAACATGTAGGAATTCTAATTCAAGTCATTACGATTCAACTAATGACTCGTCCTAATTGGTTGTGAATCGTAGTCTAAGTTTTCACCTAAGGTCCTGATATCTTAGGTTTTTTCTGCTGTACTAATGACTTCCTCCTAAGCACTCATTACGACTGACTAAGAGTCGTTAGATAAAGCCATAGTCAAAGGCATGGCTTCTAAATCCTTTACTGGTTTGTTCACGAGTCCACACAACGACTCATAATGTCAAGCTACGAGTTATGTGATGGACTCATAACAACTAGAATAGATTCTTGGTTGAGAACTTGTGGTAACTATGAGTCACTTCTAATGATTTATAGCCACTGAGTACGAGTCATAAAGTGGAGTCGTATCCATTGGTCTAAAGCTGATTGTCCTTTCTGTTATGACTACGACTACTCATAACAGATCCTAGCATCAACTTACGGGTTATCAGATGAGTCACAGCCAATAGCATTTGACTAATGCCAGAGTAAAACTTGCATAATTTTTTCCAACGACATCGAATTAAACTAAGACTTATAGTGTTGGAAAGCTAACTTAGTGGTATATCGTTTGAGGGATCTAGAGCCTTAAAAATTAAGGCGTCACAAAGGGCTCTCCATCTCACTTTAACTATATATTCTTATGGGCTGACAATACCTTGTTGGTAATTATTGCAACAGACTTAGTGGATAAAGAGGTAGAGGTATTGGTATAGGTTTTATAGCAATTCAAGAGAGCTATCGGGTGGACTATTGTAGATATTTTGGGTACTCTTCTAGGTATTTGTACTCATAAGATCCAACTTGAAATGGTTTGTGTTCCCAGTATTGAGCATCAACATCAGCTAAATCCTCCTATGCAAGAGGTTGTTAAAAAGGAAAATTTCAAGTGATTAGATATTGGTGTAGTTTACCCCATTGCAGATAGCAAATAGGTTAGTCCTATTCAATGCCTCCTAATGAAGGGCAAAATTATTGCTGTGCCAAATGATAAGAAATAACTTGTGCCTATGAGACAGGTTATAGGACGTCGACTATGCATGGACTACAGAAAGATAAATACATTGACTTAAAAGACCATTTTCCCATCCCATTTATGGATTAGATATTGGAAAGGTTAGCAGGAAGATGTTAGTATTATTTTATTGACATGTACTTAGGATACAATTAAATAACTATTGGTCCTGAAGACAAAGAAAAGACGACCTTTACTTGCCCCTATAGGACTTTTGCATTCAAAAGGATGCTATCCGATCTATGCAAGGATCTCGCCATTTTTCAAAGATGTATGATGTTGATATTCTCTAACATGGTGAAAGATATTATTTAGGTGTTCGTGGATGACTTATCTGTGGTTGGGAACTCCTTCAATGACTGTGTCGCCCACTTGGCCATTGCTCTCTGTAGGTGTGAGGAATATAACTCGGTATTGAATTGGGAGAAGTGACATTTCATGGTAAAAGAAAGTATTGTACTTGGACACTAGATCTTAAAAAGTTTCATTAAGATAGACAAAGTAAAGATTGGATAAAGCAAAAATTGACGTTATTGAGAAATTACCAACTCCAGTATCAGTGAAGGGTATCCAAACTTTTTGGGCCATGCTAGGTTTTACAAGCATTTCATCAAAGAATTTTTGAAGATTGCAAATACTTTATGCAATCTTCTTAACAAAGAGGTGAAGTTTGATTTTGATGAGGCATATATGAAGGCCTTTGAGTTCCTGAAGGAGCAGTTGGTATTACCCCCTATCATTATGTCCCATGACTGGTATTTACTATTTGAGATCATATGTGAAGCAAGCGGTATGGCCTTGGGTTATTTCCTAGGCCAAAAGAGGGAAAACATCCTGCATCCAATGTATTATGCCAGCAAGGCATTGAACACTGCATAAAAGAACTATTCCGTAATTGAACAAAAGATGCTTGTAGTGGTTTTGCCTTTGTGAAATTCAGGGGTTATTTGATTGGGACTAAAGTCATAGTCCACACTGATCAAGCAGCCTTGAGTTACCTAATAGTGAAGAATTATTCAAAGCTGAGATTGATTCATTGGGTTCTCTTATTACTACGGTTTGATTTCAAGGTGAAGTACCAGAAAGGCACAAAAAACCAAGTTGTAGATCACTTGTCTAGACTTGAAGAAAAAACAATGTAGAAAATTGGGGATGTTCTTGAAATTGATGATACTTTTCTAGATAAATAGATTTTGGCAGCATCGCAAGACCTAATCCCCTGGTTTGCTGGCTTTGCCATTTACGTGGCAAGTGATCTTGACCCAGAAGACTTGTCCTTCAAGTGGTAAAAATGATTTATGCATGAGGTAAGGTAGTTTTTCTTGATGAGACTTACCTATTTAGGATTTGTGCGGATAGTCTAATTCATAGATATATCCTGGATGTAGAGATGATAAGTATTCTTGAGGCTTGTCCTGCTTAACCTTTTGGGGGACACCATGGAAGAATCCTCTCGACCGACAAAATCCTACATCATGGGTATTACTCGCCTATAATCTACAATGTTTCTCATGACTCTGCACTAGATTGTGACCAATGCCAACATAAATGCAATATTTCACGACACCATGAACTCCTCTTGACCTATATTCTGGAGTTATTATTTTTTGATATATGGGGTATTGAATTCATAGGCCCGTCTTTAGCTCCTATGGTATGAAATATATTTTAGTGGTGGTGGACTATGTATGTAAATGGTGGAAGTGGTTGTGATCCCTAATAATAAAGTTAGAAGTATCACTTCCTTTTTGAAGAAACATATCTTTTCTAGATTTGGCACTCCACGTGCAATAATTACTAATGGTGGGTTGCAATTCTTTAATCGTCTATATAAGAGTCTTCTTGAAAAATATGGTGTGAAGTATAAGGTGACAACACCTTATCATCCTCATACGAGTGGATAGGTTGAGGTCTCTTATAGAGAAATCAAGTCCACATTGGAGAAGACTATGAATTCCAATAGGACAGATTGGTCAAGAAAGCTGGGTAATGCATTGTAGGCCTATCAGATCAGTTACTAAACACCCATAGATGGATTTTCATATCATATTGTGTATGGAAAGTCATGCCACTTGCATAATAAACTTGACAACATGGCAATACGGCCATTGAAAAAGATAAATTTTGAGTGGTGTGAAGTAACTAAGTTGAGGATGATCAAGATAAATGAGTTTAATGAATTCAAACTCTGTGCTTATAAAAGTTCTACTTCGTACAAGGAGAAGATGAAGCTCTGTCATGATAGAAAAATCAAGAAAAGTGTGTTTGATCCCAGTGTCTTGTCTTGTTGTATAATTTGAGACATTGCTTGTTTTGTAGCAAGTTAAAGTATAGGTGATATGGAAAATTCATCATGGTAAGGGTGCCCCCATATGGTTCTACAGATATAAGGAATGATGGTGAAGCCCCATACAAGGTGAGAAGGTGAAGGGTGAAGAACTTATGGGAAACACTGAGGAAGAGAAAGTGATTGATGATTTGAAACTTGGTGAAGTTTGAGTAACCAAGGTAACTTGGTCTTGTCGTGATGTTAAACTAGGCAATGTATAGGAGGCAACCCACGGGGATGGTTAGTGAAGTGTAAGTACCCAACCTAGCCACATTGTTTAGCAATGTTAAATCAAGCACTGTGTGGGAGGCAACCCATCCTTTGTACTTATTTGATTATAGGTTAACTTCTATGTTCAGTGTGCAGGGTAGGAGATTGCAGAAAAAGACCAAAAGATTTTTCTAATGCAAGGCCCTATGACCCATATCATAAGTCATAGGGACACATCACAACTCATCACAAGATTTACCGAGTGCTAGAACATAGGCCATCCTTAGGTATTAGGTTTCTGAAGTCATTAAGAATCTTCGAATGAGTCATAGCCAATGACTATGATTCATCACCTTGAGTCCTCATTATTTGAAACGCAGGTATGGTAACAGTCATTGGGGGGGAGTCTATGACCTGTAGTTAGTGGTAATGAGTTGAAAGAATAACGCGTAACCAGGCCTGATAATGCGGGCCTAGCGGGTTAACCTGGTTCAAAACAATTTATTTAATTAAAGGAATTCAATCCAAATAATTAAAATTAGCATTTTTAAATGTACGAATCCCTCCATTCTAGAAAACAATTCAAATCACATTAGCTAGGGAAGATAATCAAGCATCTTTACTTTACTCAAATCACAAAATCCTCCCACTCACATCACTCTCAAGAACTAGGACTTATCTATAATTCTCACGAATCCTTGTGCTGTATGTTAGTTGGTAAGTCACAAGTTAAAATTTTTGTAAACTTCATTGTTAAATGTTGTATGAAATTGCTTGGATTCCATGATTCTATTCTTGTTATTGTTTAAAATTACCCTTAATTCTTAAGAAATTTGAACTTAACATGAATAACTTGCGAGTGTTCAAAGATGATGTTTGAAACCATTTGAAAAATGCATTAAGAACATGATTAAAATTGTTTAGAATTATTGGGATGCATATTATAGGGTTGGGATTGATAATTGGAACCAACAACTCTAAGCACCCATGTTATAGTGGCTACGAGACTCTTACTGACTTATAGGTTCACCTAACGAGTCATTATCTAACTTGTAAAAACTAGTAACATGGTTTTTAGAAGAATGTGCGTTCTTTTTACATTAAGACTCATCTCACGAGTCGTAGTCACGCTATACTACTCATAGTGAGAAATTGTAATGACTGGTAAGGGTAAAAAATAAAAGGAAGTATTCTTTTCAGCTAACAAGTTTTTGTAATGAGTCATTGTCTAATGTAAAGACTTATTTGAAGGACTCATTACCTGACTAGTGACCATTCCCTATGAGCTGAGTCTCACCATGACTCATGACCTGAGGGTATAACCCGTACTATATAGTCATAAGGTGTCAAGTACCTTCCACAATGACACCAAATATTTTGTTTTTCTTTTCTTTTCCTGTGAATTACTAATGAGTATGCTACCACAGGTACAAATGTCCCCAAAAGTTTATTCCACCAAGTAGCAATCTTCATAGCAGAAGGGTCCCACCCTCACTCTAAAATTCTGAAATGTGACCACTGACAACAAGGAGTAGAGTGGAATAGTAAAGAAATATTTAATGGAGGGGGCAGTGCTGCAATAAAATAAATTACCTAAAGGACACAAACTAGCCTCGAAAAATTTCACACCGCCTAATAACACAACTGGGAGAACGAATCCCAGCACCTTACCACCCCATTCACTGTCTCAATCTGAAGAGAATGGTGATAATGATGAAAAGATGATGCTAATAATGATGATTAGGGTGAATCTCGCTTTGAGAAGAAGAATGCTGAAGAAAATTATGGGTTTGAGGCTGAGTGTGAGAGTAAAAGTGTGGAGAGTGACACCCTAGTCAAAATTCATCAACCACTACCACTTCTCACACTACTTTCCATCCATTCTGTTCTGGTCCCTTTCATTAAATAATGGGTTTACCCAACAATGTAAGCCCTATATGATAAAAATATCATCATAAACCCCTCTAATGGAAAACCATAGAGAGTTAGTTAATTGATGAGCAAGATGACCAACATAGGGATGTTTAAGATGCTTACATTTGATGCCTAATTAAGAAAGTACCATTTTGAATTGTAAAATATTGCTTCGAGCTAATATATTTTAGGTATAGTCTGTGAGTTTTATACTGCATATCAGATGAAGATGAAAATGTTATATCCACAGGGGAAACTGTGGAAAAGTATAGACCTATTGTTAGATTTGGTGATTCAAGGTATTCGAGTAGACATCTAAGCTCAGACCATCACCCAAGCTTTACATGGGCAAGAGTTTATACTTTCAATCAACAATGTTGAGATTGACTTTCGTATAGATGAGATAGAGAAAGTGAAGGTAAAATAGATATATTCAGCTGATAAGCTTATATATTCCGATAGATGGTTGGGATTATTGCTACAAACTAAGAGGAGTCTCCCTAGGTAGTTGGAGGTATTGTTGGATCATCTTCAATCACAAAGAGCAGCCTAAACTTTTAGGCTAAAACATGATGGACCCTGGTATGATACAAATTGATTCCTACTTTAGGGGATAATATATTTAATCCTAACAAAGTATACCTAGTCACAAACATTATGGTAGGATACGATATATATGTAGCCAAATAGATAGCTTAAGAGAATAGAGATTGGGCGATGAGTACCGACATAGTTTTGGCATTCCCCTTCTTTTTGACTCAAATTTCCTTTGATGTGGGATTACAAGAACTCCTAGATGTTGATCATTTTATCAGGTCACGGACCATTACAAACTTGGGTTGGATCAGAGATGTTGATACCCCTTTATCCAAAGAAGCAAAAATGGGAGCCATTATAATTAGAGAGGCATACGAGGTCAGAGGGAATAGAGTAGATACTACAGGGCTCACCATCTTGGGAGAAACCTATCTAAAGAGTGCCTAGTCTACGACATAGACCTCCGCTGATACAACAAGAACCTTTAGGACTCTTACCCAACAACCCACTGCATCTGCACGTCTAGTCACTCCCAGACCGACCCCCACCGGCTATGTTTGGGTGCTACAATCATTATTACCTGAGATAAAGAAAAGGTTATGTATGGTGGAGGCAAAGGTAAGACTTAAGGAAGGAGGAGTTAATCCTTCGGTTTAAAAGTAATTTAAAGATAAGATAAGGGTGATGCAGTCTCGATTTAATGGGTTTATGCAGTGCATCAGCCGAGAACTTGTGAGTATCAAGTCCTCAAATTTAATATGTGTACAAGCTGAGCTAGCCATACTTAGAAAGGCTATTGAGGATTTACAGGAAAGACTAGTCTTATCGATGCCTTATAGAAGAGATCCATGATGAGGAGGAGGTACAAGATTTCTGGGCTATTGGAGACTCGAACCCCAAGGCTGATATTAATGTTGTTTAGAGAGAAAGAAAAAAATAAACAGAATATAGAAAGAAAATATAGAGGCCGAGCAAGGAAGAAAAAAAAGAGAAAGAGAATAGCAAAGGATAACATGGAGGTTGTAAAAATAGATAGTATTCAGAGTGAGTTAGACCGATAGTTTAGAGTCAGTGAGATATCAGTGGGAGTAGGTAGTTCTAGACTGGTTGATGCTGTTGATTTGAGTAGTAGTGTAGCTCTGCTACAAGTGAAACCATAGAGTGCACTGGCCATAACCGATGCCAATGTTGAAGCATACGTCTCAGACCCCACTGGGACCACTGATACTGATAGTAGGGTTCGCTTTGAGGCCTCCCATACTGTTTGAGCTAGTTCTTTATGTGTCCAGGTCTGTCTTTGCCCCTACTTTTAATGTTGCACATATACTGGGAATAGTGCATATGATTTCAGTTGGGGGTGGGGGTGTTTCGCTTTGCTGTTGTAGGTTATTATTACAGTACTTCTATTCCAATTGCTTGTAGTTTGAATGTTTAACTTTCATGTCTAGTTTAGTTTAAATATGTGTTTTGTTTTGTGTTCATGTTTTGTAAGGTGTAATTAGGAATAAAATGTGTACCTAAGGCAGTTGACGTGTTTTTGAGTGATTGTGATAAAATTGCTAAAGTTGTTTAAGAAAATGATATCCATCCAAAAACTTTGACAACTGTATGATTTGTGTATGCTTATGACTACTGTGAATCTATTAATGGCATTAGAATTAGGGATGTAATAACTATGGAAAACAATTACATGAACTAGACAGATAGTGACTAGCGATATGACTCTGTACAATATGTGTGAGGTGTTACCTAGTTCCCTATTTGTATGGAATCCAGAACTTTCTTGGTCGCTCTTGTCTAGGTTATAGGTAGTAGGTTAGGAAATGATCATAGGCTATTTTTGTGATTAGTCCAATTTAGCCTGAATTGACCAACAAAATTAAATATGAATCCCTTGATACTAATTTTAAGTTGAATAGACCTATTCTTTTACACCAATTCACCTTCTCATTTAAAACTGCAATGAACCTATTTTGTCCTTGGTCCTCCTATGATACTATGCACCTAAACTCTAAAAAATTACCAAAGTTGAGGGTGGCTATCATAGGGGTGTGTAGTATGAAGAAAGTATGAAGAAAGGGTGTAGATAGAAGAAAGTGAGTAAGGCTAGGTTTAAGAAAATAAAATAAAGAGAAAGAAGGAATTAAATAAACTACACCTAGCCTGAATAAGTTGTAAGAAATTCAAAGAGGCAAAATAAGTTGAGGGTGTTGATGTGTCGTGGTTTCATGGAACATTCATTGCTTAAAGTGGTGAAATTATGCATTGACTTAGGTTATTTCATCGGATATGATGTGTTTTTTGTATGTATTGTAGGTAAATTAGGTGGGAAGAGGCTTGGAATGAAAAATGGAAGAAAAAGCTCTAAAAAATTGAAGTACTAGTCAGGTTGTGAGTCGTTCACTAAACTTACGACTCGTAGTTAGACTTGTGTGGTTAACAGTGGAAAAAGTAGAGAGAAGGAGCTAAATAAAGATAGATCACGACTTGTAAAGAGTGACTACGATCATGGTATAAAGATATACTGAGAAAATTGGATAAAAGTCTTAAGGATTGACAAATAATGCTCCAATGGTAACGAGTGAAGACCCCGAGTCGTAATGTCAGACTACAACTCATATAGATGAGGTGTAGTGATAACACATTCAACAACCCTAAAAGATAAAATTCACTTAAGTTAAAATGAATAGCATCATACAAATCATATGAACACATAATGAGTCATGACCATTGAAGATAGAAAATAGTTAAAATAGTAGGCAATGAGTCGTGACCAGTCCTAATGACTCATTGTCAAAGGCGTGACCACTGTCGACATAGTTTTCCTATTTTGTTTTAATTTGGGTCCCCTTATTATTTTGGGATGATATAAAAAGCCTTGGGTTATTCTTTTATTATATTACATAATTTGGATACTTTTTCACATACATTGACTTTTTGCTACTTGATATTGTTGTTCTTAGTTTTTTTGGTTTCGTATTCAATTAAAGATTTTGAATTTTATTCATATCACTCTTTCTCAATTAATTCTATGTCTTCTTCACTAAATGTCATAGATTGTTGCATAACCATGAGCAGCTAAATTCCTTAACTAGGGTTGTGAAAACCTTAACAAATTAACAATGCAAGGAAAGTTAGAGATTCATCTAGATTGTTGTGCATGTGTATATTCTAATATTATTTGAATATATTGTATTCTAAGCTATTACAAAGCTTAAAAATTGTCTGTATTCAAGATCATCCTCACAAGAGAGTTTAAGATTGGAAAAAAGGGATTAAAATACTGATTCAAGTCTGTCAACCCTCGTTTAATCAACTTGAGACTCAAAAGGTGATAGTTGTGCTAGGTTCAAGGATATGTTATTGTAAAGGAGATTCCTTGAGACTCAAAATATGAATGGTGAGATTTATTAATGTGTTCATAAAATAGTTTATAATACTTAGCTTTCCAAACTTTTTATGCAGAGCAGTGGGATAGGTGAATCAACCATGAGAAACTTAAAGAGTTAGAAGCTAGGGGGACCATAGTTCTACAGTTCATCTCCTATTCTTTACAACCTCAATCACTTAAGTTTGATTACACGTTACTGTGACTCTCAAATCCCCTATTTACTTTTCAGCACATCCAGTGATTTTGTCAAGTTTTAGATATATTTCCTGATGTGCTATAGAAATATATCACTTTCAATGCTTAAAACTAGAAAAATATGCAAGTTTCTAAGGCATTTATGTTAGATTTGATCTGTTTTGGACATGCTTTGAAGAAAATCAAGTTTTGGAAGATAAGTTTGTGAAAATAGTGGGAAAAGGTGTTCTTGGCCAGTTTTGGAGCGATTATGGAGGTTTGGAATGTTTTCTGACTTGATCATGATCAAAGCATGTTCGAAAGTCAAAGAAATACTAAAAAATTGACTTGTGAAACCTACTAAGTTGACCTTCAAACCGGATGTAGACCTTAAAACCACATGTAGACAAAGCAGCTGCCATAAAAATAAAATCCTGAGAGCTGACATGCAGGAAAATGCTTCATCCGCAACCTGCAGTTTGCACCTGCGCCCTGTGCCAGACTGCAGGTGCCACCTGCGCCCTGCCAGATTGCAGGTACAGAGAGCAGGTGGTCATCGACCCTATTTTGTCTGGGATTTTTTTTTAGGATTTTCTCTTGTACTATAAATACCCCTATTTACTTTTTAGAAGAGGTGACACATTTTTAACACTTACAAACATATTTTGATTTCAAGATCCATCTTTGATCTTGGGATATCTTTATATTGACTTTGATTTATTATTCAGTTTATGGTTGTGGGTTTTTATTCATCTTATCATTGTAATTTTATTTTTTCCTTCAAATAAGAATTTTATTGATTTCTTCACAATCATGACCAACTAAAACCTATAGCTAGGGTTGTAAAAACCCTGTCGGATTGACAAGGTAGGAGTAGTGTGATTGTTGATCTAAACCAATTCCTATCGCATGAATTGCTTTATAATCATTATGATTTATTTCTTAATGGGTGCACGAACTAGGATCCCTCGTAGATATTGCTACTTACTCCAAAAGAGGAATAGTGACTAGGAAAGCATAAAGACAATAGAAATTTAGGATTTAGTTGTTGATCTATTGTTGCACGATTGAATATAGTGAATGATCGTTAGATTTTATATAATAACTTGAGAATCAAAAGGTAATAGTTAACTGGGATCAATATAAGGGTTAGTAACGTGACACCCTAAGACTCAAAAGGTAAATGGTGAAATCCTTTTACTCGTCTAAAAGACTATTGGAGGTACTTAACTTATCGACTCTGCATGCAAGGTATTGGGTTGGTTCAACAATGCACAATAATCCTACAGAGTTGAGTTTCCATAGGGAACATAATACTTATGTTCACTCACGACTGATTTTCAACCAAGTTAATAGTATTCTTTGCTCGAGACTACTATAAACAAATCCGCAATTACTTTTCTTATTTTTCATACATAATACAACTACTGAGATCTGCTAATCCACCTGTTCCATTGGGATTCGACCCCAACCATAGTTGGGTTACTGTATCTTATAGTGACTATAACATTTTCTGTAATGAGGTGTTTCTTGGACATCATCAATAAATTAGCGTCGTTGCCGAGGAACACATTATTGATTTGTGGATTAAAGTTAATGCATTTTTAATTTTTTTATTTTTGTTCTTAGTGAGAAATATGCCAGTGTATTACTATCACATGAAGTAGAGGCAACCCCGTACTCCTAGTGAATCCAAATCCATAGAGGATCATACAAATACCTGGTAGGATATCTAAGCTAAAAAGGGCTGATAATCATGAAGGGGTTCGTGATTTTGTACTTTCGCCCAAAGGAGTACAAGGTATTGTTTATCATCAGATCAGTGAGTTGTTAGCACAAGCTGAAGCAAAGAAGAGGGCTATAGAAGAATCTCATAGAGTAGTTAGGGAAACAGACCTTAATGAGCAGAGACAAGTAGCAGATCGCCTAGCAGCACAAGGTGGAAATAAAAATAGAGCCAGAGGTGCCCGTGTTCAAGTAATCCCAGCATATTAGTACATGCATCCATATATATATGATAAAGAAAATATGGGATATGTTGAGCCGACTAATGCTAGAGCCATAATACTTCCTATTTTGTCCCAAGATATCAAATTTGACATCACGAGTGCTTTGATCCAACTTTTAAATTTGAAGGGTATGTTTGGAAGATTGCCTACTGAAAATGAAAACTTAAACCTTATAATTTTCCTTGGGAGTTGCACCTTATATACCATTCCAAGGGTATATCAGGAATCACTTAGACAGAGGTTTCCCTCCTTCTTACATATAAGAGACACATCCTTATGGTTGGGGGAATTGCCAAGAGGCTCTATTATAACTTGGAACAAGTTTTGTAGGCAATTCTTATATTGGTTCTTTCCTCCATCAAGGATGTTGCAACTTAAGGTCGAGATCTATAATTCCAAGTAACTGCAGTTAGATTTTATGTACGAGGCTTGGTTCAAGATTAAAAAGAAATTGAGTATGGTGCCAAATCATCTGTTGACATGGAAAACCTTATTAGAGATATTATACAGAGAATTACCATCAGCTCCAGAGCCATGGTATACCCTAATTTGGAGAAGCATTGATGAGATTACAATGGGAGCCAACTTTGGAGATGTTAGATTGGATCTCGCTTACTAACCGAGGTTGGAAAACTCGGGAGGTTGAGATGAGATCTGGAACTTATGATATTGGTGCCTCCTATGACCAGAAAGACAATGATGAAATAGTAGCATAAGAAATTGCGTTACAATTGACAAATTTAGGGGTACTAGTGAAGCAATTTGCATTTTAGTGTTCACATTTTTGTTGTTTTTGTTTTTGAAGGTTTTTAGCTTCTGAACCTTACCTGAAATATGGTATACATAGCTACATTCATAAATTTCTAGGTAAGGGGATTATACGATCATCCCATCATTTCACAAGTCCCACACATTAAGTTGAGTAATAAGTTGAAATTTTGAAATTGTAAGGATGAAAAATGGTAAGTTATGGACTTTGGCACCTTGTTTTACTTTGGGGACCTAAAACCTAGGTTGTGGGACCATAATTATCTAAAAAAATTTCAACATGCCATGTTTGGGTTTTAGAAAAGCTGGCCAAAATTGTTGGCCCAATACTTGTGCCCAACACCTATTGGCCGCAGGTACTACTTGCGCCTAAGACCCGACTGTGGGTACAAGATGCAGGTACGTGCCATGGGTAGTGTTAGTTTTGGGCATATTTTTTATTTAAAATTATGGGCACATCAAAATTTAAATATAACCCAAAATAGCCCCTATCTATATAAAAACATTCTTACCCTCATTCTAACTCATTCAAATCCTCAAAACTTCAGTTTTCTCTTTGAATTCAAACATCCCACTTAAAATATAAACCAAACCCACACTTAATAAAACTCTAATTTGACACTTGTTTGGGATACCAAATTGTCCAAACACGCTAAAAAAGTCTCAACCTTGGTTTCTCTTGTGTTCTTCATTATTCTCTTTCGAATTTTCATATAAGAGGTAACTATCTTGGCCCTTGATTGTTATATATTGGCTTATTTACTATTGACACAAGTTGATATGTGTATTTCATTGCTTAATTTATAGAAATTATCATGATTATATGATGAAGCCTTTAAATAGCCTAAAATCTTAGTGTAGAGCCTTGTTTTAAATTAAAATTATAAGTTTAGGCCGTAACTGGAAGTTGAACTTGAATGAATGAAAGTAATACCATGAGTTGAACATGTTTATTTTCTTCATGATTCATGATTCTTTATTAATGTGTGTACATTAGACTGGTTGGAATTTTTAATCGGTTATAGGGATGTTAAAATTGAGGACAAACTCAAACTTTTTGAATTTGGAGTTTTTATTCAACTTTTACTATTCCCCACTTTTGTAGAAACTAACAACTAGTTTATCAGGTACATATGGTACCTAGGGCGGTAAAGAAGAAGAAGCTCAGTCCTTTGAGGAGATGGGCAGAGTCTCTCAAGCATAGTGGTTCAGTGGAGGAGTATCCGAGGAGTGTCGTGTAGATATTACAGTTGCGGTGATAGACAAAGTCACAGGAGGATAGACTTATCAGGCTACTCATTTAACATTAGAATAGTTGTGTATGATGCCGTCCTAGATATAACCACCACATATTCCTCCCTCTGATGAGGAGGAGGCAAAATCTGAGGCTACACCACTGGTTGCTCAAGACCTCTAGAGGGGTCCTCAGATTTTTCTGAGGAGGTTTGAGCAAGAGCAGTCAATAGTTGTACCCCAGTTTAAGGAGGGTACTGTAAGTCATACACAATACAAAAATGTACCTAGTCTGAAGAGGGTACAACACAGACTTCTTATGATGCACAGCCGAAGTGAATACCCATACCAGCCACAGATGCACATCTTAATAAGGGATATTTGAGGTGGTATACGGAAGGGATATAACATATATATGCACTTGATAGCTATTTTTGGAAGCTGTATAGGACTATGACATGTATTTATAAGGAGTATCAAATCAACTTATCGGGGATAGAGAGGTTACCGTAGCTGCGACCAATATTTTACAGATATCAACTATAATAGATAACGAGAACACTCAGTACTTACAACCCAGCTATGGTATGGGATTTTTATTCATATTATAGAGCCACCATAGTCCTTAAAATACACCATTATCCAGGATTTATTAGATTTACATGACAACCTCAGCTTGATCACACGCTAGTTAATGGGATCAGAGTTGGCATCCGAGAAGATCTATTTACAGAGTTATGTTCGGCCTAGATTACATCACTCCTGCATCTATAGATGAGTTTGACCACAAATTGAGGATCAAATAGGATCATTATATTATGAGAGATACTAAAAACCGGGCAGAGAGGGTCAAAATTCCTAGGTAGATAGCTGGGTATATTCACCACTAGGCAATAAGGCCCCATGGATTGAGGGGCCAACTATGATAGAATGACCTATTGACACTAGATGTAAAATTTTGGTGGTTGCTGATTAGATGCCGCCAGCTACCGACTGCTTTAGATAACATATTAATGTAGGAGAAAGATGTACTAGTTTCTTTCTTGATGGTTGGTTATGATATTAATTTTGCTGCCATCCTTAAATATAAGATACATGATTGATCCTATGATGAGTTGACTAACCTACCATTTCCTTGTATGATCTAGAGGTATGAGATAAGGTGGGTGTGCCTAAGTTACTAAGTATTGATGAAAGGATATTTGCAACTGTGACTGAACAGATGAGGACCATGAATGGTATAGGAATCCAGACCCTTCTAGGAGATCTAAACACTAGGTAGTAGCACCACAGGCCCATACTGAGCGGCCAAAATTTTTCGTAGAGCTTGATACGGCATATATAGATGATATAGGTGTTGGCATATACATGGAAATAGGGGAGCAGAGAGATACTCTAGATTTTAGTACACAGGGTGTGGGGACAAATGCTACTTCTTTTTTAGCCCAGCTTCAACTATAGAGACAGTTGGTGCATCAACAAAGCCTACTCGTCTATCCACTACAACTTCTATGATAGGTACGATTACTATTTTTAATGAGTTTTTGCTAAGCCTAGTAGACAGTTAGAGGTCTACAACTTCTTGAATGAAGGTTGTTAAGACCAAGATAACTACTAGATGAGATCAGGGGTTAGGACTAGATTTAAGCAGGCTGAGGTTAGATGGAAGGCTTCTCATAGAGCCACGCTGTCAATGCCGTATGTTTATTTTTAATCACAGATTGATGAGCTAGGGAGATAAGTTATATCCCAATATACAGATACAGGTTGCACTAGATCTGGTTTAGATAAGGAAGGATTTTGATATCCTAGGAGAAGATGTACACTCTCTTGCAAAGATCCATGTAGCAGCTACGACATCGACTTTACCACATATAGTCCAGATATCACCACCGCATACCCCAATATGCTTTGACTTCTTTACGTAGGATGATGAGAAAGTCCCAGCAATTGGGACAAAGAGAGATCACTCATATGATTTGAAATATCATTATATGACAAAAGAGGAGGACCTTAAAAAGGCCATACATTATTCTTTAGAGATTTCATTTCTAGATAGACAGAGGCATAATACAATAGCAGCCGGTGCATCAACCAATAGTAACCTTAGTTGGGTTACTATTTCTTAAAAACAACTGTACCATCATCCAATAGGAGATATTTCCTAGACGTCGTCAATTCCATACATTCCTTGTGGGTTCGATCCCAACCTGGTTTAGCTTACTATATTTGAAATCAACCGCAACATACTACATTGGACGATAGTTTTTGGGTGACATTATAGACCTACTTACTGGCATCATAAGTCCCACCTACGATAGGTAAGTGGTGTCATAGGTTTTATAAAATTTTTAGGGTATTTATGGGGCTCTAATACTGTACTTATGAGCCCACTTGTAGGGGTCGTAAGTACAACTATGACCCTATTTATGGGAGTTATAAAAATCAAAGAGAAATAAATTACAGGGTCACTTATGGTGTAACTTACGATCGTCGTAAGTACCACATATGGGCCATACATAGCTCATAAGTTGAACAAAAATGAGGGGTTAGATTTTTTAAATCTGGGTTGGGCCCAAGTGACTCAACACAATCTGACTAGACCATTACCATTAGAACCCTACATCCCGATCCTATACCCACACTACTTTTATTTTTAATCTTCCGACTTCAATTCAAACCCTGCACCTTATTTTCACACTAAAAAGTTAAAGAAAACGAATTGGTCTACCCTCACTTACATACACTGATAACAAATCAATGGCTTTCATCAAGATAAATCAACTTCTACTTCCAACTTCTGAAATTAAATGTAAAATTCTTAGCTTCTACTGGTTATGCATTGTGTTACTAAAAAGGGACTTGAGATAATGATCAAAGTAATCATGAAAGTATATCAAATCTCATGAGTCTTGATATTTAGGGAGCCAAGAAAATATATGTAACACCCCAAGTCTGTACCCCAGATGCTACCCAATGCTTATGATCCCAGATGACCACAAGCTAACCCACGACTGATATTTGTTGTGAGCACTAAATAATAATACTATAATAAATACGGAATTAGGCTTAATTTCCATAATGTTCAAAAATCTAAAGACTTATAAAAAATAACATCTGGTAAAAATATCTGAAAATTAAACACTCTTTGAAATGGTCTAGGCTGACAGCCTCTAACTGAACTGTCTAAATTTGGAGTTAATGGGACAAACCCCTAACTAACTCTGACTACTGATTTATAGATAAAGTGGATTACAGAAATAAAAGCATGCCCTAAATAAATGAGGACTCACTTCTAAATTTACAACTACTGATTGGATCATAGTCCAAAAAAGAGTATGCGCTAAGTACGTAGAATGTATTGGTATGTTATATGAGGTAAGGTTGAATGCAAAGATTCATATGCATGAGCAGTAACTGACTGAATGATATAGAGTAATTAAATGTAAGAGTATATGAGTAATTAATACTTCTGAAATCACTGAGTATGTAATTCTGTGGATATACATAAATATGTAATGTAGCAGATCTTTTCTGAAACTAAGTACTTAGTTCTGATACTTGGTTAACTAGTATCTGAAGTTTCTAACAACTGATTTACTGAGACTGATTGACTTTGTCTGATAGTCCTGATTCATTAAAATTGAAATAAATTCTAAATTGAGACTAAAACTAAAACTGTCTGAGGTAATCATCTAACCGATATGCCCCAAATAAGAAAATATAACTGAGTTGGGGTCCAGTCTGTAACCCCAATTAGAAGGATGTTAGTACTGTGCCATGGGTAATAACAACTATTGTGGAGTCAATCCTAACTAATAGGTGAACCCTAAGATAAGTCCCAAACTAGCAGGTAATCCCTGAGTATGTCAGTCCTCTTTAACGAGCGGCATATCATACGCTACGCTAGCTACATAGTTCTGGAACTTAGGGATTGCTTCTAGGGACCTAGTCCTAAATAATAGGTAACCCTCTATCCCTAGGCTCGCTCGGTGCTGAATCCTACTCCCAACTGAAAGACACTGAACTAGAATGGACTAATACTAAGTTTATTGAGTTTTCTAAAGTTTTGTAACTAACTGAGTTCTACTGAGTTCTGTAACTGACTGAGAGTACTACTTGTTGTAACATGACTGATATTATTCTATAACTGACACTGACTCTAGGTAAACAACTAAATTGTCGGGCATTAAATATCCCCAAGACTCGATTACATTAAAAATAAAGCATCACATGATCTTATAAAGCATAACAATGTACACATGTTCATATTTCATCTATAGAGATATTTTATCGAACACTTGTAGGGAATAAGCTTGTACATATACTAACATGTCATGATTTAATCACTTTATTCATATGGATATTCTATCAAACACTTGCGAAGCACAACTTCATGCACATAATCATGGATAACATATAAACATGGAAACTACAATGCCCAAACTTATGATTTAATGGGTTTAACATGTAACTCATATAATTCACCATAAAATACTAATCTAATTTCATGAATCATATAATAATCATGGGTTAAACCCAATTAACACCATAGACACATTAATCACTTTGTAAATTCAAGGGCTTATCAAGATAATCACACATGCTATTCAATTTCATGAACTTGTACTTAAATCATGTATTTAAAATCCAACTAATATCATGAACATGAATTCAATCTAATTCAAACATGAAAGTTCATAATTCAACAATCTTGTAGTTTTAAAAATGGATCTGTGGACTCTATGAGAGAAAGGAACCCATATATGAACACCTATCATACTTTAGAAGATTAATTCTTGGAGGTTCTTGGGGAAATTCTTGAGCTTTAGCCTTGATTCTTAATGCTAGGGTTTATTTTCTTGAGAGAGAATGCCTTTTTGATTTTGGGGAAAACTATTCAACAATGAGGACAAAACATTTTTAGGTCTTAAATATCACACATGGGTGGATTAAAATTATGGGAAATGACCAATTTAACCTTGGATGAAACTTTGGATTTCGATTAAAATTTTCTGAAGTTACCCCATGGTGCGACGCGGCACTATCGGCCGTGTCACTGGAAAATGAAAATCAGGAACTGGGGGCCTGGCACGATATGGTGGAATCGCGGTGCCCCTTTGATTCTAAATTTTGGACATACTGTGATGTGGTAGAATTGCGTTGGAACACTGGAAATTGACAAATATGAAAATAAGCTATGGCTTGACGCCGGTATCACTGTACCTCACTGGAAATTCACAATTACCATTTGGACATACTCCGCAATGTGTTGTGGGCCTGAATGATGGTGTTTAGTGACTGAAACTTAAAATAGCCATAACTTCTTAAACGGTTATAGGGTTTAGGCGAAGTTATATCATTGGAAAGCTAATTTAATTTGCTACGCAATGGAAGGCTCTAAACTGAAAAATACTTAGTAGTTAAATTTTCTTATATAGGATAACTAATGTAATGAGAGTTAAATTTACCTAGGGAAATATAGGGTATTACCATATCTCCCCCTGGGAATATTCATCCTCGACTGAGACCGATTAAGCTGAGAAATACTGATAGACTAAGTCTACACACTGAATATGCACAACTGAAACATGACTACATAACTGAACTACTAACAAGCTAAATTTTCATATTGAATATGCATATTTGATGCATGGAATGCATGACTGAATATATTAATAAGCTGAGTTTTCATACTGAATATGCATATATGATGCATAAGTACATGACTAAACTGATTCATGAATCTATGAATGGTTATGCAACGGTAAAGGATACTAAGTTTTAAACTACACCTGAATATAGAATTGAGTAAATCTAAGGAAGGCTGTTACTTTAGGCTGAGATTCCTGATGAACCTGAGCTCATTTACTAGAAAAGAATGAACGGGAACATAAGAACATTACTGAGTATGAAACATGATACATGGACTGACTATCATTAACTGAATTAGTTTCCTTTAACACATGTCATGACTTGGGAATGGTTATATCACTGAGATAAGAATAAGAGGGTCAACTTATGAGTACGCATTACTCAAAACAATATTCATTACGTAAAGAAAAACTGAATATCTGGGATTTTAAAATGAGGCATGATACATGGACTAGGCTGAACATGTAACTACTAGGATTCTCTATCTTGAAGAAGTCATACTCATGAAACTTTGGATAGTTTGACTAGAAGAAAAAATGGGAAAACATACAAACTTGTCCACCTAACTGCTAAATTGAATTACTGGCTTCATGGAATAACTCATACTGAAACTTGTAATCGACTGGAGCATTTCCTTGACACTCTTCCTATAAGACTCTAATGACTTTAAGGAGTAAGATATCTTTGCATGGTCTGAATAAGAAATCTAAATAAGAAGCCATAACATAACCAAAAATTCTGTAATATGGTCACTAATAACCCTACCTACTGAGGTCTGAGGAATATAATATTTACATCATGGATTTACCAAGAGGTCTAAATTTAATATATACATGACATAGTCTAAATTCAACTGATCATTATGAGAGTAGCATGAGTCATGGGAACTGAGCATACTGTGGGGAATGAATACCTGATTCATGAGCTGCATAACCTGAGTTGGAGTTTCTGTATTCATTGAACATGATTCGTTATACTGAGTGAACTGAAACTCCTTAAACTAGGAACTGTAAGCGTACATGATTTTCGATAATATGCTCGAATAGGAGATTTGATCATAGGGATGACATGTAAGGCATAAGTAGATATTATGATAGATGAAGTGTAAAACTTTGCACTAAGGTAAGGATGAGTTGGCATCAACTTCTTCCACTACTTTTCTATACATACTGACATTACTATTAAAATTTGAAGGCTTGAATTTATGAGATATCATAATCGAATAGTTTCTGTGTAACTCCTGGGCTGTGATAGACTGACCCACTTGAGTAGAGACTGAGAAAGGTTCTGTTAAGGTTTCTGGTCTGACTTTGAAATTGACTACTATGTAAGGAGTTACAAAAGATAGAGAAGCTCCTGGATCTAATAAGACAAATCATGTAAATAAAAGATCTGTAACGTACCAGTAACAATGTTAGGAGAACTTTCCTAATCTTTTCTAGATTAAAGTGCATAAAGCCTATTTGGGTGTTGCACACTGGGAGCATTGGAAGTAGGACCCTGCTGATTCGGACAACCGAACTGAGTTGAAGGACGGTTGTGCTGACCTTTTTAGCATAAATTTTTCCCCTCTAATCCATCTCTAAAATCCCACATCCTGTGGCCTAGCTTACCATAACCAAAACATATATCACTGCCAGCTCTATATACACCTAGGTTATTTCTACCATATTCTTTGCAACGTGGGTGGGTATGACCACTACTTACACTACGCTGGGTTTTGGATCCTAGTGCCCTATCATGACTGTCATTCCTGAACTTTTTTACTCACGCACTAGATGAGGACGAAGTTGGACTTGATGATTTTGGATGAAATTTGAAACGATTACCGTCTTCTAACTTAGGCTAATTGAAATTGAAACTACTTATTGTAGCTCTCTTGTTCTCTTTCTCCTACTTTGTAAGCTTCTGGTCCTCAATCTATTGTGCATGGAATATAAGACTACAGATATCTAACTTTTTAATTAACATCGTAGTTCTGCACTTCTTAACCACATTATCTGACACCCCAGACACAAACTTTCTCATTCTGGACCTATTTTCTATACTACATGGGGAGCATACCTAGCTAACTAAGTAAACTTAAGGGAAAACTCTTTCACACTCATACTGCCTTGCCTAAGATTGATAAACTCTAACACCTTGGCTTCTCTCAAATTTAAGGGAAAGAATCTATCTAGAAAAGCAGTCACAAACTCTTCTTATTCTATGGGCTCTGCATCTGTGCCCCTGTCTACATTACATTTTTTAAACCATATATAAGCTACGTCTTCTAGATGATAGGTAGATAACTCAGCATTATCACTGAAGTCACTCCAATAATATCTGTGACTTTCATAACCTGATCGAGGAACTCCTCTGGATTCTCTTCTAACTTAGATCCTGAGAATAAGGAAGGATTTATTCGGGTGAAGTCCCAAATCCTGGCTACAGTAGTATTAGCCACTAGGTTGGAATAGAAGCTAGCCATTCTTTCTGAGATGCTACAAAATTTTTTAGAGTAGTGAATGCAGCTCCAAACTCTGCATGAGAGATATGTTCATCCAGGTAATGTACCTGAATGGGCTGAGGTGCTGGTTAATTTTGAGACCTTCTTCCATTAGTCTTTTTCGGAGGCATATTTTGTAAAAAAAAAGAAGAAAAGGATTAGACTGAGAGTTTAACTTGAGATTATGCTCTCTCTCAGAACATGAATACTGAAGGAAGAGAAACTTTTCCTAAAAACATCTCATAGCCTTTTGTCCATACGTGTGGCGCACTACACACATGCACAAAATTCTACTAGTCTTAAATTTCAGACTCCCTAGGACTCTGTTGAACCTTAGGCTTTGATACCAAGTTTGTAATGCCCCGAGTATGTACCCCGACCGCTATATGGTGCTTATGATCCTAGAGGACCACAAGCTAACCCATGACTGATATCTACTGGGAGAACTGAATGATAATACTGAAATAAATACGGAGTTAGGCTGAATTACCATAAGTTTTAAAAATCTAAATATTGATAAATAATAATATTTGGTAAGAATATCTAAAAACTAAACACTGTCTGAATTGGTCTAGTTCTAAAGCCTCTAACTGAATTGTCTGAATATAGAGTTAATGGGACAAACCCCCAACTAAGTCTTACTACTGATCTAAGTATAAACTGGATTACAAAAATAAAAGCATGCCCTCGATAGATGAGGACTAACTTCTAAATATGCAACTACTGACTGGATCAGTTTAAGTGTGGTCAGGAACCTAAGCATTCAAACCTATGATCTGAGACATCATAGCGCAAAGAAAGAGTATGTGGAATGTATTGGTATGCTATATGAGGTAAGGCTGAATGCAAGGGTTCATATGCATGAGTAGTAACTGACTTAAAAATATATAGTAATTGAATATAAGAGTACCTGAATAATTGATACTATTGAAATAACTGAGTATACAATACTGTGGACAGACATAAATATATACTGTATCTAATCTTTTATAAAGCTAAGTACTGAGTTCTGATAACTGGTAACTAATATTTGAAGTTACTGATAGCTGATTTACTGATACTAATTGACTGTGTCTGACGGTCCTGATTTTGTAAAACTAAATTGAATTCTAAACTGAGACTAAAACTGAAACTGTGGAAGGTAATGATCTAATCGACATGCCCCAAATAAGATAAGATAACTGATTTGGGGTCTAATCAGTAGCCCCAATTGGTAGTGTGTTAGTACTGTTCCATGGGTACTACCAATTACTGTGGAGTTAGCCCTAACTAATGGGTGACCCTTGAGATCAGTCCCAAACTAGCGGGTGATCCCTGAGTTTGTATCTAACGGGTGACATCTCATAACCTACGCTGGCTATGTAGTTTCGAACCTTAGGGATTTCTTCAAGGGACCCAGTCCAAACTAATGGGTAAGCCCCCATCCCTAGGCTCGCTTGGTGCTGAATCCTACTCCCAATAGAAAGATACTAACTGATTATACTAAACTGTACTAGACCGATACTGATTTTACTGAGTTTTCCTAAGTTTTGTAACTTACTGAGTTTTACTGAGTTCTATAACTAACTGAGAGTATTACTGGTCGTGAAATGTGTGAAACTATTCTGTAACTAACACTAGCTCTAGGTAAATAGATAAATTGTCGGGTATTAAATAGCCTCAGAACTTGATAGCATGAAAAGTAAAGAATCACATGATCTTGCAAAGCATAATAATGTACATATGTTCATATTTCATCTATAGAGACATCTTATCAAACACTTAGAGGGCATAAGCTTGTACATATATTAACATGTAATGATTTCATCACTTTATTCATATGGGTATTCTATCAAACACTTGGGGAGCACAACTTCATGCACTTAATCATGGATAACATATAAACATGACAACTATAATGCCCAACTTACAATTTCATGAGTTTAGCATGCAATTCATATAATTCCCCATAAAATACTAACCCAATTTCATAAATCTTATAATAATCATGGATTAAACCCAATTAACATCATAGACACATTAATAACTGTGTAAATTTAAAGGTTTATCAAGATAATCACATAGTCGTCACACATGCAAATCAATTTCATGAACTTTCACTTAAATCATTGATTTAAAACCCAACTAATATCATGAACATGAATTCAATATAATTCAAACATGGAAGTTCATAATTCAACATTCTTGTAGTTTTAAAAATGGATTCATGAACTCTATGGTCAAAGGATCCCATACACGAACACCTAACATACCTTAGAACATTAATTCTTGGAGGTTCTTGGGGAAATTATTGAGCTTTAGCCTTGATTCTTGAAGCTAGGGTTTGTTTTCTAGAGAGAGAATGCCTTTTTGATTTTCGGTAAAACTATTCAACAATGAGTTCAAAATGTTTTTAGGGCTTAAATATCACACCTAGTCAAATTAAAATTATTGTAAAGGACCAATTTAACCCTGGATAAAACTTTGGATATTCATAACAAATTTCCATAATTACCCCCTAGAGCGACGCGGTGCTATTGCGCTGTGTTATTGCAAAATAACATTTGGGAACTGGGGTCCTGGCATGACATAGTGGAATCGCGGTGCCATTTTAATTCTAAATCTTGTACTCAGTACGATGCGGTAGAATCACATTAGAACACTAGAAATTGATAAATGTGAAAATAAGTTACGGCGCGACGCGCTATGGTCCTGAATGACGGTGATTAATGACTTAAAACTTAAAATAGCCATAACGTCTTACCCAATTATCGGATTTAGGATAATTTTTTTTATATTGTTGCAAAGATAATTCAATTTCCTACGTATTGGCAGGCTCAAAATTGAAAAATACTAAGTATTTCACTCATGTACTTAGAGTTAAATTAAGCTAAGGAAATATGGGGCATTATAGTTTAAAATTTGCACTTGTTGCATAATTTATGTATGGGAATACTTATGATCATATAATATGTGGAAGTCAAAGTTGAATAGTGAAGGGAAAGCCCAAAAGTACATGTGCAATACATGGGATCTAAATTTTTGGTAAAAGTTGAAGTACCCTAAAGAGAGTACATACGTATGAACTTACGAGCCTCATAGGTAGCACTTACGAGGGCGTACGTGACGTCTTAAGTGTAACACATGATGCGCTAAAACTATAGGGCTTTGTTTGATACTTAACAAGGAAGCTAACCTCTATAAGTACCATTTATGACCCCTAGGGGGGATCGTAGGTAACCTACCCTAGCTATTCTAATTTTTTAAAGAAAATTATTCTATTTCGAGCACTAAAAACTACATTTTTAGGTATGATTTAATATAAACCTTCACAGAATAAGGGAATTCAGTTTAGGAGAGCACCGCATTATTCCCTTGATAGAAAAGGTGCAAATCATAGAAAGAAGTTGTAGCTACAGTAGTTGTGGCCTTATTGGGTACTCAACACACCCCAGCTCCTAGTTAGATGGGCCTCCAGCCCGTACTAGCTATTCTTTAGCTAGGATCCCAGCCTGCACCACCATAAGTTAGGCCTAAACTCCATCTTCCTTACTTTTTAGGATAGGGCCTTGGATGAAGAATCCAAGTCAGACTCTACCACACTTTTCCTAGTTTGAGGAGGAAAAGGGTGATTTAGTTAATGGTTCGATTGAGGAGGAAGGTTCTGAGTTAAGTTTAACAACTAAAAACAAGAAAGATATAGCTAGCTCCCAAACTGAAGAGCGGTCGAAGGCTGCATCTGATAGGTAGTTAGCATCTTGTTTGGTTACAACCTTATCTATCAAGGGTGTAGACCAGGGTCCATAATTGATATCTTTTTCGTTAGCACATAATACATAATGGTATAAACAAGATGCATAACCCCCTATTCCACCATGTGTTGCCTCAGAATCTAGTTCCATACATTTATCGATTGTGCTTATTGTTAATATTTCCCTGAGATGGTATATGAAGTGGTTGCATTATATTTATGAGAGAGATGGTTTCATCATAGAGTAGGTTCATCCAAAGAGGATATTGCGATAGAGGTTCAAATTGATTTGTGGGGGCTAGCATGAGCACCAGCCCTACGAGCCTATTTTAATTGATATTAGTTGTGAAGGATGACTCAGTCCCAAGGTTTATATAGGTCGGATCTATTTTCATAATTTTATACTTCATACGCCCTTACCATCTATTTTATTACCCTACCTAAGGGTAGTGGATTTGAGCAACCACAGTTGACCCATACTTTAGTTTAAGGGATTGATGCCGCTCAACTTATACGTCAATTAAGTGTAAGGCGGTCATCATTAATATATTTACCCAACTTTCGAGTCGGGGTCGAATCCACAAGGAACAATGTGAGTAGAAATCAAATCAATTCAAAATGATAGGTACAAGTTAAATTAAAATAAATGGTACAAAGAATTCAAATAGGGGAGGTGAGTTTCTACACTAATATTTCTTTTGGGATTTTCTATTATAAATTTGGGGCTACGAATAATTAGAGTTTGAACTATTATGCACTGATATTGAGATTATGCATTACTATAGGAGTGACATGTGGGAGCTAATTGTCAACATCACTTTAATAATTCAAATATGGATAAGCTTGGTTATAAGTTTTGATTTTAGTCTTTAAACAAAACACCAATCGTTAATCCATTAATTCTTTCGAGTATCAAATTGGTTTGTTCAACAATTAACAACCACAACCTCAATAAAAGTATTCCTATTTCTAGGATGACACCCATGGCATAGTTAACCTCACATTCATCCTTATGTCTAAGATAGTAAAATTTTAGCAAACTACATGCATAATTGTTTATCATTGCTTTGGTCTCCATATTCCACTTTCGAGGATGATATGGATTCATAAAGTTCACTCAAAACCCTTCTTTTGAAGATGGCATTGAACTTTCTAGAGCTTGAAGCTTTCACTCATCCAACCTATGTGGGTATTTGGAGCTTTCACCCATCAAATCCAAAGCAAAATAGCATAAATATGAACTACCAAAGAGATTCTAAACAATAACAACCCACACACACTTTAACCCCTATTAGCACATAACCCCAAGAGGGAGATTTAGCTGCAAATAAGATAAATAAGAATTGATATACCTATGATCTCCATTAAGTCAAAGATGTAGAAGATTTAAGCGAATGTTACTTCAAACTAGGCTCTCCCACAATATCATCAATGGAAGTGATCAAATCATCCACTACGAAAGCCTCCAATGTATTCTTCATAAAAAATTTACACAATATTTTCTTCTCCAAAAATGGAGTCTACAAAGTCTCAAGCTAAGACCTAGAAAATTGGGGAAGAAGGAATGTAATGGATTGAATGATTTATGATACTAGGGTTTGAGTATTTTTGTTCAAATTGGGATCAGCATATGCAATTATAGATTTTCCCTTGGGCTAACTTTTACCACTAACCTGCGATCGTGCAAGAATGGCTGTTATCATAGATACATGACTGTGTTTATGTTCCATGACTGCGGGTGGATGACTTTTTCTTGACAACCGCAATCGCGGTTAGTAGATAACGACCGCGGTACCTGAGGCCAATTTCTGATCCAAGCCTTTAACTGCACCTTTCTTGCTCCATTCTGATCATTTTACAGTTTCATCAACATCTATTTACCTCCTCAACTATATGCCGGGAAGTAGTAAAATGGCCTAATGAAAGCCAAATATCGATCTCACAGATAATTGATTCAACAATAATTCTATTTTAGTTAACAATTTAGATTCAATTGATGAAAGTGTAACCAAAAAGAGTTTAAAGGTTTGTAAACTAAAGTTACTTAAAAAATACATAAAGTAAAGATCTTAAAAGAATCAGTAAGAGAAAACCCAGGGTTAAAGCACTTATGAACAATCATACTATGTTGTTGATTCATTCGTTAACTTGCTTATCTTGGTTGTTGATTCATAGGGTTAATCACATGATCATGGTCTCTCAACCTCTAATCCTTTACCTAATTTGAACCTTAAAGCTACATCGTTGAGCGGGGATGTAATAGTCATCTTAAGTTCTTTAAGTTATCATCCTACGTGTGAATCAAGTAAGGTATCTAAGTACATTCTTGTACTAGACACTAATTTGAATTCCTTATGTCATAAAAGAATACAAACCATACTTTCTTTATTCCCATGTTCTATCACCCTTTTCCCTCTCTGAGGTCACAAGGTTTACAATTAATGTATTCTAAGGGTAGCTAATCCTTTAAATAGTTAAATAAACATTAAACAAACATGAAATAATGATAAGAAAAATTAAACGAACTTAATTCAAAATAGTAGTACTCAAGTCTTTGGCTTTAACCCTAGAAAAAAGGCATTTAGCCACACATTGTCATAATCATAATCACAAGGTGGTAATTAACGACTAAGAACATGTATGAACTAAATTGAAATAATAAAAACCTAAATATGCAGTTATAGCAAACCCTTGCTGCTGCAAGATGTCAAAGAATAATTAAAAACGTGTATAAAGATTTATTTATAGCTACAGAGTAAATAAAGAAAATTTGGACAAGGATTCAGCCTTCATGTCAGGCGTGGAATAGAGCATGCGTTGCAGGCTTCATTGCACCATTTTGGAGGGGCCATCGCGGGCTCCATTATGCTGAAATAGAGCTCGTGTTGTGGGAAAATCGCAGGCACACACTGAATTTTTCCCTCAATATATTTTTCTAAGTAAAGGGATCACAAAAATGGAGAGGGCAATGTTCCCATATCGTGTGAAAGGACTGGAAGTTGCGTCTCGAATTTTTGTTAAGTCTTGATCGTCCCATCTTTTGTCCCTTGTCTTTTGGTGTATTTCCCATGGATTTATAGCCTTTATATCAAAAATATATCACCATATTGAACTCACAAAGACTTCTATATAATCATAAACCATGAATTAGAGATCACAACAACATAATTTCCTAATCAACGAATCAAAAACAACAGTTAAGACTAGGCTAGTTTTCTTGATCATTAACTTTATCTTTCGACTCTTGACTTAATCAAATTAAACCTTTCACATTACTAAAAAGTTATTCCTCATATAATAACACATTAAGACCTTTTGGAACACATTAAACACAATAGAATCCAACGGGATCAACTAGACAAGTACCTAGTTCAAGCTAGTAACGTTAGTTTCCTCGATTAAACTCTAATTGACTCATTGAATTACAAGCTTGTTTGGAATTCACTTTAAACATTATAAACAAATTCTTTAACACTTATATGCAGATTCATCTCATTATCAACCAATATAGCACATGAATCATCCTCAAAACAAGGATAAAAAGACTAGAATAATGACTCTAGAATGGATAAATACACCCAACATCACCGTCCCACCCTTAAAACCTTGTTCGTCCTCGAACAGCTCTTAACTATAATCATCATCAACTAAGGAGACCCTACACTTCTACTACCTACAAGACACTCAAGCTAGTACTACCATGACAACACCGAAGGCAAGTTTCTACATTAAGTATGTTACAAACAAAATTAAAAGCTTATGAACACTACTCCAAAACCTCCTAGCCTCAATAATTTACTCCCCTAGTTGGCAAACTCATACCTATCATTCAATCAGGGACGTCATACAAATCATCCACATTCATCAAACATGTACCCCTCACAAAAAGATAGTTACCCCGGATTACTCATAATAATGCAACGCATAACACAATGGGTACAAGAATTGAATATCTCTCACTTTCACAAAGAATTCAAAAGTTACACATAATTAACCATAGGCTTTCCCTTAGTGTAGTACTCCACTAATATCAGAATTTCAAGCATAGGATCAAATAGATCTTTTTTCGATTGTAATGTAGGCAAAGGGACGGGTAAGATCTATTTAATAATAGTGACTAACCTCTCTAAGTGCTTTAATACACTACATTATACATTTAGAACCACTTTCTAACAACCAAATTACACCAATATTGTCAACCCCTTTCTTTAGTTTTTGCCCCATCTCTTTTAATTTTTTTCAAAAACACTTGGTAAAAGTATTGTTTATTACCATATGAATCAATTTTTCTTTCTTTATTTTTCTTTCTCACAACCATGGTAATAATTTTAGCACAATTTCTATCATACCAAACCACCACACATCAATTATCAACATTAATAACTATTACTTTGGGGCATTAATTTCACCTTTTTTCTTCTTTAATTTCTCAAACTCCTTACTGAATTAATATTTATTGAAGCTCCTAGGAGCTTTATGGATGAAATTATGGTCTATAAACGAAGGGATTAGGCTACATAAGAGGATACAAAAGAAAATAAGCTAAACGCTCAATGGGGTTTAACTAGGATTATGCACAAGGGTAGGTCAAAAAGAAGGTATAAAACAAGGCTATCAAAGAAGTGCCTAAATTATCTCCTAAACCCACACTCTTAATTTCACTTTGCACACACACCAGGTTAGTTCTAGACCTTACATACAACAAGGAATACACAAAAACCTCACAAGCACCTAGCACAGGCTCAACTCACAAAGGATCCTCATAGACTTCCAACCAGACAATAACATGAACTGAAATTTTAAGCCAACAAGTACAAGAGTAAAAACATGATCCTAAGAGTCTAAAAGTAGCAATTCACTCATTCAACATGATTTTACCAAACAAAACACTTGCACTATGAAATACAAAATAACACCAACAAGAACATTTCACACCCAAAAAAATTTAAATTAAGCCAAAATCTGGGAATTTCCCTACCCGACACTTAAAAACCTACTTTATCCCCAAAGTGAATTTAAAAACAAGACATAAAAATACTCCCTGAGGAATCTAGGCCTAGGTAGTAGCATCTTTAAATATCAATATGGTCGTGGACCCCACACTCTGTCTTTGTCATGCTCCTTAGCTCACATTTTTGATACTCAGACTTTCCATCAACCTGCGAGTCAATAAAACAAAAACTACATTAAGTAAAAACTAAATACTAAAACGATAACATACCAACTTTACATGGGTTGCGTCCCAAGCAGAACCTGATTTAGTGTCCTAGCACGACCCAACTCAACTCAACAATATTGTTTCCTTCAATTTCTCACACTTGGCCTCCGTCTTCTTATTTTCATAACCCCTCTTAGGTGAAAATTTTCAAGTGAAATAGGTTTGTCAACTTTAGCCTTTTCAGTCTCATCAACGTTCATCATGTTAGGCTTAGGCAGTAGAAGCTTAGGCTGCTCAATTATGTAGTACTCAGAGGTCTTTGGTGGAAAAACCACCCAACACTTGTCCTCTTCAATAACACTGATCATACATAAATATTTATAGTGAGACATTATTAAGGGTGCTTTGTAAACACAAATGCTACAACTTTATCCTCTACCCTCATTTTGAGTATTTCTTCTCTAACATCAATCAACGCTCCTCTAGTTTCTAAGAATGGACATCCCAAGAAGATTTGTACCTATTTCTCTGCCTCTAAATCAAGAACAATAAAGTCAGCAGGAATAATGAATTGACTAACCTTTATGAGGACGTCCTATATTATTCCCTCTGAATATTCCATGGATCCATCTCTGAGCTGCAAAACCAGAGTGGCCGATCTAGTCTTTCCTAAGCCCAATGTGTTAAAAAGAGATAAGGGCATAAAAATTATTCTCGCCCCTAGATCACTCAGTGTATGGTCCAGTTGCTAGGGTTCCACTCTTGGTTCAACCAAGTCATAATCCTTTGCCAGCTTTTGTAACCTAGTTCCTGCAAAAACGAAACCAAGAGTAAAAATACCAAATAAATCTAAAAGTAAAACTAAAATAAACAGTTGCCAAATTTTAAGTACTCGACAATGGCGCCAAAAATATTAAAGCGCCCAAGCGCACACGCATGTGTACATGGTCTTATCAAGTAGTAAAGTTGCCTAATGAAAGCCAAATTTTGATCCCACAGAGACTTAATTCAACAACAATTCTATTTTAGTTCACAATTTATATTCAATTAATGTAAGAGTAACCAAAAAGAGTTTGGAGGTTTGTAAACTAATGTAATTTAAAAAATGCGTAAAGTAAAGATCTTGAAACAATCAATAGGAGAAAACCCAGGGTTAAAGCACTCTTAAACAATCATACTATGTTGTTGAATTTCATTCGTTAATTTTCTTATCTTGGTTGTTGATTCGTAGTGTTAATCGCATGATCATGGTCTCTCGACCTCAAATCCTTTACCTAAGTTGAACCTTACAACTACATCATTGAGCGGGGATGTAATAGTCCACTTAAGTTCTTTAAGCTATAATCCTACGTGTGAATAAAGTAAGGTATGCAAGTACATCCCTGTCCTAGACAATAATTTGAATTCCTTATTTCATAAAATAATACAAACCATAATTCTTTTATTCCCATGTTCTATCATCCTACTCTCTCTTCCGAGATCTCAAGGTTTACAATTAATGTATCCTTAGGGTAGTTAATCCTTAAAATAGTTAAATCAAGAATAAATAAACAACCAATAATGATAAGAAAAGTAAAATGAGCTTGATTCAAAACAATAGTACTCATGTCTTTGGTTTTAACCCGGAAAAAGGGCGTTTATCCACGCAGAGTAATAATCATAATCACAAGGTGGTAATTAACAACTAAGAACATGTATGAACTAAATTGAAATAATAAAAACCTAAATGTGAAGTTGTAGAATCACCTTGATGCTCCATGATGTCCAAGAATAATTTAAAACACGTATAATGATTTAGTTATAGCAATAGGGTAAGCCAAATATATGTTGGACAATGATTTAGTGTACAAGTCAGGCATGGAATAGAGAATGCATCGTGGGCTCCATTGCATCATACTGCATTGGGCATCGTGGGGTCTATTATGATGAAATAGAGCCTGTGTTGCAGGCAAATCACAGTTAGACACTGGAATTTTCTCTCAATTATTTTCTAAGGAAAGGGATCACTAGAATCGAGGGGGAGACGCGCCCATATAGTAGGCTAACACTGGAAGTTGCATCCCTAATTTTGGTTGTCTTAATCGTTCCATCTTTCGTCCCTTGTCTTGTTGTGTATTTCCCATGGATTTCTAGATTTTATATCCTCAATATATCACCATATTCAGATCACAAACCTTCCTACATAATCTCACACCGAGAATTACAAATCACAACAACACAATATCCTCATCAATGAATCAAAAACAAGAGTTAAGACTAGCCCAGTTTCCATGATCTTTAACTTTATGTTTCGACTCTTGACTTTATCAACTTAAACTTTGAAAATTACCAACAAGTTATTCCTCATATAATAACACATTAAACACAATTGAATCAAATGGGATCAACTAGATAAGCACCCAGTTCAAGCAAGTTACGCTAGTTTCCTCGATTGAAATCTAAATGAGTCATTAAAGTACAAACATATTTCCAATTAACATTGAACATTATAATCACATTATTTAACACTTATATGAACATTCATATCATTATCAACCCATGTATCACACGAATCATCTTCAAAAGAAAGCTAAAAATACTAGAATATCGACACTAGAGTGCAGAAATACACCAAACATCACCAACCTACACTTAAAACCTTGTTCATCCTTGAACAACTCTTAACTATAATCATCATAAACTAAGGAGAATCTACACTTCTACTAGATGAAAGACACTCAATCTAGTACTACCATGACCGCACAGAATGCAACTTTTTACACTAAGCATATTACAAACACAATTGAAAGCTTATGAACACTACTCCAAAACATCGTAGCCGCAAGAATTGAATCACTTAGTTGGCAACTCATGCTTATAATTCAATCAAGGACATCATAAAAATCATGAACATTCATCAAACATATTCCCCTAACAACAAGAGAGTTACCCAAGATTACTCATAATAATGCAATACATAGCACAATGGGTATAAGAATTGAATTTCTCTGACTCTCACAAAGAATTCACAAGTTACACATAGTTAGCCATAGGCTTTCCCTTAGTGTAGTACTCCACTACTATCAGAATGTCCAGCATAGGATCAAACAGGTCATTTTCGGGTTGTAATGTAGTCTAAGGGACATGTAGAAACTATTTTGGAATAGTGACTAACCTCTCTAAGTGCTTTAATAAACTACATTAGTCATTTAGAACCAATCTCAAACAACCAAATTACACCTTTTTGTCTACTCGTTCCTTTTGTTTTTGCCCTATCTCTTTTGAGCATTTTCACAAACACATGGTGAAAGCATTGTTTATTACCACATGAATTAATTTTTTTTGTTTCTTTTTCTTTCTCACAACCATGGTAATAATTTTAGCTCAATGTCTATTAAACCCAACCACCACAAATCAATTATAAAAACCAATAACTATTACCTTGGGGCATTAATTTACCTTTTTCGTTTTTTAATTTCTCAAACTCCTTACTGAATTAATTTTTATTAAAGTGCCTAGGAGCTTTTTGGATCAAATTATTGTATAAAAAAAGGGATTAGGCTACATTTAAGGCTACTAAAGATAGTAAGATAAAGGCTCAATGGGGTTTAACTAAGATTATGCACAAGGGTAGATAAAAAAGAAGGTATAAAACAAGGCTATCATAGAAATGCCTAAATCAACGCCTAAACCCATACTCTTTATTTCACTTTGCATACACACCAAGCAAGTTCTAGAATTCACATGCAATAAGGAATACACAAAAACCTCACACGCACATGGCACATGTTCAACTCACACAAGATCATCCTAGACTTCTAACAGACAATAACATGAATTCCAATTTTAAGCCGACAAGTACAAAAGTCAAAACATGAGCCTAAGAGTCTCACAAATAGCAATTCACTCATTCAACATGCTTTTACCAAACACAACATTTTCACCATGCAATACAAAATGGCACCTATAAAAATATCTCACACAATTTTTTTTTAAATTAAGCCAAAATCTGGGAATTTTCCTACCCCACACTTAAAATCCTATTTTGTCCCTAAAGTAAATTTAAAAGCAAGAGACAAAAATACTCGCTGAAGTGTCTTTGACTAGCTAGTAGCATCTTTAAAAATCAATAGGCTCGTATACCCCACACTCAGTATTTGCCATGCTCCTTGGCTTAGGTTCCCGGTACTAAGACATCCCATCAACCTGCGACTCAACAAAAATAAAAACTACGTAAAGTAAAAACTTAAAACTAAAAAGAAAATATATCTACTACCTTACATTGCCTCCTTAGCAGTGCCTGATTTAGTGTCACGGCATGACCCAACTCAACTAAACCATATTTCTACCTTCTCTTTCTCATACTTGGCCTCTATTTTCTTATTCTCTTCACCCATCTTAGGTGCAAATTTTCAATAGAAATAATTTTTTCAACTTTACCCTTTTCAGGCTCATCACCTTTCATCATGCTAGGCTTAGGCGATAGAATCTTAGGTTGCTCAATTAGGTAGTCCAAAGAGGTCTTTGGTGGACTGACCACCTCACACTTGTCCCCTTCAATAACATTGATCATACAAATATCTTTATAGTCGGTCATTATTGTGGGTGCTTTGTAAACATCAAATACCACCTTTTCATCCTCTAACCATATTTTGAGTGTGACTTCTCTAACATTAATCAACACTACTCCAGTTGCTATGAATGGATACCCCAAAATAATTGGTACCTATTCATCTGCCTCAAAATCAAGAATAATAGAGTTTGTAAGAATAATAAATTTACCAACCTTTATGAGCATGTCCTCTATTATTCCTTCCAAATATGCCATTAATCTATCTGCAAGATGCAAAACCACAGTAGTTGATCTAGGCTTTCCCAATTCCAATGTGTCAAATAGAAATAGGGGCATCAAATTTATACTTGCCCCTAAATCACTCAGTGTGTGTACCACTCTACTCCCAATTTTGATAGAGAGAGTAAATTTTTCTTGATTTGTTAATTTCATGGGTTTTTTTTATGTCATTATAGTGATACACTATTTAGTGAGTGTTATCGCCCCTATATCCTTAAATTTTACCTTATTAGCAACCACATCCCTTAAGTACTTCACTTAGGAATACCCTGCAAAACATCTAACAATGGTAACTTAATGTGATGTTCTCTGAATGTATCAAAGAACTTCTTAAACATTGCATCCTCCTTCACTTTAATTTTCCTTTGAGGGAAAGGTAGTGGTGAAATCTACTTCTTTTCTTCTTCAGCAACTTCTTCTTATGAGTACTTAGACTTTCTTAATTTCTGCAGTAACTTTTTCTTTCGAGTACTCATACTTTCTCGAAGTCTCGCAGTCTTACCGGATGGGAAGAACCGAATAAGAAATATTTTGGCCAAATCATCCCATGAAGTGATTGAATTTGCCGATTCCGCAGCCAACAACTTTTTTCTTTCCCCTAATAGAGAAAAGGGGAAAACTATCATCCTTACATAATCTTGATTTATTCCCATCGGGATGAATGTATCACTAATTTCAAGAAAATTCTACATATGGACCTGTGATCTTCACATGATAGCCCAGTGAAGTGTCAATTACTTATGAGAAGCTGAACCATATTCTATTTGAGTTTAAAGTTGCCTCCAGTTGCCAACTTATAGAACTGCAAGGTCAAATCGGTTAGAAGTGGGATTGCCACTTCTCTAACTGTCATGAGGGTTGATAGTTCGTTAGCTATGATAGCAGGATTCTATTGGTTTTCTTGGATTTGTAAAATTTGAGGGAAAAGGTTTTCTTCTGTCCTTCTTTGATGGAATGCTCAGGTTCGGCTCTTGGTTCAACAAAGTCCTGATCCTTTGCCAGCTTTTATAACCTATTTCCTGCAAAAATAAAACCAAGACCAAGCATAAAAACATCAAATAAATATAGATGTAAAACTAAAATAGACAATTTCAAAATTTCAAGTCCTCGGCAATGACACCAAAAACATGACAGCACCCAAGCGCACACGCAAGTGTACATGGTCTTATCAAGTAGTAAAGTGGCCTAATGAAAGCCAAGTATTCATCTCACAGAGACTTGATTCAACAACAATTCTATGTTAGTTCACATTTTAGATTGAATTGATGGAAGCATAACCAAAAAGAGTTTGGAGGTTTGTAAACTAAAGTAACATAAACAATGTGTAAAGTAAAGATCTTGAAACAATCAATAGGAGAAAACCCAGGGTTAAAGCACTCTTAGAAAATCATACTATGTTGTAGAATTTTATTCGTTAACTTTCTTATATTGGTTATTGATTCATACGGTTAATCACATAATCATGGTCTCCCTACTTTTAATCCTTTTCCTAAGTTGAACCTTAGAACTACATCGTTGAGCGGGGATGTAATAGTCCACTTAAGTTCCTTAAACTATCGTCCTAAGTATGAATCTAGTAAGGTATTAAAGTACATCCTATCCTAGACACTAATTTGAATTCCCTAATTCATAAAATAATACAAACCATACTTTGTTTATTCCCATTTTCTATAATCCTATTCCCTCTCACGAGATCACAAGGTCAATAATTAATGTATTCTACGGGTAGGTAACCATTAAAATAGTTATATCAAGAATAAATAAACAACCATTAATGATAATCATAATTGATTGAATTTAATTCAAAATAATAGTACTCATGTCCTTGGCTATAACCCCAGAAAAAGGGAATTTAGCCATGCATAGTCATAATAGCAATCACAATGTAGTAATTAACGACTAAGAACATGTATGAACTAAATTGAAACTACACAAACCTAAATATGTGGTTGTAGCAGCCCCTTGATGCTGCAAGAATTCTAAGAATAATTAAAAACATGTATAAAGATGTATTTATAGCAATAGGGTAAGCCAAAGCCATGTTGGAAAAGGACTTAATGTACAAGTCAGTCATGTAACAGAGCAAGCATCGCAAGCTCCATTGCACCATTTTGAAGAGGGCGTCACAGGCTCCATTGTGCTGAAATAGAGCCTATGTCGCGGGCAATTTGCAGTCAAACACTGAAATTTTTTCTGAAAATATTTTCTAAGGCAAGGGAGAAATAGAATAGAGGGGGAGATGCACCTATATCGTGGGCAAGCATTGGAAGTTGCATCCCAAATCACAACAAGAGTTAAAAAAAAGAGTTAAGACTTGGCTAGTTTTCATGATCTTTACTTTATGTTTTGGCTCTTGAATTAATCAAATTAAAATTTTCCCATTACCAACAAGTTATTAATCATATAAAACACATTAAAAACAATAGAATCCAATGGGATCAACTAGACAAGCACCTAGTTCGAGCTAGTAATGCTAGTTTACTCTATTGGACTCTAAATGAGTCATTAAAGTACAAACTTGTTTGGAATTCACTTTGAACAGTATATACACATTCTTTAACACTTATATACACAGTCATCTCATTATCAACCCATATAGATCACGAATCATCCTCAAAATAAGGTGAAAAAGACTAGAATAGCAACACTAGGATGCATAAATATACCCAACATCATGAGTGTATCTAACAATGAATGTGTCTCATTTAATCATTCAAAAGAAGTTAATGTGCATTAATAATGAGTGAGAATGAGTGGCAAAATCACCACTCATCAAAAACCCCAACTTAGGTATTTGCTTGTCCTCAAGAAACAATATCTTTTACGATGAGACACCATTATTTATGCCCAAATTTCATGCCTTAAGGGAGATAACAACTTCAACATGAATAGAAACCAAAACTAGCTCATTGCATATGTGCTACACTAATCTCACAACACCCCTCATTATAAAATGCAATAATCAAAGAATTCATAAGTCTTTAAAGTGCAATCAAGCAACAAAGGCTAATACTCTAGAGGTGGCTTCCTCTTGACCAAAATTTAGCTATACTCCATTTGTCTCATTTCTCGAGAAATGACAAAAATATCACTTACCTCAACTTTTTCATATGCCATCCTCATAAGAAAAAGAATTGACACACACCAAGCTACGAAAAATATAACAAGGAACTTTAAGTGAAAAACTCCCCCCTCACAATAGAAGTCATAGTGCAACCAGTGTCATGCCATAGGCTTTCCCTAATTTTCAATCACCACTACAAAGAAAGTAAATGGTCGGAGATCTCAAAGGACTTTATAAGCTTGTAACATAAGTTTAGATTGGGGTAGGATATCATTAAGGGAGCTTGGTTACACCCTACCTTGAACATCTATACCACACTCTACAACACTCCTTCTTTCGACTAAGGGTCACTCTTCTTTATTTTTTGTCTTTATTCATGAATTTCTTTTACTTACTTTGTTCCCCACTTTCCTTTTACTTTCATTTTCTTGCTTTTTTGTGTAAGTCATTCTTTTATGGGATCCTTTCCTTTTTTAAACACTCATTTTTGATACTTAGGAACATTTGCCACTTCACTAATACTTCGTGACCCTAAACTTACTTCCATTGATTCTTACAACCCCCAACTTAGGATTTTATCCTCAAGTTGTATTTCCAAGTTCAAGTAGGGTACTATTCAAAAGAGGGATAAATAGAAGGGTTCACGACTTATAATGAGCTTGCCAAAGAAAGGTTTAAAGGCTCAAAGTGGTTACTCGGGACTATAATTATACATAGGTAGGCTTTTTAGGCTAGATTAGGTTTCAAAATCACAAGGATGGCCTAAGATCATTTCTCCAACCAAATACAATCAAAATTATTTTTAAAAGACTAATGAGGGAAGTTCTAGATAACACAAGTATACAAGAGATGAATGCAATATTCTCACCATACATGGCATGCAAAATCTGTTAAGGGAGCTCAAATGTCCCTCCTGATGGAAATAATCATGGAGTGTCTATTTCTCATCTACAAGTCAAAATCTATGAACCCACAAAAGGAGAAAAAGTTTTATTGAACATTACTCAAGTCCATGTCATTGATTTTACAAAAATTTGGATGAAGGGGGTTTCTTGATTTGCAGTCACACTATGCACAAATTGCTAAACTATGACTACAATTAAAGACTTAGTCTCACATCTAGTTCCAAAAAAGGGAAATCTAACTATATGGATACTCAAACCTCTCCAATGGTGTATAGCAAGATCGCAACTTATATAAATATAATGTCACAGATATTCAAACTTTCTTTGCATTCTTTCCATTTATGCTACGGGTACTCAAAATTTCCCTGCATCTAGTCTCAGAACTCAAATGCAAGCTAAGATTCACAATAAAATCTGAAGTACTAAAAAAACTAACACTAAGAAAAAAATATGATAATCCATAAAACCAGACAAAAATAATATCCAACATTATCAAAAGAAATAATCTGCAACATATTAGCAAACAATATAAATCTGGGCCAAACACCCCCAACTTAGATGAATGTAGTGTCTACACTACATATGCAAGGGAGGAAACAGTAAAAAGAGGCTCCCTGTATCTGCATCACAAGCTATCCTCTCCTATTGCCTCATCATCACCACCACCTGCATCATCAAAAAACTACTCTATAGGGGCCTCATCCTTATTGTTTAATATTGGTGGAGGAAATGGATGGTTGGGTTTGGCTACCTTAGAGATGCCTTTTACCCCCTTCTATTGATTTCTAAAAAAAATTCTCTTTTTTTTTCTCTCCTTACCATTTTCTCACATGACTCCTTGAGGTTCCTATGAGTAACAGCTAGATTTGAGTTGGCTTTCTCCAGGCTAGCTAGTATGGCACTCTTCTTATTCTCTTCTATGTACTTATTATAATCTGACTGTGCTATGTATGAATAGTAGGCAGTGTATGACTCTCTCAGTCCTTGGGGAAATATAGACATCTCTCTAATCCCCTGTATCTTAACAAATATATCATCAAAAGTTGTAGCTGCTGATGGCTTACAAGAGTCTGTGTCTACTTAGGATAATTTTCGTGAGTCTGTCTTCCTCTTCTTACTTTGTCTTGGGGTTCCCTTACGTTTGAATTTGAGTGGACAGATAAAGAAGCAAGGGCACACCCATGTATCTATAGCACACTCTTATACTCCTGTCCTTTTACAAAGCTCGGTTATAAGAGAATAAAAAAGAAGATGAGTACCTTCCTAGGTTTCATATTCTACAACAACAAGCTCTCCTATGTTAATATTAATTCCAGATATAAGGTAGGACACCATCTGAGCACGGGCATTCGTGACAATGGTCAAATAAGTTCAACAATAAACCTAGCTACAGATGATGTTTAGCAATAACCTTAATTCTATCTTGAAGTAATTTATTGGGATATCTCTTTTTGTGATAGGCCAAGGAACTACTTTTCTAGGGCATAAAATATTAGCCATCCAAGTTCCTGGCTCTCATTCTTTGTCGTGAAACTCCCTTATATTAATATTAGCAATCCCATATACTGCAATAATATGTGCGTCTCAGAATTTAACCTGTTTCCCCAAAATTATCATCACTGGTTTGGTGAGTAAAACTATGATGAGGTTTGTATAGAACTCATGCACCTACTATTCATTGGCAAAGCATGGTTCGGGAGCAAAACACATCCATCGAGTTGTGGTGAGCCTGGTGCAGAATTCTGGAAATATTTTGTCTACCTTGTCTAAGTTTATACCCCTTTAGGGAGTAGTTTTTTTTTGTAGAAATCATCATAGTAGAAGTGCATACATTGGGTGGCCATAAATTGAGTTTCATCAAAATATCCCATAGTTGAGGCTGATAACCTGTAAGCAATGCAACTCATTCTAACATTGGTATCATTATTATAAAATATGCTAAAACAAATATATAAGGTCGTGTGGTATTATTATAGAAGGTTATAGGGGTAGCTAATGTGTGATGAAAATTTTGATTCCTGCTAAAACATACCTTCAGGTATGGTGATCGTGGAGCATTAAATGCAACCGCGGTAAAGCGATTGTGGTCATCGGGATTGTGATCGCGATACCCAAGGCTTGGCGTGGTAGTTTCTGTCCATTAATTAAAATTTCATTTTAACCCCAATTCTACAATCAAGCTAGGCATGACAACAATAGCAATGCCGAATTTCATCCTAAAGTGCATATTCATGGCCCCGACCTAAAAAAATTTTGACATAGAATTTGTAGGGGTGGTTGATCAAACACACAAAATATACTTTACATATGAACAATTTAAGGCACAAATTTTGGTTACTCAAGACTTTCACAATCGTGGGTATACCAACTTATAACAGTTAACCACAACACTAATCACTAACAAGCATGCATTATGAAATTTAAATACTATGTTAGGCCTTTGTCTACACTACAAGTTATAATCATGAAATAGATATTAAAAATGATGTAATTGAGACAACTTACTGGGTGATATAATGCACGGGATGAGTTGGGACTTAAAATTGCAGGGCAAATCCACAAGTTTTGAGGAAATTTTGAAAGAGATTTCAAGGGAAATCATTGGGAAATAGGTAAGTTAGAAGGTTTTAAACTGACTTGAATGCAATCGGGTGTCCTATCTCGGCATTCACATTTATGCGTCCTCCATAATTACGGTGGAATGGACCATGGTTGCAGTAACTGAAAACTATCAACCGAATTTCCTTCACATTTATGCTCAGTCTAGACTTTTCACTTTCACATGTTTCTTTCTCAAATTCGATCAAAATATCTCCAAGCACCACTTTTATGGCTTTTTCATGAACTAAAACAAAGACAAACTTTATTTTATCATGCATGAAAAATAAGGATATATGCCACATTTTTTGGCATGATGAGTTTCCTCCAATAAAACGCTTAGTTTAACAGCATGAAACGACACCTCTACCACTTACTTTTATATCTCAACTTAGAGGATTTGAATTACTGCCCCAACTTTCATTCAAAATGAAATAACTGGTAGAGGGGAAGAAGATATAGAACTTTCAGGATGAGGCTTGGAAGATGTAAAGGAACGGCGAGTGAGCTTTGATCCTGCCACTTTGAACACTTAAATCTTTTACCAAACTATACTTCAATTTTTTGTCTTGGCTTTTTAGATAAAAGAGTGTACATAAATAGTTCATTCCTTAGATTTTGGACATTGAATTCCTTAGACTTTCATGAATAGAGCTCCATATTCTCCTTTCAAGTGCCGAATTCCAATATAGAAGGGTTGGATTTCATTTCCCCATAATCTATCTCTTATTTAGAGGGGTGGATCCTTATCAAATCCTCCAAACATAAAGTTTAGAAGTGGTTTTATAAAGGTACAACACTTAATTTGGGGTAGCTCATTCCAATACACCTTTTCCCCAAAACGAACTAGAGTCATCATAAGAATTAAGCATTGAATCTTCTCTTAACTCTAGTACCATTTCTTTTTTAGGCCTCTTCTTCTTCATATGAATTGGATGGTTGATAATCCATTGAGGAATCTTTACGACCAATCTCATCATCGTAGCTTGGTTTATCTTTTTGACAAAGCTCCTCTTGGGCCATGGGCAAGGTTATGATAGTTTCAAGCTGTTCTTCTTTTCCCAATAGCTCTTCCTTGATACTTTTCCACTCCTTATACATGTATTCCATATTCTCTCCCATTACATCTACCCGATCCAAGATGTCTAGTAACATCGGGTCACATCTATTAGACTAAGTGTATTGTTCTTCCGTCTTCTCATCATATTATCTATTAAAACTATAATAAAAAACTAGAAATTGGGTTAGTATAATAGGAGGTGGGGTGTTTATCCATTCATCCTAATGCCCTTATAGATGTCCATACCTGGGGCAACCATACTCCCAATTGGATTGATATAATGGATCTTATGAATCATGTTTTTTTGTTAGTTCTTGGATTTTTCGTTATTGTCTTTATTAATGATATTTTGGTGTAGTAAAAGAGTGAGGCAAATCATGTCGATCACCTCCTCCTGGTGTTGTAGAACCTTAAGGAGCAGGAGTTGTATGCAAAATTCTTTATGTGTGAGTTTTTGAAAAATGTTGTGACTTATATGAGTCATGTTGTTTCTAGTGCAGGGATCATGATAGATCCATAATAGGTTACAGTGGTTAAGAAGTGGTCTAGCCTACGAATCCAACCGACATTCATCACTTCTTGGGTTTAGCCAGTTATTATAGGATGTTTGTGGATATTTTTTCTTCTATGGCTTCCCCATTAACTAAGTTGACCCAGAAGAAGGTGAAATTTTTGTGATTCAATGCTTGTGAAGGTAGTTTTGATAAGTTAAAGGATAAGTTTCCTTCTGCTCCATCTTGACTCTACTTGAGGGCACCGATAGTTTTGTTGTCTATTTTGATACATCCTAGGAGAAACAGGTTTGTGAGTTAATGCAGCATGGAAAGGTGGTTGCTTATGCTTCTTGTAAGACCCCATAAAATCCTAAAGGTTAATTCAGTCCTTTAAGCTTGTCATGGGGTCCCAGACTTATAAAATTTCTAGCTAGGATCCCATACTTAGCCTATTATTAGCCTTTGAAAGTTGCCAATTTCATTTTGCCACCTTAATGTCCTTTAATGGTCCGTATTTTTATTAGTTCATGTTCAGGAAGGTCAATAGGTATTCCCGAACATGTTTCAGATTTTTTGGAACATGTTTAGATCATGTTCAGAGTTCCAAAATAGTGGACAAATGTGATCATAATGCGCCGCATCACCAATCACGTTGGTCAACATTTGTGCAGGTTCCCAGAGCTAAAACTTATGAGGTAAAATACAATCATGGATCGATGTGTCGAGTATCGCATCGCAGCCATCAATCTGGTACATCGCTTATAGCGTCGGTACCCAGTTTCTTATCATTAAATGTTTGTATTTGTAAGGGAAAAAGGGTCAATTTACCATCCTTAGATACACTCAATAACACGTGATTCAACCATATTTCACCCAAAATATAGAGTTTCTCTCAAGAACAAGTTAGAGTTTTCCATTAAGGATTCAAATTCAATACTCAAATTCAAGAATCTCTCTGTCATTCTTTGTAAATTCAGGAACTAAGGTATGTCATGTGTTGATTTATGTATTCTTTTCATCCATGAAGTCCAAGAACCCTCTTTCAAATTATAAAACATGATATTTATGTTATGGGTTGTTTGGAAACATGTTTATCTTGTTGTATTATTCCCAAGTTGGAATCTTTATGTGTTTTCATAAAACTACATTAGAATAAAAGATGAAATTCAAGAATTGAGTTGTTTACACTATGTAATTTGATGATTTCACCTATGCCCTAAGTTGGCAAATAGGGTGTTTGACAAAATGGCTAGGAGGATAGAAATTGGATATTGTAGCTCCATTGTGACTAAAATAATAAATCCATGCTTTACCCTTATGACCAAGACTGACTTCCATGATTTTGTGTGCATTATGAGTATTTGATAAAATGTTCATGGGATTATGTTGATGAATGTATGACATTTTTATTTGCAATTCTATCCATGTAAAACATTATGACAACCATGTGTTTCATGGAATCCCTAACTTATTGTATTATGAATTGTTGATATTGGTTATATGTTCACGAAGTGTCAAGTCTTGTCAGTTTCATGGTATCGAGTCCTAGGGGTACTTGTACCCGACAATTTAGGTGTATGGCAAGAGCCAGTGTCAGTTTTTTATGATACTCCCATTCAAGCCATGATCATTAGAATTCAATTAGTTACATGACTCAGGAAAACTCAGTAATCTCATTAATCTCATTAAGTTATCAGATCTCAGTAGTATTCTGCCTGTCAATGGAATTTAGTGAACTCTGTTCAAATCAGCTAAAAGATACTATCAGTAATAGTTCAATTCAATTTAAATCAGTTTAGTGTCTCTTAAGTTTGGTGTACGATTTGGCACCGAGTGAACCCAAGGATAGGGACTCACTTATTAGTCAGTAAAGGGTATGATCCTTAAAAGCAATCCTTGCTTTCCAGAACTATATAGCCAGCATAGGTTGAGATGTAACCTACTAGTTTAGGGATTATACACCTCATTTGAGTTTTTCCTACTAGAAGTGGTTGATGGAAGAGCTCCCTGTCAGATAGGGTTTGCACATAGCTTGTATTTACCTGTGGCATGGTACTGATACCCTTCAAGTTAGGGTTACAGGTTGGACCCCTTCAGTTCAGTTTTGGGGCATGTTGGTTAGATGATTACCTCCCACAATCTCAATTTTAGATCCAGTCTCAGTTCAATTCTATAGTTTTAGGACTGTTAGATACAATCACCCAACTCAGTATGGAACTCATCTAGTTCTATCAGAATTAGGAATGTCAAACACAGTCACCCAGTTAATAGAATATTAATTATACAAAATTCATGTTACCACTATTTAGATTTTAGAACTATCAGATACAGTCAATTAGACAAGTTTTTCATAATCAGAACTATCAGAAATAGTTATTCCTTTATCAATAATATGACATCAGTTCCTTAATACTCAATAGACTTAGTCTTTCAGTATCATAATATTAGTACCCAGATATCAATAAATCTACTTTATCAGAATTCATGAGTCAGTGTTATCATGATCTAAGATATAGTTATGTATTCATGCATGTATTCTCACATTCATGTAATTTAGTCAGTTAGTATTGTTCATGCGTATGAACCATTATATTCATCCTACCTCACTTGCATACCAGTATATTTAATCGTACTGACGTATTTGTGCTATGGTGTTTTATACCATAGGATCAGAAGCACGCGCTCCAGAGTATCAGTAGCATTCTAGTTTCAGCAATCAGAGTCAATAATAAGTCCTCATTGTTTGAGGATGTTATTATTTGATTATATCATTCTTTTAGTACTTAGTTTATTTTAGCAGATAGGGTTAGCTAGGGGATTGTCCCATTAACTTTTTATTCAGACAATTTAGTTTTAAAGGCTTTTAGACTACAACATATTCAGACAATTATTTCATTTATTTTGGTATTGTTATACTAGATTTTCAGTTATGTATCAGTATTGAACATTATGGCCTTTCATTTCATGTTTCTGCATTTACGATATTACCATTATTATTTAGGGCCCAGTTTTAGATAATAGTCATAGGTTAGCTTGTAGTCCTGTGGGATTATGAGCACCGTGTAGTATTCTGGGTACCATATTTGGGGCGTTATAGTTCTAGACAACTGAAAGTTCATGAGAAGAACTACCAGACCTATGATTTAGAGCTGTTAGCTGTGATGTTTGCATTAAAGATCTGGCGGCATTATTTTTATGGGGTCTATGTTGATGTATATTCTAATTGTAAGAGCCTACAATACATGTTCACTCAGAAGGAACTAAATCCCAAGAAAAAAAATGGCTTGAGTTGCTCAAGGAGTATGACATAAGTCTTCACTATTATCTAGCTAATGCTAACATGGGTTTTGATGCCCTTAGTAGGTTGTCCATGGGAAGATTATCTCATATGGGCGAACAAAAGTGGAAATGGGTAAAGAATATTCACCATTTGGATAATTTTGGAGTATGTCTTTTGGACTTTTAAAATAGTGTTGTGATTGTGTGTAAAAATCATATCTTTGTGCTGAGGTAAAGAAGAAGCATATATTGGATCATATATTGATGAAAATAAATAATGTGGTAGGTAAGAAGAAGGTGATGATTTTGGAGATTGGTAGTGATGGTATCTTGAGCTATCAAGGTAGATTATCTGTTCCCAATATTGATATGTTGTGAGGAAGAAATTGGTCAAAGACCTTGAGTCGTATTATAATATTTATCCTAGTTTGATGAAAATGTATAATGATCTTAAGAAGATTTATTGGTGGAATAATATGAAGAGGGATGTGGCCAATTTTGTGGCTAAGTGCATAGTCTGTCAGCTAGTGAAGGTGTTGGACTTTAAGCCCGGTGGATTGACTCAAGAGATTGAGCTTCTAGTGTAAAATTTGGAGATAATTAATTTGGATTTTGTTATTGGTTTTCCATAGTATCACTAGAAATTTTATTCTATTTGGGTCATTGTGGATAGGATGAGTAAGTCTTCTCACTTCTTGCTATTGAGGACTAATTTCTCTTTTGAGGATAGTGCCAAGTAGTTCATTGAGGAGATCGTGAATTTACATGGTACTTAAGTTTCTATCTTATCTGATCGGTGGTACTCAATTCTCATCTCACTTTTGGAGTTTGTACTAGCGAGGTTTTAGGACTAAGGGGACCCTTAGTATCACTTTCCACCCACAAATGTATAGGCAAGTAAACAGGACAATTCAAACTTTTGAAGATATGCTCCAGGCTTGTGTTTTTTATTGTTGAGAAAGCTGTGTTGACCACTTATCTCTGATAAAATTTGCCTATAACAAAAATTATCACTCTATTATTTGTATGGTACCGTTGAGGCATTATATTATAGGAGGTGTAGGTCTTCTATTGGGTGGATTGAGGTTAGTGAAAATAAGTCATTTAGTCCTAATTTGATTCACTAAGCCATTGAGAAGGTGAAGGTGAAGGTGATTTGGGATAGACTTTAGGTCGCCCAAAGAAGCCACAAGTCCTATATAGACGTGAGGAAAAGGAAGTTGGAGTTTAGTGTTGGTGATTGGGTGTTGTTGAAGGTGTCTCCCATGAAGGCAGTGATTTAGTTTTGTGAGAAGGGGAAACTCAGTCCCTGTTATATCTCCCATGAAGGGAGTGATGCAGTTTCGTAAGTAGGGGAAACGTAGTCCCTATTGTGTTGGTCTATACTTATGTTAGTCTGTACTTGGTTTTAAAGAGGGTTGGTAATGTGCCATATGGACTAGATTTCCCTTCTAATTTGAGATCCATTCATCTGGTGTTTCATGTATTGATGTTGAGAAAGTGTGTGAGTGATTCTTCAATGGTTCGTTCCTTTAAAGGAGGTGGGTAACTTGGATTACTTGTCTATTGAGAAAGTCTCAGTGGAGATTTTGGATCGATAAGTCCATCGGTTGTAGAAAAAGTATATGGCATTGGTAAAGGTTCTCTGGAGAAACCAAAAGGTTTAAGGAGCCACTTAGGAAGATGAGGAGGACATAAAGTCTAAGTATTCATTCTTGTTTCCCATTTCGAATAATCGTGCTTTAGGTATGCGTATCCTTTTTACCTTTTTTTCAGTCTTCGTTAAAGGTAAGTATAGTTGTGTGTGGATTCAAATCGTGTAAATAAATGTCGTGTATTTTCATTAGAGGACGAAAGATCATAACGGGGAGTATGAAATGCCTTGAGTTTTTGGTCCTTTGAATGTTCAAAAATTTTATCCTTCGAGTCCTAAGGAGTCTTAATATGTCATTGGACTCAAATCGTACCAAATTAGTAAGTGTGCAGCTAAGTTCAGCTTGAAGTACGAGTTTCTCTCTATGAGTTGGAAAGACTAGTTATAACTTATTCAGTGCAAATCATAGGGTGTCTAGTGTATACGCTAAATGGTTGTTGGGTTTACTATTACTGGACCTTTTGAGTTGTAGGGTCCCCATTACGAGTCATATAGGTTGAGTAGTAGGGTCAGTAAATTATTAGTGACTTGGAGACTTTCCTAGCTATGACTTATGGGGGAGAGTCATTATGAGTCTATACGAGTTGCATAGTGACCCGTAGCCACTGACTACTAAATTTTAGTTTTTAAATTGAGGGCACTTTGGAAAATTCCCTACTTCCCCATTTAAAACCCTATATTCATTATCCACTTAAGAGGGGTTATTTCTAATTCATAACATACTCAAACACTTCCCAAGATCTCAAAAATTCTCTTAAGCATCCATACTTAGGGTTTTCAAAAATTAGGTCATCCAAGGGCTCAAGGGTTTAATTCTTTCTATAAACTTTGAATTCAGTCATGTTACTCTTATGTTATAATTAATTTACTAAAAATATATGGTTCAAAGTGTTGTTCATATTGTATTGAGGTTGGTTTTAAAAACATGGGTTGAGGATTTTGGATAACTGTTGTTTATGTGATGTTTCATGTTGGTCCCTGCATGGTATATGTTTTTATGGTGGTTTTAAAAACAAATTGATGCATGGGAATGGTGAATGGACTAGCGACTGTGATTTGCTAAACTTGTGACTTTTCAAGTAGTTATGACCCTAACCCTATAGTTTGGAAAATTGGTTTTGAATATTAAAAATATACACATTAAACTATTCTTGAACTATAGCATAATGTAAAAAAGTTAATAAAGTATAATGATTTTGAATTGAATCAAAGGGAGTTGTGAATTACCCCTAGTGATGGTAAGTGGTTTGTTATGTTAAAGTTACGTTGCTAGTATAGTTGGTATGACGATACTAACAATGTATGGCAGAATTTATATCATGGTTTTATAAATGTTAATGTATGTGCAAATTGTTTAAATTGGGCTTTAATGAGAGGTGTGTAGCTGAGTTGTGAAAGTGGAAGTCCCAAGAGGCAAACACTAGAAAACGTAGATGCCGACTTAAGGGTCTAAATGACCAGGTGGTTTGAGTCCCCTTTATTACTATCATATGATTTAGAGGTTCAAGTCCCCTACATAATGTTACATGACTTGGTGCTTGTGTCACCTTGATGTGTCAGGAGGTTCGAGTCCCCTATAGTGTATATGTATACCCTATGGTTCATGTGGCCACATGCACTAAGGCCCTACTAGCTGGGGGAGAGTTGTTCCTATATAGACCATGGGTTTCCTCTTATGTTATGACGATTGTGCTATACAACCTAGGTTGATGTTTTCAAAGTTCATGTTAAGAGTTGTTCCTATCCCGGCATGTGATATATATATATATGCATATGGATTTGATCATGTGAATTAGTTTTGAAATTGTTTTGAATTATCAACCATAAGATTATGTTATCCTTATCTGTGCATTACATTCTAGTGTTCAGCTTACTAAATGTCTCTAGACGTTGTATACTCAAGCGATGCAGATACAAGAGATACTTCTAATTTTCCTGTGTAGAGTTAGGTAGATCAGCTCAGTTTGTCAGTTTGATGTGGTGAAGTGGTGAGCTTTGATTCCATGAAAGACTTAGACATTTCATCAATTCTTATCATAAATTAGAATTTTGAGTTTTCATTATCATTTTCGTTATCATCTATCAGAGTTGGGGACATGTCCCGACCAAGACGTATTTTTATTGTTTTGTTAGAAGGCTTTGCTAGATTACTGTGGACATGGGTGGGGCTGGTCAGATTTTTTGGATGATCGATGGTTATCGGTTATAGACATACCCTTTATTCTTTAAACTTATTTTGTTATATTTTCGGAATTCATCCAAAATTAGGGATGTTATGTGGTTTGGTTAGGTGCAGAAAGGTGGTCTCCCATCCACGATATACTTGAGATACCCATCATGGCCAGGCCCCGGTTTGGGTCATGACAAATTTCTTTTGTTATTTCTTTATTCTTGACTTCTATCAATTTGTGTCAGCTAGGGGTCTTTCCAATAACTCTTTAGTATGTGAAAGGCTAGCTCAAACATACTAATTTTGTAGTAATTTCTCATGTTGAAACTATTTAAGCATATGCTGAACTTTAGATTTGATACTGTATTCCTATTTTGTTATGAAAAAAACTACATTTTTCTCATTATTTTAAGTCAATTTATTATGATTTACTATTGTATAGATATTACGATTTAGCTTTCTTGCTACTTGTACTCCTAAGCACCATATGATGTCTAAGGGGTAGTCTTGAGGCATTTAAAATTTTGTATCAGAGCCAAAAGTTTAAGTATCCTAGCATGTCTGAAAAACTATCTAGTGGAGTCTCATTTATGGTTGTGTTGAGAACCATAATTATAATCAATAAGCTATAGGTCATTTAGGAAATGTTTCCCTTCTTTCATACTCCAGATTTTTTAATAAAGTTGTCCTTTTATATATTTATGTTACTTTGTGTGCTACTCCTAATTCCTCCAACTATGTCTTGTCTATATATATATATATATATATATAAGTAGTAAACCTCAAATTCCTACCTATATGATGCCCTAAAATTTAGCTACTAAAAACATCAAAAAAAAAAAAAACACAAAACCCTTAAGAGGAGCCCGTTAGTGTGTTTTAGTCATTCACTTTAACAGTACATGTCCTCATCGATATAAATAATGCAGTTAAGACAGAATGTGTAATGTATTTAGATTCCACTTTAACCCTTTATTACATATAGAATCCACGAGAGGAGAGGGTGTGTACCTAGATTATAGGAGAGAGTTTTGTTTCTAGGATAATATATTAGGGTGTTATGAACCTTAACTTGTAAAGCAACCTCCGCGTTGGGAGAATGGATTTAGAAGTTTAGTCGCATAAAAGTTGGGGATAGCAATTGATTAAAATTATGTTAATAGATTTATGTATGCTATTAACTTTGGAATGTTTAATAAAGGGTAATGAGTGTGGTATAGTGTGCTGTACATTTCATGGTGCAAGGTAGAGAATGAGTTATTTTTTAAGGTGACTTAGAGTATGCTTGAAAAAAGAAATGATTTCTTGATGGAATTACATTGTGTTATCAAATTATAGGTCATTAATGAAAGTATTAGGTGGTTAAGGATTCATAATCAAGATTTCCCTTTGTGATTGTGAAATAAAAATTGATTTATGATAATAGAGTTATAAGCATAATATAGACATATGGATGGATAAGTAGCAGTGATCTATTAAAGATGGATATCCTATGGACTGCAATTAGATAGACCATAGGATTAGGATAAATTTTTACTATCACGGGGTTCTACTGCACTAGTATTTCTTGATTTTTTGGTAGCTGCCAAACAAGAAGAGTATGTGATATTCTAGTGTTAATCATGTCTAGTACTAGACACTAAGTTTGAATAGTGAATGATCATCAAGGTGGAAATAATAATTTCTTGGGATAGTGATGCTAATTATATGAAAGGTGATCTAGTAGGATTGAAATAATATATTCAAGGATTTAAGCTCATTTGTTACAAGTAAGTCTGATGGTGTATGTATGATATAGAGATGTACCCAGTAAATATATGGTTGTAAGATTTCTGAGATTATTAAGTGTTATGTGTTCTTAGATAGTACCCTTGAGTTACTTAGTGTGAAGAATTCTACTTGTACAATATATGGTGTTCTTAATAGCTACGTTAACGAGTCGTAGGTTGATGATGTTGAATCTTTTGGTGTAATTTTGATTCTCATGATTTTGCAAAAAATATAATTTTAAAGGTGTGATATTAGTAAAATAAAAGGATAAGGGCAGATTATGTGTTTAGAGATGCAGGCATGTTTCCTGAGAAGACTGTAAGTACATAATGATAATAATTGAAGTTAGATAAATTTAAGGGTGGTATGTACAAAAGGAATTTCAAAGAATGAAGTTAGTATATTACAAAGATAGTTTATCCAAGTGAGTTAAGCGTTCATGTATAGAGCATTATAGTAAAGAAATTATGGCTAGGACTTAAGGATATGGAATAGGCTCAAAGACATAGAATATTGAATTTGATATATGGGGAGATGATAGGGTAAAGAACCAAATCAAGTAATATAAATTACATTGTGATGCATGTCAATAAGAGTTATGACTAGAAAGTGATCTATTCTTATTGTAGCGTATTTGTCAAATTTTACTCCTTATGGAACCCTATCCATGTGTTGCATGATAGAGCAATGCCCATGACCAATATTATACATTTCTTACATATCCATGTTCATTGTCAGCTCCTTATAAAAGAAGCAATAGCTTTACGCCATGATCCTAGTCATCCCTCCTAAATCTATGAATTCCCATTTTGTGTTACGTATCTTATGATATATATAAACTCATGTTTCATAGTATCCTTAGTACCCTGAACTTATAATACACGTTTAATGACTAGTGAAATTACATCATGTCATGTGTGTCTTAAATTTAGATATCTTTAATGAATGTATGCCTGTGATACTCTATTCTTCAGTCCACAGTTATGTGTCAAAGTTAAGTATAGTATTCTTTAATGATTTAGGTCTTTAAGTTTTGTCACTTCAGTGGCCCTCCTTAAGTTGAGATAGTGGTGATTAAAATGGATGAACAATGGTGTAAATGGGAAATAATAGATGTTCCTTTTTAGGTAAATTATTGTGTGATTTTTTATCTAAGCTCATAGGTGTGAATGGAGATCGACGCAAAGCATTTGTATATGTAATAGTTCATTGAGAATTTTTGGTGTGCCTTTTTTAAGGAAAATTCATAAAATTGTTATTGATAAAGGTATTCAAGAACATGAAAAAAATTTCTAGATGGGTTGGTTTCCTAGAAGTTCAGATGTGGTTATAACGATAGGCTTGAAGTTCATGTTGTTGTACAAGTGGATAAATTCATTGTGCTATTGAATTCCTACTTAGATCTCAAAGTAAGTTTTTGAAGTGGTAAGGATTATTATTCTTGAGATGAGAGCACTAAAAAGACATAGGATATTGAATCTCGCAGTCTAGACTGGTATTATTATTTCATGTGTAGTGCCTTATGACTTTAAGTTAGCTTGAACGTAGTGGGAATATGTAGTTCAAATCAGACTTTGGTAGGCGTAGTTACATAGACCCATGTGAAGCTTATAATTTACATCTAATGTAGTGTAATAGTCTAGAGGAGATGTGTAGTTGTGAAGTGTTGCTAAGACTAATAGTAATTAGGCATATCACTGAACGCATAGTATCATATTCTTGCTTCTACCCTGGATTCCCTCTTCTATGTTATATAGTTTCAGTAAGAGGAAGTGTCATGTTTGATTCTATATAATCTCAATTATATGAATCTATATCATTAGACTAAGATAATTAGATCATGTTGTAATACTTTATTTGAATACATACTTGGATCATGCCGAAAAAAATTGTTTCTCTCGATTGTTATTAGAAATTATGATAAAAGGCATTTAGGGAAACACATATCCACTTCATAATAAGTCTTGGAAATTTTATCGCATTAGATATCACTTCATAGTTCTATAGGTACGATCATGTCATAAATGATTCAATTGAGATCCAACCTCTTAGAATGAATCAGTCCTTAAAATACATTAGTCAGCTTAGAAATTAGTTTCAAATTAGGGGTTTGATCTTTTTATCTTAGCTATATCCATTATTAGAAAACATGATGGCCTAGTACCTTTCTTTATGCACTCCTAACAATGATTCTAGTGGAGTGACGAATTTCCCTTCTGATGTCGCCTAAAAACTAATGTCCAAAGAAGTATTCTCCGGTTGATGTCAAATACAGTAACCCAAACCATCTTAGGGTCGAACCCATGGGAAAAATATTGAACCGTATCTCAAACTTGATAAAATCTACGAGCGGTGTGGAAAATTAGATGGGGGAAATTCAAAGTAAATAGTAAGTAGTAACCAAACTTGAATACTTTTTAAATAGTAGAAAACAAACACTAGCACAGTGTTCCCCCTGGCTTCTAAACTTTGTAAATTTCTAGTGTTCAACCACCTATTCTGTTGCTTAGTATGTAAAGTTGACGAGCTATGTATTATCAAATAGGTAAAGACCTTGTCAGTTTCAGGGTGTTTCCTTATTGCTTCTTGTCTATAACCTAAGTTCAATTTTCACCTTTTGGGTATTAAGTTTATTAGATGAGATATAGGAATTATAATATGGATGTGAATCTCAAATTACTGTCTTAATCATTTTTTACCAATCTCAAACTCCCTTGTGAGGATGTTCTTGAATACAGGCTTTCCTCAAGCTTCTGCAATAGCTCTGAAGTCAAGTAATATTAAGAAGATTAAGATACATGTAATCATAATAGAAAATAGATGAATCTCCCACTTATTTTATTTAGTTAATCCACCAGGGTTCCCACAACCCTAGTCTAGGAGATTATCTACTCATGTTTATGCAAAAATAAATGATAATAAATAAAAAACACATGTAATTAATTGCAAAAGAATAAGAGAAAGACAATCCAAAGTCTTCAATTAAATAAACACCTAAAATTCGCTAGAACACAATCTCAAAGAGCAAAGTATGTAAAAATATGTTAAAGAATGTAACCTAACAAAGGAATAACTCTAAGTTTTTCATCGAATCTCAAAATAATAAAGAAATCCTTATTAGAAAGGAATAGGAATAGTATGTTGGCACAGGGTATGACTCGCGTCGTCCACTCGTAAGGTATTCTTACTAGTTGTAATGTGATAGTTTAATGTTTGCCAGTAGCTTATCTCCCTGGCTTTAACTTTTTATTATCCATATGGCTTAACCTCACAATTAGTTCCTGGAATATATGACTCGTGGTCTTCACTTGCCATTACCTAGGCATTAATATTTCCAAGCTCTGGACACTAGTATCTTTAAGGTTTACCCTTACAAGTCATACTCAGAACTCCTGACTCATCTTTTTCTATGACTTTAATTCTGAATGACTGATTTGAGTTTCTATTCTTCTTATAGTTGCTTGTCACAACCCTTATCGACATCTTATAGTTTGTACTTTTCAGTTATATTTTCCCTTCACTTGGTTTATCTGCTTGGATTTTGTTACTATTGTGCTTACAAGTCAACCTACGAGTCGTATGTTGTGTTTACGACTTGTATGATTACTTATATCATTCGTAGACATTATATTTTTTAGGTCATTGTCTTCCAATTTCATATCAAGCCCATCATTCACCTGTGTTTCCTACAACAATGACAAAACCACATCATAGGTACAAAAATTACCTATGTTCAATCATAAATTCTTTGTTTTAAGAATCAAAAGTGTCGTATTTCCACAACGCATCAACACCCACAACTTAGAATGTTTGCATGTCCTCAAGAAAAACATAAATCAAAATCTCAAAAACAAAAACGATGTTTTAATAAGAAGATCCTAAAATACCAATGGTAGTGACTTTTCAATGCAGTTTTCAATAATTTATTCCCTTGCCTAATTTTAACCTTTCAAGAATCCAATTGTGTGTATAGATTTGGCACTTGGAATGAAAAAAACGAATCCAATGATAGTATGAAAGTAGTAATACACAACTAGGAATAGACATAAAGTACATTAACCGAACAGTCTAGCAACCTAATAACATAACCCATTTGTGTTCACAATCTAGCAAATCCAATTCTCTCAATTTAGATCAATCAATTTATAAGGGGATATTGTAAAATATGCTTTCGCTTATAAGAATTATCGGTATGTGTATACAGAATAATAATGGCTTGCCCATATCCTCTCTTCATTAGTTTTTGGATAGTTGGGATAGGATCACTAAAGGACTTTATTTGGCTTGTAAAATAGGTTTGGGGCTGGTAAGGTATCTTTTTGGGATTTTTAGTGACTACGCCTCCTTGATACTATGCTTTATTTATGGTGTCCACTTATTTCCCACATTTTTTTCATTCAATTTTTGCCATAACATCTCCTTTTTTTTTTATTTTAAATCATATTCATGCTTGACCAGGTCTGGGTTTTTTTTTACTCACTTTCTTTTTATTTCCTTTTTATTTTCTTGTAATTTTTTTCTTTTATTCTCTTTTAAGTTCACCACACCTGTCCTTCTTCATATTTTCCTTCTATATTTTTAAATTTATTCTAGTTTTTTCCTATGCACCCTTATAATAGAAACCCTCAACTTAGAAGATTTGCCTGAGTTGAGGTGCTCAGTGTCCAAGGAGGACCAAGGCTAATACAAGTTCATTGTAAGTGAAACGAGAATGTAAAATCAGTGTAATTAATAAAAATAGGGCAATTAGGCTCAAAATATGGGATCAAGGGATTAATATCATTTGGTTAGGCATTTTAGGTTTGATTGGACTCAAAACAAGAATGTACTATGATAATTTCCTATTCGACTATCCTAAACCACAGATAAAAGAAACCAGCAAGTTCTAGATTCTGACAAACCGGGAACTAAGTAAAATCTCTCACACACTCGCAAAGGGCCATACTTCTAGGTACTACTTATCTAGTTATGAGCTTCCTTGCCATAGTTTTTCGATCCCTAATTCTAATGTCATTATCACTTTAGCAGTCATCTCACACAATAAATAATATTTTCGAAGGGGCATCAATTTCTTAGCATAATTATTCAAAATCACACAAACTTCAACATAATAAATAAAAACCATGTCTATTGACAAAAGTACAAAGTTTATCCCTATTTCAATATCACACACAAACAAACTAAAAAAATAACAACAAAACATATCGGTCTCCAACTTTTCAAATAGTAGCCATGGCTTTCAAAACACAACAAGTATAACCTTTGGAGACATTGGTACAACCCCACCCCCAACTTAAATCCTAAGCACTATTCCCAGTGCATCTAACATTAAAATACATGGTAGGAGGACATACTTAGTTACTCAAGGCATTAGATCATGCTAACTGGGCCCTCAGGTTAGGTCCTACCATCCTCAATTGTAGTCCCATGAACTGCAAGGAATATCTCTACAATAGTGGCACTAGTTGCGGTCCATGCACTAAGTTGTATGTATTCCCTCCTCGAAATCCGTACTTATTGATTTTGAGCTATCAACACTAGCTTGCATCACTTGGACCTTCACATGTCAGAATTGCTTCTACCATTCCCAACCAATGTATAATATAATTTAAAATAGATTGGAAGATGACCATGTACCTACTGGTGTAGATCTAGAAGTATCTGGTAGAGGTGGTGAAGATTGTGCAGGAGGGGGCACTGGATGTACCCACTATTTCAGAAGTTTATGGCTCAGTCTACACACCTCCTCCTATGGTTTCAGATCTCTCATTTGCTATACCCTCAAAATGTCCACCCTAGTTTCTATATGTTCCACCTAACATTTCAGCTTCTTGCCTATCTTGTCTGGCCATAGGGTTCACTACATCACTAATCAACCCCAAGTCTGTGGTACTCATAGGCTCATTGAACTGATAAATTTTTATTTGTTATGGCATCCCTGCATGAAAGCAAATCTATGTCAATAAATAAGGAAATTCCAGAATTACCTATTTTATGCCCACTTCTCTGTTGCATAGCTCTCATGCAATGAACTAGGAGACATCAAACACATATCCGACCATAATTTTTGCTACCAATGTTGCACAGACTGGACTGAGTATGTTGTCCCTAGTAGTGGGACACAGTTTGTGTCAAGCCAGTGTCCAATAGGTTTTGGCTTCAAATTTTAGGGTGTGCTTCTCGATTTTTATTGAGCCCACCACTTGGCCACCTACAAACCATGGTGTTTCTTCATTATTTTTGGTGATCATATTTGTTATCCATCTGAAATATATTATTTTTTCCTGTGACCCCATCTACTTCATTTTTACCTTCTGCATTTCCTCCATGCGGTAATCAATTACTCCAGTGTTTACAGTAGGCTAGAAGTCTGAACCATTCAAAAATCAGAAGATATTCCTTGGATAAATATTTACTTGAACTCCAAAAATGGTTAGACTAGTAATAGGATCACTAACTTTTCATAGATTTCCTTGAGGGTTTTGTTGCTTTAGCTCGACTTTATATACAATATAGAATTTTTGAACTAGTGTAAGACTAAATCTTCCTGGTGCTGAAGTCATCCACTAGAAACGATATTGTTGGAATCTCACCTCAAATCTAGGCATTACAGACATGCTTGTAGTGATCAATCTCAGTTCTATATATATCCATCTTCTTGGGTTTTATGTAGCTGGATTCACCCCCAACCCAAAGTTATATGTTACCTATTTTTTGAGGTACCCCAAACGTTAAATAATAAGCACTAACACAGCGGTAATGGCTAACTGAAGTTGTGGTGGTTGTTGTTAGAGCCAAACATTGATTAGGGTCGCATCTACTTCTTTCCCACTTGCATTTTCTGATTTTTTTTCATATGAGCTTGATTCTTCTTCCCCTTCCTCACCCTTAGATAATAAATTTTCATCCTCTACTTTATTGTCATCCTCATTGGATGATGGTGAGCGTGGAGGAGAAGTGCTCATATTTCTCCTTCAAGGGCCCTATAGAGGTGTGTCCTCTAGTGTGACAACCTTATTTCCCCTCACTGGTCTTTTGTCTCTTGACACTACATTCCCCTTTATCGAATTTTCAACAAGGTCACCGCTACTTCTGGATGATTCTGCATTCTTATTCTCAGAGTTATTGATAGATTTTGGGGAAAGCATCTTCTTGGTATTCTTTTTCTAGGAGTAACCTTTTTGAGCCATGGTACCTGGTGTATACACTCATTAGAAATTACTAAAGAAAAGGAAGGAAAACAAAGAAACTAGGTGTCAGTGTGCATATTTTGTTCATGTAATAATTGGGGTGTCCAAGTAGTACAAATTTGTTAGGACTCGTATGACTCAGTCATAAGATATATAGTGTATATATGAATGCTCACTGGGCAGCTTATGAGTCCTCCTTACCAGTTGTAAGGAAAGTTTATGACTAGTTACCAATATTTGTAAGCAGACCAGAAACAAAACTCTACAATTTGTTATCAACCTAGGGGACTATGACTTATGTTTACAAGTAATATAGGTTGGATACCTTTCTGTTTTCAGTGGTTATAAGTCTCATTGCGACTTCTTACGTGTAGGTACGAGTCGTAAGGAGTCTCGTATCCACTGCAACATAAAGTTTTAGCTTATGAGTTGGTTCCAAAATATAATCCCTAATTTAAAAATTAATGCATAGTATTACCACCCCATATCAGTCCAAAAATACACATTCTTAGTACACAATTTAAAGTTCACCCCAAATCCCATTACAAACTTATTATCTAAGCACCCGGGTTCAGATTTTCAATACACAAAGTTATTCAACTCGAAGAAATACTAAATGGCAACTTATTTTTAACTTCAACTTGAAATATAAAGTATTTAGGTTCAAAGACTTAAATTATTGAGAAGTTAGGTTTCTTGAGATTATAACTTTTCTACCCCAAATGCTTGAGAAATTCATGCAATATGAGATAAACCAATGAATCCGTGAGTGTTTTGGAGTGATGTCTATGTTTAAATCTTATAAATTGGTCCAAAAATAGAGGTATCCATTGTTTCTAGTGTCGGGTACCCGAATTGGGTACCCTTTTTGTTTAAAATAAGATAACTAGGCTGGGTTGACCCTTGACCTGATAAGTTTCGTTACGAGTCATGCGTACAACTCATAACCAATGCTTAAGGGTCTTTTCCTCCTTTAATAAGGACCTGGAAATTTACCATGGTTCAGGAGTCATAATGACTTAATGTGACAAACTGTAACCAGAGGTTACGACTTGTTTTCTGAATTGGAAGTATTCTAGTGACAACCTACCTAGATTTGAATCAAATCCTAGGTCCCTCACGTTAAGGTACTACGTGTGAAAAGTCCATATGACCTTGTTTTCAAGAATTTCTGGTTCTTTTCTACAATCTTTAATCCTGTACACTGAACACACATACTAACCTATAAATTATTAAGTACAAAACATGGGTTGCCTCCCATGTAGAGATTGATTTAACATCACGTCACGCATAATTGCCTTGGTTACTTAGAATTTACCAAGGACCATCTCAAAAATCATATTAATTTCCTTATTGTTACCCACATAATGCTTTAACCTTTGGCTATTCACCTTGAACGGGTCTTCACCATCCCACTTCAATTCCAAAGCACCATATGGGAACACTCTTAGCACAGTAAATAGACTATACCAACTAGACTTCAACCTACCTAGAAATAAGTGAAGCCTTGGTTTGTTGAGCAATACCTAGTCACCATTCTCAAATATCCTCTTCTCAATTTTGCGATCATGTTGTAGCTTCATCTTTTCTTTGTAAAGTGCAGGACTTTAATAAGCCCGATGTAAGAATTCATCCAACTCATTCATCTTCTTCATCCTTGACTTTACTATGTCTTACCACTCAAAATTTAGCACCTTGAATGCCCATAGTGGTTGATGTTAAAGTTTGACAAGTAAGTGAAATACCTTGCAATACACTAACTGATAAGGAGAAGAACCAATGGGCATCTTTAAAGCTGTTCGATAAGCCCATTATGTATCATCTAACTTTCGTGACCAATCAGTCCCATTGGCATTGACTGTCATTGCCATGATGGACTTGATTGCTTTGTTAGACACCTCAACCTGTCCATTAGTCCTTAGGTGATAAGGTGTTTCCACCTTGTTCATCACTTCATACTTCTCAAGCAGGCTCTTGAATAGATGATTATAAAAACATGACCAACCATCACTAGTGATTGTATGCGGCATATGAAATCGAGAGAAGGTATATTTCTTTATAAAGGACATGACACTTGTTCCCTAATTATTGGGGTGAAAAATTGTTTTTACCAATTTAGAAACATAATCTATAGCCACCAGAATATACTTCATACCTAAAGAACTCCCAAAAGGTCCCATGAAATCCACACCCCATACATTAAACAATTCCAATTCTAAAATAGGAGTCATACAAATTTCATGGCACCTAGAGATGTTACCTTGGCATTGACAGTGATCACAAGCTAAATGAAAATAATATGCATTTTGTAAATTATTGTCTAATAGTACCCGCATTGTAAGAATTTGTTGGCTGTGAAGCTTCCTCCATGATGACCCCCAACTGTCGAAGAATGACAAGCCTCAAGTATGCTTATTATTTCAACTTCCAGTATACATCTATGAATAATCCCATACACACAGATTCTAAATAAATAAGGCTCATTTGAAAAATTTTTCCTTACCTCAAGTTTTTTCTCTGTTTGAAGGAATGATCTTTTGGGACTAGATCACTTGCTAGATAATTTGCATAGTCAGAAAATCATGGAATTAGATCTTGAGAAGCGGAAAATATCTTCTCTTCTTGAAAACTTTAATCAATATCAAGTCCATCTTCAACTTTCTACATAGCTTCTTCTTCAAATCTAGACAAATGATCTACAATTTTATTTTTAATGCCTTTTCTTTCCTTGAACTTGAAATAAACTCTTGGAAAAAGAGGACCAACCTAATTAGTCGAGACTTTGCATATTGTTTTGCCATTATGTACCTCCATGCAACATGAATAGTGTGTACAACTACCTTTTTCCTCATCAAATAAGATAAAAGTTTCTCAAAGGCAAAAACACTGCTAACAACTCTTGTGCAGTAATTGTGTAGCTTTTTTTAGCAAGGTTTAGTACCTTGTTGGCATAGTAGATGGGATAAAGGATCTTTTTCTTTTGTTGAGTCACCCATAATCTTAAATGGCAAGGATCAATACAGTGATATGATAATAGGAGCCGTTATCAAATTCTCTTTCAAACATTCAAAAGCCTTTAAGGATGCTTCATTAAAATAAAACTTCACCTCCTTCACAAGAAGCCTACAAGGGATTGGTAATCTTTGAGAAGTCCTTGATGAATCACTTGTAAAATCTAGTATTTCCTAGAGAGCTTTGAATACCTTTCACCGGGATTGGTGTAGGTAATTTCTCGATCACTTCAATATTAGCTCTATCTATCTCTTTACCGCTTTTTGAAATCTTTTGCCCAAGAACAATACCTTCTTTAACCATAAAATGACACTTTTCCTAGTTAAGTACCAAGTTGCATTCTTCACATCTTCAGAGAGTGTTTTCCAAGTGAACCAGGATGTCTTCAAAAGAATCACCAACTACTAAGAAATCATTCATAAATACTTGAATGATGTCTTCTACCTTTTCATAGAAGATTGACATCTTACATCTCTAAAATATAACTGGAGCATTACATGACCCAAATAACATTGCAAAGGTCTGATAGGTACAAGTAATGGTTTTCTTCTCTTGGTATTCTGGAATAATAGTAATTTTATTGTATCCCAAATACCCATCCAAAATACCATCATTTGCCCGTAAGTCTATCCAACATTTAGTTCATAAAGGGCATGGAAAAGTGATCCTTCTGAGCCTATGTATTGAGTTTCCTATAATCCATACACACATTTAATCCTGTGACTGGCTTCCTTAGCACTAGCTCATTCTTCTCACTAGTCACAACAGTAATACCGCCTTTTTTAAAACACATTCTACTAGACTAACCACTTGCTATCAGCAATGGGATATACTACACCAATATCAAACCATTTTATTATCTCTTTCTTTACCACCTCCTATATAGGAGGATTAACACAACACTGATGTTTTATAAATGGAATATAATCTAGTTCAAGTTGGATTTTATTATTAAAAAGACCAGGCAGGCTCAAGTTGGAATTTATCAGTACAAAGACCAGGCAGGATACCAACAATATCTGTAATGGACCAACCTATGTCCCTCTTGAATTTTTGTGGCACTGATAACAAAGTTTCCACATTTTTATGCATTAAGTAAGCTACAATGATTACTGATAAAGTGTTGTTGACCCCTAAAAATGCCTGTCACAGATGAGAGGGGAGGGCCTTCAACTCTAAGATGGGTGCCTCCTTAATAGATAAGCGAGTAAGTGGAGTAATTCTATTTTTCATATCAAAATCAAGCTTCTTCAGTGCATAAGTATAAGAACCACTCCCATAGAGAACACATACCATCTCATCATAGTAATCAATACCATCACTGTCAAAGTTAATAATAAAAATTGCTAAGGCCTTTAACACCTAGCCTTCTTTCAATAGCAAAAACACCAAAAGTATCATCCCAAATAGTCACTGCATCAACATCATAGAATGAGTAAATCTTTTCATCAAACACATGAATCGTCGATATCACCCTTAACTCATCCAGCTATTTCATGGATTTGTTCATGTTGAATATTACCTGCACATCATTGAGTTTCAACATAAGATGTCCTAACTCTAAATCAATCAACATCCTTCCTGTAGCTACGAACGTTCTTCACAAAATAATTGGGACTTAAAATTCCACTTCACAGTATAAGATCACAAAATAAGTAGGAAAGATAAAATAAACCACCTTCACCAATAAATCATATGGACTACCAACTTACTTTTTCACTATCTTATCTACCATCACTAGTCTCGTTGTGGTTGGTATGGAAGCTTCTAACCCCAACTAATTAAACACTACTAATGGAATGAAGTTGATACTTGCTACCAGATCATATAATGCATGAATTAAGTTGAAATATCTAATGGTACAACGTATGGTGAAAGCACTAGGATCTCCTTCTTCTCTAACAATTATCTAGTATTTGTAGCACTGGAGTGATAAATATTGTCAACTTGCTCATAACTAACAGACCTCTTCTTTGTAGTTAAATCGTTCATGAATTTTTCATATCCTGGAATTTACTCTAATGCCTTTACAAGTGGAATGTTGACTGATAGCTCCTTTAATATAGATAAAAACTTCTAATACTTACCCTCTTCTTTCTTCTTTTTCAGCCTTTAAGGAATAAAAGGGCGAGGTCTTGGGATGGATTTTAGAGAAAGCTCCTTGCATTATCCTTACCTTTATCTTTCTTGATACTAATCTATATCAATAGGATCATCATCATTCTTTTGATTATCTACAATGGGTATAGGAAGATCTGTGGTAGTTTTACCACTCCGAGTTATGATGGCATCACAATGACAATCATTCTTTATATTTATTACCATATTACTAGGAAGAGTGCCAGGTTACCTTTCATTTAATATGGTCGACATCTGGCCATACTAATACTCCAGTTGTTTGATTGTGGTAGAATGTGACTCAACTTTCTGATTCAGCCCCAAGAGGTCTACCTTAATCTCATTAGGAAGCTCTCTTGACTTTCTTGAACTTTGACCAATTTTGACAACATTGCCACTATTCTAAACTCTGTATCTCGTCTTTTTGGTGGTACATATTAGTCACTATTATCTTTTATAATCATCTTTGTGTCTCTAATCACCATCTCAATCTCTTCTTCTATCTCTATATCTATCATTATAGTAGTTTCGACCTTGATTTCCTTGCCTTTGAGCTCAGAAATCTTCCAACTGATGATCAAATTACTTTTGTTCCTCTTAAGATTAAGTTTTAAAATTCTTAGAAATAGATCCATATGCCCCAACTGCATTCACTTTCACACATTATTGCAAATTATTTTGTAAACAACTCAATACTGTCTGAAGCTATGCAACCTCTTGCGCAAAGAAGTCATGACCAGCTCCATAATCATTAGCCACTCCAATAACATATATACCAACACCACACTTAGTGTCTCTAGTAAGCTAACCTCAATTAGTCTCTGAAATAACATCTAACATCTCTTACAAAGTATCTCACTAATGATACATAAATGCACCTCCAAAAATTCTATCTACTATTATTCTCGAACTGAAATTTAATGATCTATAGAAGATTTCCAATAGATTGGATCTTTTGATTCTATGATTAGGTAACATGCTCAATTTCTTCTTAAATCTAAACCACATATGATACATGGATTTTGCAGGTAGTTGTCTAAAATTATTGATGTCATCTTTCAACAATAGCATCCCCACAAAAGGGAAGAATTTGTTTAAAAATTATCTATGCAACTTATGCCAAGTAGGGATTGAACCTCTTCGAAGTTCCTCTAACCATAGTAATGCTTCTTCATTCAACTAAAATAGGAACAACCTTATCCTTAAAACTTCCTGGTCCACCCTGGAATAGAACACAATGTACGAATTCTAGTAAAATTAGCAAGATGCATGTCTGTATCATCAATTATTCATCCTAAAAATTCACCCTTCAAGTTTAGCAATTGGATCATGCACTAGTAATTTAAAATTTGACAATGGATAGTAGAGCAGGAGGAATGATGGATCCTGTATCAGCAAGGTCAACATATCCCAGGTCTTTATCTTCGTCATATGGCTGAAGATGTTGATATGTAGGAGTTATTGTAGATCTGCCTTTTTGAACTCTATCACGAGGCTCAACCACTTGTCTTAGCCTAGATAGTATGGATTGCTTGGCTACCCAAGCCTCTTTAGCTAATTGTGCTTCCTCACCTACTATAGCTTTCATAGTTGTTGCTTCTAGTAAGTGCTTAGTATGTTTGTAAACAATATTTTATGGATCATTAGGTAGGGGAGAAGGTACCATTTGAGGGTCACGAACCCCAGCAGGAACACCATCATAAACTTGTTATTCCATTCTTCGCGGTGTTTAAAGAATTCTTTTAAGCTCTGGATCAAAATGTAGTATGGGATTGCCTCTTCTCCTAGTTTTTAACATCACCATCGTATGCCAAATAAAGACTAGAAAATAAAACTTGCAAACTTTATCAACTTCAATCAATAATTCCCACCATGATCCCCGACAATGACACCAAAATTTGATGTCTCCCAAAAACTAACCTCTAAAGAAGTATGTTAGGGTCGATGTTAAATATAGTAACCCAAACTAGGTAGGGTTCAAACTCAAAGGGAAAACGTTGAACCGTATCTCACACTTGACAAAATCCATTAGCAGTGCAGACAAGTAAATTAGGGAAATTTGAAGTAAATAGTAAGTAGTAACCGAACTTGAATACATTGAGTTTGTAAATAGTAGAAGACAAACACTAGGACCATGTTCCCCTTGACTTCTCAACTCCATAAATTTCTCGTGTTCAACCACCTATTTAGTTTCTCTGAATATAAATTTACAAGCTATCTATTATCAATCATCTTTTAAACGTGATGATAAATCTCACCGTTCACCTAGTGAGTTTCAGGGTGTCACCTTATTTCTCTTTGTCTATAACCTCAGTTCAATATTTATCTTTTAGGTCTCAATTTGATTAGATGAGATGGCTGAATTAGAAGTTGGATGTGAATCTCAAATTACTGACTTAATCCTCTTTTTCTAATCTAAAACTCCTTTGTGAGGATGTTCTCAAATACATGCTTTGCTCAAGCTTCTACAGTAGCTCTGAGGTCAAGAAATATAAAGAAGATTAAGATGCATACAATAAGAATAGAAAATAGATGAATCTCCCACTCCTTTATGTAGTTAATCCACTAGGGCTCCTACAACACTTGTAAGGGATATTAGCCCCAAGCTAACCCTTTAAGCCTTCTACTTCATATATTAGCTTACCTAGAGATAAAATGCATGAAATCAACACTGTGCTATCATAAAATGAGAAATATGAATGAAATACTTGGTTCAAACAAACTAGAACTCAAAGAAAATCTTGAAGTGCCAATAATCTGATGACTAGTCTGACAACCCTCTACTACTCCAAACTAGAGAGCCATTAGGACAGGTGTGCCCCAAGGAGATACATTAGGCCTTATAAAACCTTTGTCTAAGAGATATCTGAGTTGTTCTTTCAACTCCTTAAGCTCTGCAGGTGCCATACGGTTGGGAGGAATAGAAATAGGATGAGTGTCGGGAAGAAGATCAATCCCAAATTCTATTTCTCTATCAGGAGGTACCCCTGGGTGATCTTTTGAAAAGACATTAGGAAACTCATTGACAATGATGACTGAATAGATACTTGGGGTTTAAGACTTAGTGTTCTTAACTCTAACCAAGTAATAAAAGCAACCCTTAGATATAAGCTTCCTGGCTTTGAGATAAGAAATAAAATGACTCTTGGGAGATACTGAACTCCCTAACCACTCAAAAATTGGTTTATCAAGAAACTAAAATTTTACTACACGAGTACGACAATCTATAGATGCATAGCAGGAGTGAAGCCAGTCCATACCCAAGATAGCATCAAAATTAACCATCTCTAACTTTATCAAATCAGCATGTATTACTCTATGAAGGAATGTAACAGGATAATTCTTGTATACTTGCTTAGTAACAACTGACTCCTCTACTGGAGTAGAAACTAGAATTGGCTCAAAAATACTTTCAGGACTCTTTCCAAAATTCACAGCAACCAGTGGGGTCAGATAGTAAAAACTTAACCCGGGGTCCAATAGCACATAAAAATCAAAGTGAAATACATAAAGCATACCAGTAATAACATTGGGAGAGTCCTCCTGCTCATGATAGAAAGGTAGGCAATAGAACCTATTTTGGCACTGACCTCCAGCAGTACTAGAAGAAGCGCCCTGAGAATGAGTTGGATGGGCTGCGGGAGCTAGTGCACTAGTTGCTTGGGTCTAGGGTCAGATATCTCTGCTTCCTTGCCTGGCATGTGGGCACTCTCGAAGCCTGTGGTCTATCTTGCCACACCCGAAACAACCAGACCGTTTAGCCAAGCACTCATCCAAATGGGTCCTACCACACTTGGCAGTAGGAGGGAAGTTGGGCTTGCTACTTACACTCTGCTGAGGCCTGGACATAGAAGACCTATTTCCCTGTCTGGCCTGCCTCTACGCACTACTGGGGCACTAGCGGATGAGAGTGCTGGCATAGAAGAAAAACTCTTGAACTAAGGGTTGTTCCCACCCTGGGATCTAGCCTGACCGTACTCGTGCTGTTCAGAGATAGTTCTCTTGTTACCTCTCGCTCTATGTATTTCTGTTATTATCCTTCTCGATTTGCTGTTCATAGATCATCAGGCTAGACAAACCCATCTCCTTGTTCAATATAGCAGTTCGGCATTCTTTCAGTACTAAGACCGACACACCTATCACAAACTTTCTGATACCAGTTTGGGCGTCGGAGATCAAGTTAGGCACATATTTTGCTAGATGATTAAACTTAAGTAGTAATCCTTAACAGTCATAAAGCCCTGCCTCAAGTTTATAAACTCTTCAATCTTTGCCTCCCTTAACTCCAAAGGGAAGAACCTATCTAAAAATATATCTTGGAATATCTGTCAGGTAATGGGAGCATCATCCTCCCCTCTACCCTTCCTCCAAGAAATGACCCAGTCATCAGCAATGTCCTTTAACCTGTAAGATGCTAACTCTACACACTCTTCTTTAGACACACGCATTACTTATGTGATCTTCCTTATCTCTTACAAATATAACTGCTGGTCTTCCCCTGCCTTTGACTCATAAAACTTTGGCAAACTTATCCGCATAAAGACATAAATTTTGGAAGAAGCTAAGTCACCTCCATACTGTTGAGGAGTTGTGGCCTGATTGTCCTAGACAGTGATAGCTTGGGCTAATGCCTGGAAGGCTGTCCTGAATTCGGCATGGGACATATTTTCACTCAGAGAGTCAGTGGGCTGAGGTTGCTGATCGTTGTTATTTCTTTAATCTTGGTGGGGAGGCATATTCTGAAATAAGAGCACGAATTAATAGCTGAGAGAGACAACTTTGAGCATGATGGACTTAAGAGGAAGAAACAACTTGTCCCTAAAATATTTTGTAGCCTTTTGCTCATAGATGTCATGCGCTACACACCGATCATCAAGAATCTACTTAAGCAGCTTGTCAGACTCCCTAGGACTCTCTAAACCGTAGGCTCTGATACCGTGTTTGTTATACCCTGCAATCGAGTCCCAGAATGTCATAGGGTACTTAATGCTATGAGTAGCCCTAAGCTAACTCTTTGAGCCTTCTACTTAATATATTAGCTTACCTAGAGATAAAATGCATGAAATCAACACTATGACATCATAAAATGAGAAATATGACTGAAATACTTGGTCTAAACAAACTACAACTCAAAGAAAATCTTGAAGTGCTGATAATCTGATGACTAGTTTGAGAAACCTCTACTACTCCATACTAAAGACCCATTGGGACAGGTCCCCAACTGAATCATATTCAACTGATAAGAATTAAACAACTACTAAATAAAACTAGAAGTTTGAGAATAAACGATCACCAAAATATGACAACTCACCACAGCTGATATGTATATATATGTTCTCCAAAGGATCATTGGTGAGGTTGAGACTGATCACCTGAATCTACATTACCAAAAAATTTGGCGTACACACAAAATATGTGGGTCAGTACTTTGGGAATGTACTGTGCATATGGGAGAGTGTGCAATTAAAATAATTAATATCATAAGCTTTTATAGAAAAACTGCATGGTGTAAAACATACTCACATAGCTTGAAATAAATATATTCCACAAGACTCATAAATCATAATTCTTTTACTTAAAACCCCAAATTATCAGGACACCTAAAATTATTAGGACCATAGCTGTAATACCCCACATGTTTCTAAGCTAGGAAGTGAATAAGTATTCCTACGTATGAAATCTCCTATCCTGTGATTCATATTTGAGTACATGACTTACAATGAATATCCTAGTGATAGTATATCTTATGATGCATTAAGCATGTTTATATGAGTCATTTAAGGTAATACAAGCTAAGAGTTTTTGAATCCATCAAGTTTTAGTGTTCGATTTTGCAAGGGTCATCTTTGAATAACTATAACTTGATGCTAATGTGGTATTTTATCTGATTTAGACCTACTAAATTGTAGAGATTGAATTATCTTTCCAACGATACCAATTTCACCTTAATCCATACCCGAGCGAAAAGGTATGCCCATTTTCGTGAGAGACAGTAAGCATAGGCGATTGGTTAGGCGCCGCCTAACCCAAGCATAGGCCATTGGTTAGGCGCCGCCCAACCGAAGCATAGGTGATCACTTGGGCACTGCCTAAGTCAATTATAGGTATCAAAAACACTCTGTTTTGAGTTATTTTAAAGGTAATTAAGTATTTAAATACTCTTTACACGTCCCTAAACTTAACCCTATGAAATATATAGCTTCTAAACATATTACAACCCTATTTTCATCTCATAGATCATCATCTAAGATGACTAAAGGAGAGAAACAACTAGGGTTGCATAATTAAGCTTGAAGATCCGATTTCAAGGAAATTCCCCCGTCAATCATCAAGAATCTTCCTTCTAAGGTATGCATAGTGTTCATCCATGGATTCCTTTCATCCGTGGAGTTCAAGAATCAATCTTTAAAATAAAAAAGCTTGGTTGATTGTGGTGATATAATCATACCCATGTTGATGCTTGTTTGTTTTTCCACTTTTCATTATAAAGTATGATTTCTATATTGTTGGGTGTTGATGATCATGTTGTTGATATTGGGTGATTCCCAAGATGGAATCTTTATATGTTTTTTGTGAATTCATGATGTCATATGAGATTGGAACATGTAAATTTGGTTATTCATGATGTATAATTTGATGAATTTACCTATTCTTAAGATGTGCATGTAAGGTTTTGATAAAATGCCTAAGAAACTATAAATCATGCAATATAGTTCAATTGTGACTAAGTGAAGGATTCATGATATGCCCTTACGTTCCAATGACTTCTATGTTGATAATGTCCCTTGTAAATGTTGTTGGAATACTCATGAACTATTCTTATGAGATTATGCTATGTTTACTTGCAAATCCTACTTATGAACAAGATGTATGATAACCATGCAATCCACATGAACTTCCATGCTATTAGTATGTGTTGCCAATATGATTATGCAATGAACATGATATTAAGATTGTGCAAGTACTTCATTGTGATATGAAATCCTTTATACGCAATACATTGTTGATAACCATGCATATTATGAGATCCCTACTTATGATATTATATATTATAGACTCTACTCTTATGATCAAGTCAGTCATGTGTGTCAATTTCCTTCCATCTAATCCTGGGGATACTCGTACCCAAAAACTATAGCTGTGTGCCTAAATCCATGTCATGTTTTATGATATCCAAACTGAAGCTATGATTTCATAGACTTCAGTCAGTCATGTAACTCAGGAAAACCTCATGATCTTAGTCAGTTGTCAGATATCACTATCATTTCGCTAGTTAATAGAATTCAGTAAGATTAAGTCATGCACAGTCAGTTATTCATGTCTAGTCCCTCCAGATGGGAGTAGAGGTTAGCACCAAGTGAACGCAAGGATGGAAACTCACCCGTCAATTTAGGGTCTGATTCTTAGTAGCAATTATTGTGTTCCAGAACTACGTAGCCAGCGCAAGTTAAGACATCTTAACCCATCAGATTAGGGTTGATGAGGTGGCTTAATCCATCAATTTAGGGTTCCCACCATTCTCATTGAGTACCTGCAGATAAGGGTCACTCATAGGCTATCCTTACCCGTGGCGCAATATTGACACCCCTCCAGTTGGGGTAGAGATTGGACCCTAGCTTAGCCATAACGGCATACATGGGGAATGTCAGTTAAACACTACTTCCCACAATTTTTGTATCAGTCTCAGTAAAAGAACTCAGGGCATTTTTCATATTTCAGTATATATAGGATTGTTAAATACAGTCGTCCATGTTATCAATTTAAGTATCAGTTATGATAGTTATCAGTAAACCATGTATTAGCTTATAAATCATGCTATCACGTATTCACGGTCCCAGTTTCTATATATGTGTGTTTGCACTCCCACGTTCATATTAGTCAGTCAGTGTTGTTCATGCATAAAACCCTCTATGTTCAGCCTACCTTCCTCGTATACTCAATACTCCAGTTGTACTGACGCAATTGCGCTATAGTGCTTTCTTTTCATGTTACACCATAGGTTTCGAGACACGAGCTCCAGCCTCGCAGTAGTGGTAGCATTCCAGTCGTAGAGACACAGTGAGTCCTCATTGATTCGAGGACAATATGATTTGATTAATTTCTTTATTTATTCAGTTCAGTTTTATGGAGTTAGTTGGAGACATGTTCCTTCAAATCCTTATTTAGATAGTTTAGAGGCTTTCAGATTTATGTTCAGATTTACATTCAGATTGAGTTGTTTTTTGTATTTTCACCCATATGATTGTATTCAGTTGAACCCTATGGCCTTATAGTTCCATGTATTCCACATTATTATATCATGATTTGGAGTATAAAGGTATAGAGATCAGTCATGAGTTAGCTTGTGGTCCCTCGGGGTCATGAGCACCGTGTAGCATTCTGGTTCAGCAAATCGGGGTGTTACAATGGCTTTCAAAACATTTATACTTTTAAAACTTTGTAATTTTAAGACTAAAACTCTTTGAAACTTGGAAAACTTTAGAACTTAGAGAACTTTAGGAACTTAGGGAGTTTTAGTTAACTGGAATAAACCATATGAGCTACATGGAGTACAACATCTTACCCATATTGGGGACAGCTGTTCTATCGTTGCCATCAAATAAAACCTTAACTTTAGTGATCACTATCTTAACCCACATGGGGTATATCAAGAACCTACGAGGGCACATAGTTCTGGGGCATAAGACCTTAGAATCAAGCCCAACTCGATGCTAAATACTACTTCCTTAAGTAGCTCACAACTTTAAAAAATCAACTTTAAAACAATTCAACAATATATATATATATATATATATATATATATATATATAAGGGTAGCCAAAATGCTTCCCCTTTACTTCAAACTCAAGAATGTGGATTTCTATCTTAACTTACAATCAAAACTCACTTCTTGATATTCTTTAAAAATCACTCATCTCATTATCAAACTCATGTTTTAACCATAAGGTTCAATTCACAACAACGGGACTTGAAATTCTCAAAACATGATATATATGTTGAATTATGCAACTTAAACCATAAATTGATAATTCAAACCATTAATATGCATAATAATATTACAACTCAAAGCTTGGGTAAGACATAGTTTCATAAAAAAACTCACAATATAATAACATGATAGGAATTCTCCATGAATTTATGAAATACTTTATGAAAATATGTAACTTTTGGGCACAAGAATACTATTGGGTCTCCCTCATATCCCTCTTAATGGGGAATTCAAATATGCAAGAATTACCGAATTTGCATGGTTGAATCTCTAGATAATTAGGTTTTTATGTGGAAACCCTAACCTTATGGTTGAAGGTGTGCAGAGAATTTTGTGATGTTTAACTAAAGAGAATGGAAGATAATAAGCTCCTTGAGGGTTATAAGTCATGGAAAGTGAAGGAAAAAGACCAAAATACCCTTACTAAACCGCTTCCTAGTTGCTGAAAATCTAAGGTTGACAACATTTGTAATAGGGCATCTAACTTGTGATAATTCATCACAAATATTACTTGGGCGATAGAATTGATGGATTTATTCCTAAGGCTGACGACATTCATGAAAAATCGTCACACTTATGATAACTTATCAAAAATATCGTCACTAGGGACTGGATTCTGCCTAAAGCTGATGACATTCATGATAAGTCATCACACCTGTGATAACTTATCAGAAATGTCATCACTGGAGGCTGTATTCTTCCTAAGGATGATGACATTCATGATAAGTCATCACACTTGTGATAAATTATCATGAATGTCGCCACTTAGTTTTCCAGGCTGACATACTGGAGTAAAATGGGCATAACTTTTTGTTCTGGTATCGGATTTAAGAGAAATTGGTATTGTTGGAAAGATAATTCAATTATATATCTGGTGGTGGATCATGAGCTCAGTAATTCATAGTATAATGAGAGATATTCTTATTTAATTTGACTATACCATTATCCTTTTCAAGAATTCAATTGGTAAGGAATGTTTTGATTCTTCTAATAGATAGGACACTTTAGAGGCCTTAATACTCATCATACTAGATCATGTAGCTACCAAATCACTAACTTTATTTCTAAATATCTTGAAGCAAGATTCTACTATTTGTTGAAATTCTTGGAGTATTACAACAACACATGTAATTAATTGTATAAGAATAAGAGGAAGAAAATCCAAAGTCTTCAATTAAATAAATACACCAAAATCTCAAGAACATAATCTCAAAAAGCTATGTATGTATAAAAGGCATACAAATATGTTAAAGAATGTAACCTAATATGGGAATAACCCTAATGTATTTATAGTATCTCAAAATAATCTAGAAATCCTAATTAAAATAGAATAGGAAAAGTATGTCATCACAAGGTATGAATCGCGTCATCCACTCGTAAGGTATTCTTGCGATTCCTACTGTGCCAGATGTATGCTTTTCAGTAGCTAATCGACTGGGCTTCAACTTTGTATTGTCCTTATGGATCAACCTCATAAGTCATACCTGTTCCATACAACTCGTGGTCTTCACTTGTCACCACCTGGGCATTAATCTTTAAAAGCATTGGACACTGGTATCTTTATGGTTTACCCTAATGAGTCATACTCAGAGATTCTAAATTGTCTTCTATTGTGACTTTAACACTAAATGACTGACTGACTGAGTTTCTTTTCTCTTTACTGTTGCTTGTCATGCCCCATATCGACATGTTAAAGTTTGTACTTTTCAGTTGTATGTACACTTCACTTATTTCTTCTTCCTGGATTTTCATATTATTGTGCTTAGGAGTTAACCTGCGAGTCGTATGTGGTGTTTATGACCTTTATGATTGATCATATCACCCGTAACTTCATCTTTTCAGATTTTTCTTCAAATTTCATTCCAAGCCCATCCTCTACCTATTTTTCCTACAACAACCACAAAATCGTACCTACAAAAATGACCTAAGTTCAAGAATAAATTCTTTTTGTTAATAATCAAAAGTTTTGTGTTTCCATGATGGATCAAGTCCAAGAATTACACTCTTCTAGTCTAATGTCTACATTATTCCATATGATTTCTATGTATGTGGTCATGTTCAATATGTATGAGCTGAGACAGTACTCCACTAAAGGAGATTCTAATTATGAAACATGATCAATTTTACAAATTTGGTTTCATGTTAATAACTACATTCCTTTTATCTTGATATCAATCATCATTCGAGGACGAATGATCCCAAGTGGTAGATATTGTAACACCTCACAAACTCTTAGCTAAGCGTAAAACCACTCATTAAACATGTATTGTACAAAAATATATGATTTCTAACCATATATAAGTTTCATGATCATTTTCCTAGTGTGGTGAGCGCTTTTGAAGCGAATTGTGGTCATAAGAAACATTTAGAACAAAGTTGTATTGAGAGCATTTTTATCTATTGAGTATTAGTATTCGATCCTACAATAGTGAACTTTGAATGAGTATAAATTATAGAATATATAGATTTATGGAGCTAAAGACCCACCAAATGAAAGGTATTTGAGACTTTATTCCAAAGTGTCAAATTTTGACTTAATTTGATCCCAGAATAAAATGTTATGTGCCTTTTTTTTAGTGAACCGGTAGAGGTTAATGTTTGGATGTTTCATATAGACAACGCAGAGAAAAACTAAAATATTGAGGTAAAAACTGTTAGTGTCCATGATTTCAAAGTGTCACGCACCTCCTCCGCTACAATATTAGAGTTCCACACTAGTGGTGCTCTGTGATTTCATCGTGCCATGCTAGTAATCATGATGACATTAAAATTATATTTTTTCTTATTTTTTCTAGATCAAACAAGTCTTTTTAATCTTTAAAGAACTTATAACTGATAATAAAATGCTTTCCCTCATCCTTAACATAAGAACATCGATTAGTCTCCTATTAAATTCTCAAGAACTCTCAAACAAGGGTTTTATTAAATATCCAAGTTCAAGGGCTCCAAATGCAAATGATCCTTCAGGAAATTGATATTTTTAGGTATGTGGGGTTTGAAAAGGGGTTTCCTTTCGCCCCAGTGCCTAAGAACTCTTTTTTCATAAATGATTTTACGGATTTGATGAATAAGGTTTAGACCTACTTTATAGGATTTAGAAATATGATGCTTCCTTATGAATTAGATCATATTTATTGCAAGAATTAATGGTTTACTCATATGGTTGGTCTTATAAATTGAATTTTTAGCATTCTAGACATGAAATATCACATGTCGGTAAATGAACATGATTTTACCATTATTTACTTAGTTTACAAGAAATTTAGACTTGCGATTTCAGATTCAATATAAAAATCACATATGTATTGACAAATATAAAATCACATTATGGTATTCAGACTTATCAGCTCATATGCTTATTTTATGGTGAATTTCATATATGTTATGAGAAGTAATATAATTTTGGGAGAAGTATCTAGCATCGAGGGGCGAAAGTTTGTAGTCCCAGAAACTATGTGCCTCTGTAGCTATTTAGCTTGTCCAAATTAGCTGTGACATGTGATCATATAGATATTCCTTTATACCTATACAAGGTATATTTGGTGTTATATATGGGGTCTTTACATCAGACTTTATGTTGTTCGCATGGTTTAGGTCCGTTAAGAGAGTTTCCTACAAAAATATTGATTTTATAAACTATGTGTAATGACTCGCTAACTTTACTATATTATGCTTACTACTTATGCTTTATGATATTTCAGCTTTATGTTTTAGTCATGAAATAAGGTGATTCTATATGTACTTGGCATGTATGTTTTTATTCTATGATATATACTAGTTTTACTTATTGCATACATACCCATATAATAATTAAATTCTATAAGTATTTACCACATAATGTATGTGCTTTGCATTATATCATAATGTAGGTTCTGGTGTTCTTCCTCCGAATAATGATTAGCTATAATTATCAATTCATACTTCTATCTAGTTGTTGAGTCCTCATGTTCCAAATACATAGCTATAATTTATTGTGTTATTTCATTAGTCTAGACTTCCATGATTTTAATGTAGGTTCTGGTGTTCTTCCTCCGAATAATGATTAGCTATAATTATCAATTCATACTTCTATCTAGTTGTTGAGTCCTCATGTTCCAAATACATAGCTATAATTTATTGTGTTATTTCATTAGTCTAGACTTCCATGATTTTGGGCCAACTAGGGTGTTTATACCAACGGATCTTCAGTATGTTAGAGGCTAGTTCATACATAGTAGTCCTACAGTTATTTCTCATTTTGAGACTATATTTTGTTTATCTAACGAAATTTATATTTGATACTATCTTCACATCTTTTTATGAATAAAGACTAGCTTTCACTCAATCTTACAAGTGAACTGAATATGACTCGGTGTTGTATAGATACAACAGGTTAGTTTTGGTCCTACTTGTAGTCCTAAGCACCATTTACGTCCGGGGGGTAGTCTCATACATTACAAATGACCATTTGTATTGGCCCAACCAACTAGGTATATTGTCCGTTCTAGGCCTAGCCTACAAGGATTTACAATGCAAAACTCGAGTAAAATTCTTGTTTACTTATATACCCAGCTTTGTTCTTGTGTTTTGCTAATGTGGGACTCCTTATCCTAAGTTGGAATGTTTCATACACCCCCTCTTATGAACTCAGTGTCCTCGCTCAGGTTTGCCCCATTAAATAGGATTTGACTAGACTCAGGACAGAGGTTAGCCTTCCTTATTGGGATTTCAACAAACTCAGTTTGAACTATGGACCATATTGACAAGGCTAATACAAGAGTGGTTCTAATACCTTTTATAATAGACCATCCTAATAGTGATGTTATCCCCTCTTGGCCTAGAGCAGCATAACTCTAAAATATGTCACTAGAGTGAAAGATATGTTTAATTATATACCTAGCATCTCTCATGTGTTTAGTTTATATGAGACTCCTTGTCCTAAGTTGGGGTGTTACACTAAACCTAACCCTTACTAATCATATGTAATAATCCTCATTTATATTCAACTTACTTTATCATTTACAAGTTCTAAACTCAATTTTTCAATAAAGAAGTAAATATGTCAAATCTAACATAATTATCAAATAACTTAATAGAGTGTGAAAATACTCTATTTATTTCATACCCAGGACCTGAAGTTACCATACAAGAACAAGTAAGAGTACACAAGTCTATATCAAAAAGATTATCCAAAATATGTAGTACATTAAGAGAGTGTATTAGTCATGAAGCATGGGACATGAAAATCATTCTAAAAATTTAATTGTTGCCCGATCATGGTGATCACCTTTAAATAAAAGGTTTGGAACTGATAGCTAGAGTCGAGGTATCATCTCAAATGCTAGAACATGCTCTACCCTCAACAAAAAGAAGAACACAAGTAGTATCAGTGCATCAATAAGTACCGATAGGTAATAGAGGATGACTTAACTAAACACCATAAAAATAAGCAAACCAAATAAATGCAACAATGAAAACTCAAAATAGATATAAGTGTTGTAAAAGAACATCACAGACTAAATTCTGAAAAGAATATGTCCATAAAGGGAAATACTAAAAGTCAACACATACTCTGATACTAATGTCTGACAAGCCTCTGATATATAATTTAATTAAGTTTGTTAGGACAAATCCCCAATTCTACCCATAAAGAGAAAGTAATTTCTAGTGTGAATATAGACTGAGAAAACCAAACTATTTTACATCATTAAATAAAGAGGACTCGCTAACTACCAAATGGGAAACTACAACAATCACGCCATGAGTTCAAAAATAAGCGTCAAAATATACATTAATGAATATATGTAACACAAGGAAAGTATGTGGACAGTAAAGGTAAGGTTTTGGTTATGTGATATTGAATCTAAACAATAAAAATAATATCTAAAATATTCTTTACCAACTAAAATCGGTTCTTTAAGTATAATCAGCAAGACAAGAGTAAATGTAACTACAACAACAAAAAATAAGGATTTCTAGCAATGAACTTTCATGAACTAAAAAATATGTGAGGATGTATACCTAAAAATCAAACTATTTGTAACTGCAAAAGTGAATATATAAAGCAAAGTTTCCAAAATAAAGATACGTCTTTAAGTGAGAGTTTATCACAACTGACATTCATCATATGAGCTAATTATGTCCAACGTCTAACCCAGTTGGGAAGGCTTCTCTAAAACTTTCCAGAGGGTAAAGCCTATCTATCTCTATATGGATCCACTTATTAGCCTTTTGGTATTAAAGAGATCACACAATTTACACTATGATCAAATCATAAGGTTGGATGTAGTTATGGGACTTTGCCAAAATTATATCCTCTCAATCCTAAATAATCCTCCCAAAATATATTATGTATTCATTTTATCATAAAAGTTATCAATTTCTCTCTATCTCAACATAAAGTATGAAACCTTACTAAAAAAATCATATTTCTAAGAATCATTTTCCAATGCATAAACTATAAATGATAATATCTACTGATTTCATGCTTCTACATATACAGGATAAGGAAAAGGCTACCACATTCATACTTTTCCATAATTATACAAGAATAAGAATTATTGAAATTAAATACAATTGGAAATAGGAAAAAATCTACTAATTTGGGGAAAATCCTTAACCAATAAATCATGAAAACTTTCAAAACCTTGGCATGAAGATGAAAAGGTTTTGCATGATACTATTTATACTTAGAGAAAGAAAGGTTTTGACCTAAAAAGTTGAGAGACTTGCTTTAGTTGAAAACCTAGGTTCGAATTCTTGAAGAACATTATTTTACTTTTGGATTTTTAGAAAAGACTAGGAAAAGGTTGATTTAAATTCAAAATCAGTTTCAAGGTGCGAAAATATAATGGGATACAGTTCTAGGGAAAAGAAAAAATTAAAATAGCCCTTAAAAAGTATTTAAAATTGCAAGGATTTTTCTTTATTGTTAGAGGCATAGATCGTGGACCATATTAGTAATGGATTTTGAGACAAAAATTCTCTATTTTCAAGAAAAAATTCACGACTCAATTGGATGGTCTGTTGACCAACCCATGAATCATCGATTGGATCATAACTTCACAAAAACTTTTTTTAATCATCTCAGGCAAGAATTGTCTTTTTGGGTTTAAGAACATTGTCTATATCATAAGAAATAATCCTACTGTGATGTCCCAGGTATTGGCCACTAAAAATTCAGAGTTTTTGAACTTATTGTTTTGACTGTGACTCACCCTATGAGTCGATAGTGTATTGATAGGTCATAGGACCCAAATCATAGAGTGTCCAATGAGTTTTGCCTGGTTGCTTTATTGATGATGACTTGAGGTAACAAATCATAAAGACTCATTACGAGTCTGATTGCCCCTTTTGTAGATAAAAAAATATGATGCCTAAAGTATTCTGTCTTGAGTAAGACTAGAATTAATGAGTCGTAATGACTATATACGAGTCGTAAGGTGACAATTGTAAGGTGAATAGTGTGTACCCAAAAAATTTTGTCTTGTTTAAAACAGGTCCCTATGAGTCGATGTGAGTCCTTAAAAGTTGTATAGTGACTCATAGTTACTAGCGACAATTTTCCAGTTTTTAAACTAACGGCATTTTGGGCATTTTACTTTTTCCATAAAAATAAACCATGACTTTAAAACTTTATTAGGACCCTATTCCCATACATAACACACCCAAATAACTTCTCTCTTCTTATAAATTCTATAAAGCAAGAACATTAGGGTTTTCTCAAGGTTGATTGTCTAGAGCTTCTAAGGGCAAATTCCCTCCAAAATTGTGATCCTTTAAAGCATTTAACTCCACCCTTAAAATTGTTTTAATTAAAGCATAAAAATATATGATTGTTTATGTGGATTTAAAAATGGATTTTGATATAGGTTGAGGGTTTTTGAATAAATATTTTTTAAAGTTTTTTTCTATGACTTACTATTCATTGTTTCTGCTTTATATATGATTTTAAACTTGTAGGGTACATGGGAATAGTGATTAAGCTAGGGGAGGGTGATTCCCCTAAATTTTAGGAATATTGATAATTAAATGGTAATAACCCCCAACCCAATTTTGTAAAAATGGTTTTGAGTATGAGTATAATTGTATTGAACTATTTTTAGAATAATTGCATGACATAAAGAGGTATTTGAAACATGACAGTTTGATTTAACAAACAAAGAGAGTCGGTGTTCCCCTACCATGAATTAATGAATAAAGAAAGTTGTTTACTCCAAGTTAAAGGAATTGAAATGGCATGATGATGTTACAATGAAAGTGTTGTTGGCATGACGATATCAATTGTGTATACCTTAACGTATATTATGGTGAAATTAATGGAAATGTGTGATAAATATTTTAATTGGTCTTAAAAGGGGGATGTGTAGTCGGGTCATGAAAGTGGCAGTCCTGAAAGACCAATACTTGAAACCACATTTGCATACTTGAAACCACATTTGCCGAGATAGGGGTCTAAAAATCCTAGGGTTTGAGTCCTCTTGGGTATGATCAAGTGGTTCGAGTCCACCTTATAATATGATTTGGAGCTTTAAGTCCCCCATATTACATGACATGATCGGGTTCTTAAGTTACCTTAGTACATGATTGAGAGGTTCTAGTCCCTCGTTCATTTATATATATAATTATTCTCCGGTTCGTTTGCCTACATGTACTGGGGCTCGACTAGAGGGTGAGAGTTGGGGCCCATATAGCTTGTGGGTACTATTATGATTATTATGCTAGACAGCCTAGGTTAAGATTTTTAAATGCATTCTAAGCCTTGTTCCCTATCACAATATTTTATATCAGTATGGGTGTATATACATACATATATGCATACATGTATGTGAACATGTACATTAAATTGAACAGTATTTTTAATTATCATTACTTTATCCTTATCCCTAGTTACATACTAGTCCTCAACCCACTAATCATATATGAACATTATATCCCATGCGATATAGGGTTTGAAGGAAATTCTACTTTTTCTACAGTGTTAGGATGATCATATAGAACCCCGTAAAATTCTATCATAGTCTGAGCCTTAGAGGTGATTAGTAAAGTGTTAATCCAGCCCTAAAATTTTGAGAAGTGTCTTCCCAAGTGAGAAGTATTTTTAATTGTGTAGAATTTCCCTAATATGATCATTTTACTAAGAGCTACCGAAACAACCCAAGTGCGATAGCCGAGTTAACGGACCGTCGAGCTTGCGATGGACCGTCGCCCAGACCGTCGTACCTAAGGTAGTGACTGGCCCAAGTCTAATGTCCAGGATGATGAACCATTAAGACTGTGATGGACCATTTCTAGGACCATCGCCGCTGAGGTACTGTGGCCTCAGACTCGCCAACGTGCGATGAATGATTCGACGGACCGTCGGGTTTGCGACGAACTATCGCTGAGACCATTGTATCGAGGCAGCATGTTTTTTTTTTATGGATGTGCGACAGGTGATCTGATGGACCATCATACTAAGCAACGGACCATCACTCTTCACAGCCTCCATTCAGCATTTTTAACTCATTTTAAAAAGGGTTTTTGGTCCTTTTCCACTCTTTTCAGCCCCTATTTAAACCCGATCAAGGCTCACAACTTTATTTCTCCTCTTCCACATCAAAAGCTAGTGTTTCTACAATATCAAAACCCCTCTTTATTCTTTAAAAAAAATTAGGAGAAATTGAGAAATCTAGAATCCCTCCAAGAGCCTTCAAGAAAGAGTTTCCTAAGGTATGCAAATGTTGATTCTGGAGTCCCTTTCATCCAAGAAGCTCAAGAACCCTTTTCTAAATTTCAAAGATCTTATTTTTATGAGTTTTCATGATTCATGTGATTTGAAATCAATGTTCATGTTAATATCGTGTTTTAATTCATGTTTTGTTTATGAGGTTTCAAGCTTTGACCCTAGTATGTGATATTCATGTAATGTTCATGATAAACCATTTTCAAGTTTCTTGTTAAGTGATACGTTCACATCAATTAAGTGTAGAAATTTTTGATTAAGCAAAGCATGCTCCCCATATGCTTGATAAAATGCTTATGTGAAAGAATTAGAGCCATTATAGCATGTGGACTAGAAATCCCTAATTGTGTACAAACTCATGCATGCCAAGTGTTTGTTGAAAAGCCTTAGTTAATGAATTGTGATATTATAGAATGAAATTCCCTAATTATGTGCTCTTTGATACATGTTAAGACTTTAATACATGCTGAGTGTTTGATGTAAGACCTTGTTGAATGGAGTTTGAGTCAATAGCATATCTCCCTCTACTATCATATGTTTATGATTTCTAAATACTTGAAGAGATGCTTTCCTGATTGTGATGGTGTATAAATGTCCATGGTTTGATTATTCAAGAATGGTTATGTTTTACTTTTATGTTATCGAGTTTTGGGGGTATTTATACCCGATAAATTAGCTGTAGTCTAGAGCCCATGTCAGTTTCCTTGGAAATCTTAGTTGAGCCCCGATTCTTAGAACTCAGTGAGTTATATAACTCTGTACTCTCAGAGAGATATAGAACTTAAGAAATCTCATAAATCTCAGTAATTAGTATCGCTAGTATTCTAGCCTCAGTTCAGTCCTCAGCTCAGATTTAGTAGTATTCAAGTGTTCAAATTGGAACTTAGTATAATGAAGTTAGATAACAAGATTTAGTAGTAGTCCGTCAAATACGGAACCAAGTGAATTCAATGTAACTCAGTTAGGTCATTCAAGAAATATGATCAGTACTAGATTCAGCTCAGTTTAAGTTTAGTTAAGAATTTGTTTAGAGTCTTTCAGTTGGGAGTAGGAGCTAGCACTGAGCGAGTGCATGGATGGTGGCTCCCCATTAGGGAGGCAAAGTCTTTAGGAACAATCCCTGAACTCCAAAACTGCGTAGCCAACACAGGATGCAAGAGTCACCCATTAGGAAAAGTCTTAACTATTATATTTCCTTAGGCTTACATTTCTATGAGGGTCAGCCATTAGAGAGGCTTGACCATAGTTGAGGTCTTTACCTGTGGCACGGTATTGACACCCTTCTAGCTGGAGTTATAGGTTGGACCCCATCAGTTCAGATTTGAGGCATATGGTTTAAGTGAGCACTGTCACAGTTGAAGTTTTAGTATCAATCTTCGGAGTAGAACTCAGTAATCAGGACTGTCAGATACAATCACCTATCTCAGTGATGAACTTAGATAGTTCTATTGACTCATGGACCATCCACTAGATGGGCATGGTCCTACATAAAGTTATTGAGTAATCTCATTATCAGATCTATAGATCACCCATTAGATAGGCTTCATCTTAGTCTCAGATTTAGTTGAGTAATCTCATTATCAGATCCAAAGATTACTCGTTAGATAAGCTTGATCTGAGTCTCAAATTCAGTTGATTAATCTTATTATTATATCCAGAGTTCACCCATTAGATAGGATTGATATCAGCCTCAGATTCAGTTGAGTAATCTCATTATCTGATTAGAGATCACCCATTAGATAGACTTGATCTTGGTCTCAAATTCAGTTGGGTATTCTCATTATCAGATTTAGAGATCTTCTGCTAGATAGGTTTGATCTCGAACGTAATCATTTCTTATCATTGATAGTAGATTTAAGGATCATCTGTTAGAGAGGTTTGATCTCAGAATTACTCAGTTGAAATTTGTAAGCTCAACTTTCGATCATTAATATGATTAGATTTAGTTAATCAATTTTTATCATCATCAGTTTTCGAAATCACTCACTAGATAAGACTAATCTCAACTTTAGTACTCAGTTATCAATATCAGGAGATTCAGTTATTCAGTATCTTAGTATTAGTAGTGGGTTCAGATGGCAGTAAAGTAGAATTAAAGTTTTAGTATTCAAATTCATGATGATTTTTGGTATGGTTTGAGTATTAATGGATATGTTCGCATTCAGTATTCTCATGATTACTTAGTTAAGTATGTGTTCTTAAATAAGACCTTGCATTTAGCCTTACCTCATCTTCATACTCACTATATTCCTGTACTGACGCATTTGCTCTATGGTGTTTTATTTGACACCATAGGTTCAGAGGCATGAGATCTAGAGTACCCTTAGCAGCTCAGTCCCAATCAGTAGCAGTAGATGTAGTAGTGAGTCCTCTTTAGTCGAAGATGATCATGATTTTATTATCACATCAGATTTAGTTTATTTTTATTAGATGGAGTTAGTTGGGGATATGTCCCATCAACTTCACAGTTCAGATAATTTAGAGGCTTTTGAATAGATGTATCACTATTCAGTTTTTGGTTATGTGTATTCTAGATGTTTTGAAACTTATGGCTAGTTTTTGCCAGTTTTCTACATTTATTATAGATATTATGTAGTTCTTGGTATAGATATCAGTAGAGGGTTAGCTTGTGGTCCTTCGAGATCATATGTATTGTGTGACATTCTGGTTCCAGGAAATTGGGTCGTTACATATCATCTCAGTTCTTTGGTAGTTTATGGTAAAGTGGTGAGCTTTAATTCTCTAAATATCTTTGAGTTCATTACCTTTCTTTCTTGTTATATTTTTAGAATTCAGCCACTTCTAGGTATTATGTTTTGTATTAGCAAGGAAAAAGGGGTGGTATCCATTCCATGGTGGATTTGTGATTCTTGTCACGGCCAAGCCTTGGTTTGAGTCATAAAAAAATTAGTATTAGAGCCTGGGTTAGGTATCTTTGGGTTTCCATAAAGCTATGTTAAGTAAAGTCTCTTTTATAGCTGTGTAGCACACAACACTTATAAGGGAGGGGTAATAAGGCGTTTAAAAATATTTCCATTTTCTTGTCTTCAACTTTTGGGCTATAGAGTGTGAGGTCTTGAAACTTATCTAATCTCTATTTATTTGCTTTTTAGATCATGCCTCCAAAAAGATATAATGTTTGTGTGAACTCTTTAGTCTTACATGGGATAATATGGACGTAGATCATCCTACTTATGGAGTTCAAACAAGGTGTAAGGGTCCAACTTCTTATTTTCTCTTGTAGTTTAACTGGTTTTCTCTATCCCTCCTTGGGCTCCTCAGGTTGTCGTGTCTAATGCTGAGTTTGCTAGTAGATCTATTTACTAACCCAGTTGGTAGTCTCTTAGATTAAATGTGTTACTTCTAGTCCTCCATCGTATAAGGACACTATAGTTAGCCAGTTTATAAGGTGGAGTCCTCTGACTTTAACTAGTTTGAAGTTCGAGAAGGATCCTCAAAATTTCATTAATGAGAAAGAAAAGATAATCCATGTAACACATGCTTCAGACTCTGAGGGTGTTGAGTTTTCTACAAACCATCTAAAGGATATGTAATATAAGTGATACGAGGGGTCGGAGCATAAAGGGGAGATGAAGTTGAGCTAGTGACATGGGATGAGATTTCTAGTACTCTTCTGGATCACTTATTTCCTCAGGATTTGAGAGGAAGGGGGGAGGATGAGAATTTTATAAATTTGCAACAAGGAAGAATAAAAGCAAATTAGTATGCCTTGAATTTTCACTAGTTGTCCCATTATTCTCCTGAGTTAGTCACTTATATATGAGAGAGGATGAGAAACTTTGCTTCTGGGTTCTCCCATGACTTGGTGTTTGAATGCAAGGCTGCCTTGTTGAACAAGGACATTGATATTTCTAGGTTTGTGGTGTGCATTCACAAGTAGAGGATGAGAAAAAAAAGTAGGTAGGAACTAAGGAGAGGAAGAGGAAGAATTTTTTATATTCGAATTCGGGTGAAGGTTAGCAGAAGAGTGGTATAGATGGTGAAAAATAGTCTAAGAATAAGTGTGGCAACTCTGGTTACTATTTTGCAGAATGTGATCCATATCCTAAGTCATTTAGTGACCGTTATTTTCGTAGCAATAGTTGATTTGGAGTACAAGGTGCCCAGTCTAAGGCTAGTAGAGCTTAGCCAGCCCTATCTTATCACCCTTACCGATTCTATAGGAAGGTGCATTATTGACTTTGTTGGAAAGGGAGAAATAAGTGTTTTAAGTATGGTCAATTGGTCTATAGGCAATGGGATTTTCCCTTAGACATTCTATCCGTTGAGGATAATAAGGTTTCGATCCTTAAGTTTTTAGTTCTTACACTAGAGGGTGCTACTTCTGGCTCTGACACTTATTAGAATCACCTTGGTACTTTTGCCACTAGCAAGGAATCGGAGGAAACTCCAGATATTGTCACTGGTACATTACAACTATTTTCTAATAATGTGTTTTATCTAATTAATGTAGGTTCTACTTATTTAATGCGACCCCATATGTGGCATTTCATTTTGGGTTTGGTCCTCAGTGTATTTTGAACACTTTTTCTATGTCCACTCTAGTCGGTGATTATGTGGTTACTAGAAGAGCTTATAGGGGTTGTATAATATCTATCTATAGTAGGGAGACCTTGGGCAAAATGATAGAATTTGATGTGGTCAATGTTGATGTTATGCTAGAGATGGATTGGAACTATTTATGTTAGCCTCTCTAGTTTGTTCGACCCGAAGGTTCAATTTCTAATTCTTAAATGAGTCAGTGATCGAGTGGAAAGTTAGTTCTCCAGTGCCTAAGGGGAGATTCATTTCATATCATAGAGCTCGAAGGTTGATCTCTAAAGGGTATCTTTACCATTTAGTGCTTGTTAAAGATTTTAGTTCTGAGGGTCTTTCATTGCAATCTATCCTTGTGGTCTGTGAGTTTCTTGAAGTATTCCCTAATGATCTTCCTGGCTTTCCTCCTAATAAGGAGATTAATTTTGGGATTGTTTTTCTTCTAGAAACTTGTCATATCTCTATCCCTCCCTATAGAATGGCTTCGTTTAAGTTAAAAGTAATTAAGGACCAATTGAAAGACAATCTTTATAAGGGTTTTATTAATACTGGTATTTCCCCGTAGGGTTGCTCCTGTGCTCTATATGTGTATTAAGGATGGGTCCATTTAAATGTGTAAAGACTACCGCCAGTTGAATAAGGTGATGGTGAAAAATAAATATCCTCTTCCTAGGATTGATGACCTATTTTAGTAGCTTCAAGGTGCTAAATACTTCTCTAAGATTTATCTTCTGTCAGGTTATCATCACTTGAATATTAGGGAGGAAGATATCTCAAAGAATGCTTTTTGTACCCGGTATGGCCATTATGAGTTCTTGGTCATGTCTTTTGGTTTGACTAATTCCCCAATGACATTTATGGATCTTATGAACCGACTCTTCTATAAATTCCTAGATTTATCTATCATTGTATTTATTGATGACATCTTGGTGTATTCTATTAGTAAGGAAGATCATGCCAATAATCTGTGGGTAGTATTTTAGACCCTTAATGATCAGTAATTGTATGACAAATTCTCCAAGTGTGATTTTTGGTTAAATGATATGACCTATCTTGGATATGTGGTGTCTTGTGAGAGGATGTGGAAAGTTTCTCTTTTATTGCTTTACCTTTGATTAGACTGACTCAGAAAAGGTAAAGTTCTTGTGGTCGGATACTTGTGAGGGTAGTTTTAAGATGTTGAAGGATAGGTTGATGTCGATTCTATTTTTGACTTTATTTGAGGGTATCGATGGTTTTATGGTTTATTATGATGCGTCCTATATGTGACTAGGTTGTGTGTTGATGAACCATGGTAGGGTTTGGCCTATGCTTCGAGACAGCTAAAAATTAATAAGAAGAATTACCTAATGCACAACTTAGAATTATTGGTTGTGGTCTTTAATATGAAGATTTAGCATCTTTATTTGTATAGGGTTCATGTTGACATCTATTAATACCATAAAAGCTTGTAGTATGTGTTTACCTAAAAGGAGTTAAATCTCAAGCAAAGAAGATGACTTAAGTGCTCAGGGACTATGATATGAGTTTTCATTATTATCAAGGTAAAGCTAACATAGTTGCTGATTCTCTTAGCAAGTTATCTATGAAGCTTATCTCACGTGGAAGAGGACAAGTGAGAATTGATGAAGGATATTCATTTGTTAGCTAATCTGGGAGTTTGTATCTTAGACTCTAAGGGTTGAGTTGCTATAGTACAAGGGTAGTAAAGTTATCTTTTAGTCCTGAGGTGACAGAGAATTAGGTTTTGGGCCCTACCCTAAATCCGATCAAAGGTATCATATCCCAGCAGAAAGTGATGGTTTTTGAGATTGGTGGCGATGTTATCTTGAATTACCAAGGTAGGTTGTTCGTCCACAATGTAGATAGGATATGAGAGAGGATCTTGGATGAGGCTCATGAGTTGAGGTACACTGTTCATCTTGGTTCGATGAAGATGTGCCATAATTTGAAAGAGATCTATTGGTAAAATAACATAATGTAGTATGTAGAAAAGTTTATGGCCAAATGTATGGTTTGTCAACAATTGAAGGTGGAGAAGTTGAGGCCTAATGGGTTGCCTCAAGAGATTGAGTTGTGCGAGTTGAAAAGGGAGGATTTTAATATGGATTTCAATACTAGTCTTCCGTTGTCCTGCCAGCAATTTGATTTGATTTGGGTTATCATGGGCAGGAAGGCTAAGTCCACTCATTTCCTACCTATGAGGAATAATTACTTTATTGAAGATTATATAATGTTGTATATTCAGGAAATCATCAAGTTGCTTGGTGTGCCTATTTCTATTATATTTGATCACGGTATTGAGTTCTCTTTATACTTTGGACATTCTTTCTAGAATGGTTTGGGAGCTATGGTCAACCTTAGAACTATTTTTCACCCCGAGACGGATGGACAAGTAGATTCAGACTCTGGAGGATATGCTAAGGTCTTGTCCACTTGACTTAGGTGGTAGTTCGGTTGATCATTTTCCCCTCATAGAGTTTGCGTATTATAATAGTTATCATACAAATATTGGGATGGCTCCTTTTGAGGTTCTTTATTGTAGAAGGTATCGGTCTCCTATTGGGTGGCTCGAGGTGTGTGATAATAGTTTGTATGTTCTCAACATGGTTTACCAAACCATGGAGAACGTGAAGGTGATTTGGTATAGGCTTAGAACTGGCCAGAATCACCAAAGGTCATATGCAAACATAATCTAAAGGGACAAGGAATTTTAAGTGTATGGTTTAGTATTATTAGAGGTGTCTCTCATGAAGGGAGTAATGCGGTTTGGAAGGAAGGTAAAACTTAGTCCGAATTTTGTTGGTCCATATCATATTTTAAGGCGAGTGGGAAATATGGCTTATCAGTTGGAATTGCCTTAGAGTTTGGGTTCTATCCATTTGGTCTTCCATGTGTTGATATTGAAAAAGTGCATAGGTGATTTTCCTTTGTAGTTCATTTATAGAGTGTTGGAGTTTTGAATTTCTTGTCTTATGAGAAACTCTCGATTGAGATTTCAGATTGGAAAGTCCGTTGGGTTTGAACAAAATATGTGGCTTCAGTAAAGGTTGTTTGGAGGAATCATAAAGTTGAAGAAGCTACTTGGGAAGCTGAAGAGGACATAAAGTCCAAATACCCATTCTTGTTCCCTATTTTGGATACTCGTAATTAAGGTATATGTTAATATTATCATCTTTATTTTTACTCTTTGTTAAAGGTAAGTGTGGATGTGTTTCTGTATTAAATCATTCTATTATATGTCGTGACCCTTCATTTGAGGATGAATGATCCTAATGGGGGAGAATTTGTCACCCAGGTGTTAGCCACTCAAAATTCGGAGTTTTTGAAGTCATTGTTCTGACTATGACTGACCCTACGAGTCATAGGGACTCATAGGGTGTCTAGATGAGTCATAGGATCCAAATGGTAAGGTGTCTAGTGAGGTTTTCCTAATTTCCTGCCTTGGCAATGACTTCAGGTAATGAGTCCTAAAGAATCATTAAAAGTCATTTAGCCTCTTCCATAACCAAATCAGTATGATTCCCAAAGTGTTTTGTCTTGACTACAACTAGGTTCAAAGAGTCTAATGAATCTATGCGACTCATAAGGTGACAAATGTAGGGTCACCAGTGTTTACCTATAAGTGTAAATCCTAGTTACGACTCAGATCCTACAAGTCGTAGTGAGCCCTTACAAGTCGTATAGTGACCAATAGTCACTAGCGACAATACTCCAACTTTTAAACTAAGGACATTTAAGACATTTATCTTTTATCCTAAACATAAACCCACGACTTTCAAACTTTATTGGGACCCAATTCCTACCCATAACACACTAAAATAACTTCGCTCTTCTCATAAATTCTTTCAAGCAAGAGCATTAGGGTTTTCTAAAGATTGATTGTCTAGAGCTTCCAAGGGTAAATACCCTCCAAAATTGTGATCCTTTCAGGCATGTGACTCTACCCTTAAAATTATTTTACTTAAAGCATAAAACTATATGATTTCTTATATGGATTTAAACATGGGTTTTGATATGGGTTGGGGGTTTTGGAGTCCATGATTCTTAAAGCATTTCCCTGTGATTTACCATTCATTATTCGTGATTTATATATGGTTTTAAACTTGTGTGTTACATGGGTATGGTGATTAATCTATGGGATTATGATTCACCCATATTTTGTGAATATTGACAATTGAGTTGGTAATAACCCCAAAGCCAGTTTTGTGAAAGTGGTTTTGCGTATAAGTATATTTACATAGAACTACTATAGGAACATTTGCATAACATAAAGAGGCATCTAAAATATGATGGTTAGATTTAATGAAGAAAGGATTCGGTGTTCCCCCACATTGAATTAATGAACAAAGAGAGTTGTTTTGTCGAAGTTAATGGAATTGAAATGCCATGATGATGTTACATTGCAAGTGTGGCTGGTATAGCAATACCAATAGTGTATGCCTTAAGGTGTATTGTGGTTAAAATAATAGGAATGTTTGATAAATGTTTTAATTAGGCTTCAAAGAAGGATGTGTAGCTGGGCTGTGATTGTGGAGGTCCTAAGGGACCAATATGAGAAACTGCATTTGCTGGCGCGGGGGTCTAAATGGCATGGGGTTTGAGTCCCCTTGGTATGATTGTGTGTTTCGAGTTCGGCTTATTATATAATTGGAAGTTTTAAGTCTCCCATATTACATTACATGATCGGGTGCTTGAGTCACCTTATTATATGATTGGGAGGTTCGAGTCTCCCGTACATATATATATATATACACATATGATTCTTTGATTCGTGTGGCTACACGTACTGGGGCCTGACTAGGGGGTGAGAGTTGGGGCCCACATAGCCCATGGGTACTATTTTGATGGTTATGCTACACAATACAGGTTATGATTTTTAAATGCATACTAATCTTTTTTCCCTATCCCAGCATTTTATTTAAGTGTGTACATATAAGAATACATGTAGTTAAGCATGTATATTGAATTGAACTGGATTTTTTATTGTCATTACTTTATCTTTATCCCCATTACTTGCTAGTGCTCAACCCGCTAACCATCTTCAGACGCTGTATCCACACGTAATACAAGGTAAGATGGCAATTCTACTTTTTATGCGCAATGTTAGGTGGATCGTATCGGTTCGTTGGTAATTTATGGTGAAGTGGTGATCTTTCATTCACCGAAAAACTTGGTCATTTCATTGGTTTCCTTTCATAACATAGAATTGAAGAGTTTACTTTATCATTATCATTGTCATTGTCATTGTCAGGGTCGAGGGCGTGTCCCGACTTATATTATTTTGGGATTAGTAGAGGCTTTTTGGATATTAATGTGGATTGGGTATTTATTATGACACTCTTAGATGTCTTTGAATTCATTACCTTTCTATCTTTTTATATGTTTCAGCCACTGCTGAGTGTTATGTTCTATGTTGGCTAGGCAAATGGGGTGGTCTCCGACCCTCGGTGGACTTGGGATACCCATCACAGCCAGGCCCTAGATTAGGTCATGACACCTACCCTTCAAATCTTGGGAGAATTTGTTACTTTTATGGATTGATTTTATGGTCGAACCCACAAATCATGGACCTTATAATGGGCCATGTATTCGTCTGTTATAGCTAATGTGCTATGGTGTCATAGCACTTTCGATGCTGAAAACTATAAAATTTATACATACTTGAAGCTATATTGTTGGTTTTGATGTTCTTTTTGAAGTAAATTTTTAGGGAAATGGGTTCTAGGAGCTAACCAAAAGGAAAAGAAGTCGAAAGCTAAGAAATGACAACCTACTTAGGGTACCTAAACCCTATAGGTGCCACCTAAGGGGTGCAGGTAGGGGCATAGATGACAAAGATTTGAAGTTTCAGAGAGATTAAACCTCCAAAAGTGACATATTACCTATATGGGCCCACCTATGGCCCGTAGGTGGTTTTTTAGGTAGCCAGCGACTCAAGTTTTTCTATTTTATTTAGGATTTGATTTCTAAGGTTTTCATGTAATCTATAAATGCCCTTTTTATGTCTTTTAGTTAGTTAAAGCCAGTTTAACACCCCGTAGCATTTTCAACATGATATAACTCATAGTTGCATGCATACATAACTTAAAGCCTGAAATTTTTCTAAGTGTTGAATGACTTAGTCATATTTTAAGCCCTTAACTTCAATGATTTCTAAATTGATCTTCCCAACCCTAAGAAGTAGATTTTTTAGTTGATTCATGTTCAAGGGTGTTAAGGGCATGTCTTGGGGAAATTTTGGATTTTTTGAATACCTTTTGAGACATGTTTGGATGATCAAAGTAGTAGACCAATGTGATATAATTGCATCACACAAGGAATCACGTCAGCAGGGATGACTCAAGCGTCTCTTAACGCATTGAGTGCCCAGTTCGTCTTAATGATTATCGGGTCCAGGATGGTATTGGAGTCATTTTCCCTCATTTTATCTCAGCCATAACATGAGATTAAGTCAATGTTAGGGCATTATATGCCAATTACTACTCAAATCCTCTAAAAACTAAGCCCTAACACTTCCCCAAAAGATCAAGAATTCAACCTCTAAGTTTAAGATTTTCAATAAAAGTGTCAATACTAGGGTTCCATTCTTCAAACTAAAGAACCTAAGGTACATAGGACAATCCTAAACCTTATGGGCATGGATTTACTATTTTTCAACTTGATTTAAGGAGTATATATGTATATAGATGAGATTGGTTCAAGATTTTTATGAACATGTATTCAAAACCCTATGATTTTATATTGTAGAAATTGTAAAGTGGTGTTTAAAACTAGAATTATTTTTATGTGATCATGCGATATTAGAATTGTGAAATAAAATGAGAGCATGGGATATGTAATTTCCTTCTTTACAATGAATGTCCCTTTATTTTTACATGGTATAAATTGATTAAGCAAACTGCTAAAGGCTTGTTTCTGTTAAAGAATTGATATGTACAATTATACTATTTTATAGGAAAATAAGGGGGAATGTTACTTGTTATGTAAATGGTCATGTTTTCCATTGAGAATGGATTCAGACTTGATAAGAAAGGTTACCACCGTAGATAAAGTATTGAAGAGAGAATTGTTTGGTTTTCAACTATTTTGAAATATCAACTCTTGTTAATTAGAAGATCTTTTGGGTGGTCAATAATACCTTTTGAAATGATACAAGGGCAGTAGAGTTGTGATATGGCTTGCAAGCTAGGGCATGACGATACCCTATTAAGATGTGCCCAAAAATAGAATAAGAGTGGAACAGTTATAAGAAAAAGACATGTTTTAAAGAGTCTAAAACTTGGCTTAAGAGAGTTAGATGGTTAACTGAAAAAGGCACGAGTTAGACTACTCATTTCCCAAAATCATTATTTGCCGACATGAGTCCATATTACCCTAAAAGAGATTTATATGCTGGCGACGACCCTGTGGCATATTAGAGATGTTGAAACTCCAACCCTTGCATCAAACTTGGGTTGAGGGCTTGGCCATCGATTCAAGGGTGGGTTCCTTATAGCCCATGGAATTACAAATTGTAGGGTGTACCATCTAGCTTAGAAGAGAAAAAAGAGTAGAGTCAAGACTTTGAAGAATGTGTTTTTAAAGATATCAGATTATGCCTATTCATTTTTAAATGCTTTATGATGATACGTTTTATGAAATCCTCTCATCTATGTTGTATAAAAAATGTATTTTTTTGTTTTAGGAATACTCTCCATACCAGTACATTTGTTTTGACCCCCTATATTTCAAGATCTGAGGCTCAGTCGTGGGGTCCCGCTAAGCATTAGATTGGGTTGTCAGAAGTTGCAGTTGGTGAGCCTCACTTGTTTCAAAAGGCCTTGTTCTATGAATCATTGTCATTTCATTTTAGTTCATGGTTCTACCGTGGGCCTTGTTCTAATTTTTAGATATATGTTGCTTTCGTATTGTTAAAGATTTTGTAGACTGGTGTTAGATGTTTTTCAATGTTTATGGATTCATACTTGTATTATTAGTTTTAATAAAAGAGTTACCATGTTTCTATTTTATATTATTTTCCGAACTTTTTTATAATGTATGAATTGAGCATATGATTACCAGTTAGCAGGGCTCTGGGGTCTTCATGGTTTGGGATGCTCGTCGCATCCAAGGCCTCAGTTTATGTTGTGACATCTAGGGAATACCAATGGGAGCTAGTTTAGGCACTCTTATTACTTACAAACATATATTTGATTCTAAGATTTGATTTTGTTCTTTGGATTGCTTTGTTCTTAATTTTTGTTAATTATTCGATTGAGACTTTGGATTTTATCTATTAATTATTGTGAGATTGATTTTATGCTTTTGAATATGAATTCCATTGATTGTTTCATACTAATAAGTTTCTAATTCCCTTAGCTAAGGTTGTGGGAACCCTAGCGGATTAACGAAGTAGAGGAAGTGTTTAATCATTCTAGATTATTTATGTTGCATGTATTGTGGTTTTGTTCATGCGTATATCATTTTTAACAGTTTCAAATATTAGTATCCTTCCTATATTCACTACGAGCCTAAGAGGGAGTTAGGGATTGGGAAAATGAGATAACAAGATTAATTTGAATTTAATTGTCAAAGTAACCTAATCAGCACTATCTACTTAAGATAATTATCTTCCTATAATCAACTAGAGACCGAGAGGAGATAGTTAAAACTAAGGTCCAGGGAAAGGGTTATTAAGGTGACACTCTGAGACTAAGAAGAGATAAGTAAAATTCACCAGAGAGAGTTAAAAGGTCTTTAGTGATACATAACCTGCCAGATTGAACAGGCAGAATAGTTTGATAGTTGGGTTGAGCACGATAAACCTATAGAGTTACTAGCCAGGGGGGGACACAATCCTAGTGGTTTTTCCTAATTGATTACAACCAAAGCATTCCACATCTTGTTACCTTTTATAGATTATAACTATAATCCCCCATTTACTTTTCGTTATTGCTCATTGATTCAGTAAGCTTGAGAGATAGTTCACGTATTCCCTGAGGGTTTGACCCAACCGAAGTTGGGTTACTATATTTTGCATTGACCATTTTATCTTCAGTTTGAGGTGTAGCTTTGGGTGGTAACAAAATTCTAGCTCTTTTTTTGGGGAATATGGTTGCAGATTTATTTATTAATGTTGTTGAAGTTTCAAATTTTATTTTTGTATATCTTCCTACTATTCTAAATATACATATTTACAATAGGAAATGTGGTGATGATGGCTCTTTATTTATTAATCCTTATTTTTTTATATAGTACGTTATTGTAGGAGTGTGATAGACATATTGTGGGAGCACAATGAGAGCATGCTAGAAACATTTACACTCCTTGCAAAAGAATAACATGTGTTCAGTCAAAAGGTTGATGTGTTTGGATTGGAGATTATCAACTTACAAGGAGACTTGAAAACAAAGGTTGATGCATGTAATTCCCCACAATTTAGTTATGAGTTATGTAAGGCTGAAAAACTTCTTATAAGAAAAATTGAGGAGCTAAAGTTTTAGGAGTCAACACTTGATCAGACTTTTGTGAATGTTGTCACTACTTAGAAAAGCACATTAGATTTATGTGAATATACAAATAAAAATTCAATTCATGAGTTGGGACGTATTGGACCTCATTCTAAGCATTTTCCATATTATGTTTTGATAGTAAGATATTAATTGAGGAATAAGAGCCGAAGGAAGTGTGTTAAGAGGATGAATAATATGTCTATATTATTGAATTTATTATGCTGAAATCAAGAAACTACATTTCTCACTGAAGGGGCAAGAGTTGCAACATGCCACATCTATTACTTGGATCCTTTATTTTCATACCACCGCCCCTTGAGCATAGTAAGAAATTTGATAAGAAATTAGTAGTGAAATTCACAAGTTTAAAGCTGAAAGAAAAGAGTTAGAGGCAAATTCATTGGCTACCTTGATGAAGTATAAGTAATCAAGGTACCTACGTTATGCGACGATGTTAAATCGGGCATTGTATGAGACGAAACCCATGATCTTAGAGGTGAAGTCCAAGTAACCAACATAGCCACATCATGTCATGACGTTAAATCAAGCGCTACTAAGGAGACAACACAAGGTATTATGTTATATGTACATTTGTCTTCGTATGATTGATGTCAGATCTTCGCAGCTATGTGGCCGCATGTATGTTCCTAACTCTCCAGTTTTGTAATGGTCTAATGCATTGGGATCAATAAATGACTATAATTTGAGGGTTAGGCTACTTGTAGGTCTAGATATCATCTTATGGTTTTTGTTATCTTGTCTCTTATCCCCAGAGTCTTGTTCTAAGTAGAGTCTATATGTTTAGGAGTATTATGTTTCATTTTGGGTTTTTTTTATGGTTTACTAGGAGAAAAATAAGTATCTAAGGGAAGTTGATGTGTTTTGATTGTTGTTTTTGAGAAAAATGATGCCCCTTCAAAAATTTATTTTTGAATTGTGTGATATGTATATATGTGTGAACATTGTGACTCTCGTTATGGAATTAGAAATAGGGACATAATAATCATACCTAACAATTTCATGAACCGGATAGGTAATAATTTGTTATTCAACCATGTGCCATATGTGTGTGAGATACTTATTTTGTTCCCTTTGTGTGTTGAATCCAGAACTTGCCCTGTAATCTTGCCTAGGTTTTAGGATAGTCGGTTAGGAAAGGGTCATAGTCCATTTTTTATATTAGTCCACTTGTAGCCTAAACGACCTTCTAAATTTGAATAGCTATCCCTTGATCCCTATATAGAGCATGTATAGACTATTTTTGTTATTTCACCTTCCCATTTGTATTACTATGAACTTGTTTGGCTGTAGTCCTCCTTGGACATGGTGCACCTCAACTAAGGCAAATATCCTAAGTTGAGGGAGGCTATCATAGGAGTGCGTAACATGAGGTAGGTATGAAGAAGAGCAAATAAGAGAAAGAAAGTAGGGCTGAGTATGGTAGAAAAAGTAGAAAATGAAAAAAAGTAAAAGGACAAAAAAGTTGAAAAAATTGAATAAAAGAAACTACACCCAACTTGAATGAGAAATGAAAGAATAAAAATGGAGAAATAAAGGTGGAATAAAAGAGAGATAGTTGATAAGTGTACACAAAAAGGAAATGTAGTGCCAAGGAGGCTTAGTCACTAAAATTCGCATATGTAACATACTAGCCTCCAAAACTACATTACAAGCCAAGTCCTATAGTGATCCTAACCCGACTATATGAAAGCTAAGGTCAAGAAAATAAGGGCAAGTCTATGGTATTCTATGTACATTGTATTCTAGGAAGTTCTTTGTGAGTGTGAGTGTGAGTGTGTCGTGATCGTCCATGTATTGACATGTATTATTCTATTGAGTGTATGAGACATCTTTGTTGTGAGAATAGACAGTTTCTTATTTGTTCTAATAGTGTAACTTTTATATATGCACAATTGTATGTTGCTAATGTAATGTCATATCGGGATTTACTTGTGTCATATTGTTGTGCTTCATTGATACATACAGTTAGTTTTGAAATATTAAAATTGGATGGGATAATGTTCTTGATCTTAAATTTGATGATTGACCGTCATAGATGTCTTATGATTCAGTGTAATTGTGTTGTTTTGTTCTGTTTTATTGACTGAGGACATGCAATCATCTAAGTTGAGGGTCTTGATGTGCTATAACTTCATACAACCTTTAGTTCTTAAAACTATAAAATATGCATGTACTTTAGGCTAGTTTGTTGGGTTTGATGTGTTTTTGAAGTAAGTTTGTAGGGAAATAGGTTTTGGGAGCTAACAGGAAGTAAAAGAAGTCAAAGTTGAAGAAGGGACTACCTACTTAGGGTACCAACGCCACATAGGTGCCACCTAAGGGGAATAGGTGAAAAATATTTGAAGTTTCAGATATATTAAAGTTCGAGAAGTGGCCTGCGACCTAAGTGGGCCCAACTACGACCTGTAGGTGCCACCTATGCCCCGTAGGCGGCCCCGTAAGTGGCCACCTACTCAAGTTTTCCTCTTTTATTTAGGATCTTTTGTAGTCTTTCCATGTAATCTATAAATCCTAAGTTATTTTCCTTTTATTGCTTACAGACATATATTTGATTTTGATCTTGGGATTTCTTTGTTATTGATTTTGGTTGATTATTCAATTGAGACTTTGGATTTTATTTGTAGTCCTTGTGTGATTGGCTTAATGATTTTTAATATGAATTCCATTAATTGTTTCAATATGATGAGCGGCTAATTCTCTTAACTAGGGTTGTGGGAACCCTGGCGGATTAACAAAGTAGGGAAGTGTTTAATCCTTGTAGATTAATATTGCCGCATGTATTGTGGTTTACTTTATACTTATTGCTTTCTTAATAGTTGCGAATGTAAAAATCCCTCCTGTACTCACTACGAGCTTGAGAGGGAGTTATTGATTGGGAAAAGGTGATCACAACAGTGATTTGACGTTAATTGTCTAAATAAGATAATCAACACTATCTACTAAATATAATTATCTTCATCTAATCAATTGGATACCGAGAGGAGATTGTTAAAACTGGGGTCCAAGACATGGATTAGTAAGGCGACACTCTAAGACCTAAAGGAAATGAGTGAAATTCACTTAAGAGTGTCTAGAGGCTATTTGTGATACATAAAATGCCAGATTTTACATGCGCAATAGTTTAATAGTTGGATTGAAAATGATAAACCTAAAGAGTTATGAGACAAGGGGAACACAAGCCTAGTTTCGTTCTGATTGATTACAAATCAAGAATTCCAAATTTTGTTACTTTTCACAAATTACAACTATAATCCCCCCATTTAATTTTTTGTACTGCCCTTTGATATCAGCAAGCTTGAGAGATAGTTCACGTATTCCCTGTGAGTTCAACGCCAATGAGTTCTGTTACTATATTTTGCATCGACCTTTTTATCTTCAATTTGAGGTGTAGCTTTGGACGATATCGCCTTGAAAAATATAGGTACTACAATATCTCCCTCTTGGGATCATTCATCCTTGAATGAAAGCTAAAGATAGAAGAAAAAGAGAAGGAACTACTCTTATTTTATTTCTATTATATGAAAACTAATCTACTAATGTAGATAAAACTGGTGAATACTAAAAGGTTAAAGTCAAATAGATCATGTATGGCACCAATGTACACAAAACACTACAAGGTGACAGATCATGACATGAAGCTTCTAAGAGCCACAATAAAGAAAGCTATTACCTCGAGAGAAATTATTGAAAGGAGTAGATAGATGCGGATACATAGATTTCATATCATCTTTGGCCTCCATAGTAGTTTCCTCAACTACTTGAATTCTCCACAAGACCTTAATTGAATCTACCTTCCAGTTTCTTGACCTACAAACCTAACATCTAAAATATGTAAAAAAAATTATCCATACAATAAGTTGTCCTTAAGCCCAATATCTCTATTGGGAAAATGTGTGATGGATCACTAACACACTTTTTTAACATTAAGATGTGAAATACTGGATGCATGGATGCCAACTTTATAGGTAATTCCAACTCATAGGCCAACTTTCGTATCCTTCTAGCTATTTGATAGGGACCAATATATCTGGGATAAAGTCCCTTTTTGTTATTAAAATACACAACACCCCTTATACGGGAAACCTTCAAGAATACCCACTCATTAATCTCAAACCCTATGTCTTTTCTCCTTTTATCTAACTACAATTTTGTCTGCTTAATGTAGTTCTTTGGCCTCTTATGAATCATATTAACCTTTTCCATAGCCTTTTGAACTAAGTTTGAGCTCACTAGAGCAACTTCACCTACCTCAAACAATCAAATACATGATCTACACCTATAAAGAGACTCAAATAATGCCAAATGAATACTAGAATGATAACTACTATTATAAGAAAATTCAATAAGAGGTAGATGATCATCCCAACGATCTTTGAAATTAATGAAACGGGCTCTGAACATATCCTCTAAAGTATGAATATATTTCTCTACTTGCTCATTGATATGTAGATTGATAGAGGTACTGAGGTTCACTTTTATAGCTAAACCTTTCTTAAATAATTGTCAAAAGTGAGACATAAATTGTGCACAACATCTTGAATAATAGGCAAAGGAATTACATGAATATTAACTATATCCTTTATGCATTTCCTAGCATAGTTTTTAGCTGAATCAGTTGTCTTAATAGGTAAAAAGGGTCTAATTTATTCATCCAATTAGTAATCACCTAAATTAAATCATGTTGAAGACTCGTTCCCATCAACCTTGTGGTAAAGTCCATAATAATCATCTCCTTCTTCCAAGTAGGAATACTTATGCATTGAGCCATTCCACTAGGTCTTTGTGCTCAACCTTATCATACTGACAGTTAGGAAATTTAGCCATAAAATCTACAATATCCCATTTCATAGTGTTCCACTAGTAAATGTTTCTCAAATCATGGTACATCTTTTTATAGACAAGGTTAATGGATTACCTAAAACTTCCTGCCTCGATCAAAATTAGTTATTTCAAGACATCAATATCTAGAACACATAACTGACCCTAATAGTGAAAAACACCATCTCCCCCTTAGGATAAACATTTGTTGCTTAAAGACTGCCTCATTTAATTGGAGTGGAATGGTGTCCCTGTATAGCTTATCATTCACTTCAATAACTAATAAGGACTCAGAACCTTTCTACACTACTTCATAACCCTTAGAAAAATCCGTGACATGGACTCTTTGAAATATAAATCTATGAACATCCTTAGCCGGTTGTTTCTTACTTTCCTCTCTATGAGCAACATTTCAAGTAGACAACCTTCTAAGAGTATCAAAAACCATACTTACATTACCCAAATAGTTAGAAAACTCATATCATAATCTTTGAGAAGTTCAAGTCATATTCTTTGTCAAAGATTCAACTCTTTTGGATTTAAAAAAGACTATAGGATGTTAAGATCTATGAAAACATCAACATGAAAATCATAAAGGTAATGATGTCAAATCTTCACAGAAAATAACACAGCCATTAATTCAAGATCATGAGTGGGGTAGTTCTTTGTATGAGTATTAAGCTTTATAGAAGCATAATCAAGAACCTTATTATTCAACATCAAAAGACAAATAAGTCTAACTTGATAATAATCATAATAAACTACTTATCCATTTGACCCTTCAGACCAGATCAACACTTTATTTCCTGAAATCTCTGCTCACACACACCACCTTGTCAATGGGGAAAAATAGAAAAGAAGCACTCTACAAATCTCCAATATTAGCTCGCTAACCCTAAGAAACTTCTAATGTCGGATGGGGTGGTAGGTCTAGGCAGGATCTTGACCATCTTAATCTTTGTAGAGTCTACTTGAATCCCTCTCTCTAGATACAACATCATAAACAACAATTGACCTCAACCAATACTCACATTTTGAGAAGTTTGAAAGAAACTGTCTATCCCTACGGGTCTTAAGAACAATTCCAAGGTGATCATCTTGCTCCTCCTTACTCTAGGAATAAATTAGGTTATCATCTATGAAAATAATAATAAACATATCTATATACTACTTATACTCTATTCATGAGGTATATAAAAGTTTTACGATCATTCGTTATTTTAAAATACATATCAAGAAGTAAATGGTGACCATCTTGAGTTAATAAAAAGTTGTCTTCAAAATGTCACACTTTCTAACCTTCAACATATAGTACCCTGATCTGAGATTAATCTTAGAGGAAAAAATGTTACATAAAGTTGATCAAACATATAACCATTCTTGGAATTGGATACTTATACTTAATTGTGACCTTTTCCAATTGGTGGTAACCTATACACATTATAATGGAACCATCTTTCTTATGCACAAAGAGGACTGGCCACCCTATAGAAAAAAACTAGGTGAGATAAACCCTTTGTGTAGAAGGTATTTCGACTACTCTTTTAACTCAGTTGGAGTAATTCCTTATTGTGGAATAGAAAGGGGATAAGTATTAGGGTGAATTTTTATAGCAAAATACATCTCCTTATTATGAGGGACTTCGAGTAGAACATTAGAGAATACTTTTAGAAACTGATTAACTTTGGGAACTAATTGAAGAGATAGGGTCTCAGAGTTAGATTTCTTGACCCATACTAGATGGTAGATGCACCCCTTTGAGACCAATTTTCCAGAATTAAGATATAAGATGAAGCATCACTTAGGAATAGAAGGAATAGTATTTCACCCTATGATAGGCCCATTAGGGAATTATAATTTTACAACTCTAGTTCCACAATCAACGAAGGCATAGCAAAACTATAGCCAGTCCATGTCTAGGATAACAGTGAAATTTACCATATCAGACTTTACCAAAGTAGTTGTGGTATATTTTTAATGAAAAAAACAATGTAATTTTTATTTATTCTTGTAGCTATGATGGACTCTTATATTCGAGTAGATATAGAAAAGGAACCTAGAAGTCATTCATGACTGACTTTAAACTTCATAGCAATATAAGAAGTTAATAAAAGTAAAGTGCCTTAATATTATAACACAAGAGAGAAAACTTTTTACATGCCAGTAATAATAGATAGGGAACTCTGCTAGTTCTAATGGGAAGATAAGGCATAGAAGTGGTTCTAACAACTTTCTGCACCTGAAGTGGTACCTTTTAATCATTACAGTCTGCTGGAGTTGATGATGTAATCGACTAGTTTTGTTACCCTCATTTCACTTCCTAATAGAGGTTTAAACAATAAGTATATGACATGTCTAACCATACTAGTAGCAACCCTCTCTACCATAAAGACATTAAACTAGATGGTTTTTTCTACACTTATTGCCAGTAGGATAAGCTGTAAACACATTTTCAACATTGTCCTAAGATTTGAAATCTTGATATTCTAACTTTCTAATCATACCTGAATCTGGGTACAAGTGTGTTGGCTGAACATGGAGCTTGTTGGAATGACCTTTCTAAAAGGATGATCGATTCCTATTATCAGTCCTTTGCTGATTGAATTAATATTCGATAATTTTACCCTTTTACTTAAAAACTCCTCACTCTTAGTCAATTATATTTCTTAACATATTTCACATAAATCATAAGACTGTATATGTCTATGTTTCCAATCAATATCACCTCTTCCTCTTTTTAATGTAAAGATAGGAAAGTCATTGCATAAATGTGCTCATCCTAATCCTCATATCACATACCATATTTGGAGCATAGCGAGACAACTGGTGACTTAGTATATACTCCTTCACACCCATGGAACCTTTCTCTAAATTAATGAACTCTTGAGTCTTAGCCTCTCTTAACTTTTTTGGGAATGCAACACCACAAGAATGCATCTTTAGAAACACTTTATTCTGAAGGTTCAACATATTCACCTTTAATTTTTTTTCCACAGATCATACCATAGACTTATAATATCTTTAAGCTAGGAGTAGACAAGATTAATTCTCTTAGATGTATTAATATGTATTACCCATCAGATTTTTTGAATCTAATTAATAAATTTTTATTGACCTTATTATATTTTGACCCTAAGAACTTAGGTGCATTCACCTGAGAACTCACAAATCCTATAGGTGTCGGGAATACCTTAGGACCTATATGGGTTTCTCTCTAATTGTTAACCTGAGTTATGATCACCTCAGCAAGCATCTAAATGGCATTATAGACATCAAAAAAATTTTCCATAGGTGACTTAACAATAGGTGCATTAGGACCCTCTTGTTGGAATAGTATGGGTGGCATATGAGGATTATAATTTTGACAAGTAGGACATGCTCCATTCTTGGAGTGTACCATAAGATCGGTGATTATCTTTTGAGGAATAACTTAAAATACATGTAAGAATGAGTTAGAAAAGATACACAGATCTAAAATATATCGCAACAACTAGAGAATGAAGATGGGTAATATATCCTATTATAAGTGTGGGGTGATTCAAACCTATAAAGAGAGTTATATTAAATGTGATTTTTCAGAGATCGTAGGCCTCTTAAAAATAATGGTTTGATACAAACTTTATCATGATCTGGGAATAAAACCTATGTGTGACCGATGTGTTGAACCATAAATAGATCTAAGTGGACCCTTGGCAAAACATATCTATAGAACTACGGTATCTCAAAACTAATGCAGATGTTGTTAAATAAAATCATAGACTAAATTCTGAAATGAACATGTCTATTTATATGAATATTGAAAGTCTAACATATACTAGAATACTAATGTCTAAACCACTAATATTTTAATGAAATAGGTAAGGCGCTAATTCTACCCATTAAGAGAAAAAAATGATTGAACTTAAGAAAAAACAAAGAAACCAAACTATTCTACATCTATACATAAAGATAACTCACCAATTACATATTGGAAAACAACAACTTTCAAGATACGATCATGAAGATGGGATCAAGAATATATATTAATGAAAACATTTAGTACAAGGAATGTATGCGGTTAATAAAAGGAAGGTACTGGTTATGTAACAGTAAAGCTAAACAACAAGAATCATATATTGAACATGCTTTGGAAACTAAAGTAGATTTCCATAGTGTAATTAGCAAAAACAAGATTGAATGCATTTATAACTATAAAAATAAGGTTTTCCTAGAATGAACTTAGCATTACCTAAATAAAACATCTTTGCATGTCTAAAAATCATGCTATCTATATCTATAAAAGTGACTATAGCAAGTAAATATTCCAAAATAAAGTTAAGTTTTTATATGGGAGTTTTTTCCAACCGATATACATCACGTAAACTCATGATATGCAATGTCTAAACATGTTGGGAGTGCTACTCTAAGCCTTTCTATATTATAGAGCCAATCTATCTCTGTATGGATCCACTAATTAGTCTTTGGGGCTAAGAGGTATCGCCCAACTTATAGTGTAATCAAATTCAATAGTGGAAAGTAGTTGTAGGACTTGGAGGTTGATAAACTCATATCTTATTTGTGATAAATATTCCTCTCAAAATCAATTTTATATTTGTATTATCATAAAATTTATCAATCTCTATCTATCTAATGATAACGTATGAAACTTTACTCAAAATTCATCTTTCTAAGAATCATGTACCAACCCATGGACTATAAATGATAAATTCAACTAAATTCGTGCTTCTAAATGTACAAGATAAGGAAAAGTCTTACAAATTCATCTTTTTATATAATTTTTCAAGAGTAAGATTCAGTAAAATCAACTACAATTAGAAATAGGGAAAATTCTACTATTTTTAGGGAAATGCCCTTACTTAAAAAACATGCTAAATTTCAAAACCTTGGCATGAGGATGAAAGGCTTCCCTCATTACACTTTCACAAACCTAGAGAAAAGAATGATTTTGATAGAAGAACTTGACAGGCTTGCTTAAGCTGAAACCCTATGTTTGAAGCCTACAACAATGTTCTCTTCCGTTGGAATTTTGATAGGAGACTGGGAAAAGATTTATTTCAACACAAGATAACTCTTTTATGGTGATACAATCTGAATGCACTCAAAGCCCTTTACTAGAATCCTAGCCTGAGAAATTCAAGCACTCAAAGTAATGTTATTGAAACAGGAGATGTTTGACGATATTCTACTACCACAAAAAAGGTGATATGTGTTGGTGATTTCATCTAAAATGGATCAAGGGGCATTGAAGGGGTCAATGGAAAGTAAAAAGGAAAAAAACTCGCAAATTGATTTTACCTTCGAGCTTACCAAAACCCAAAGATGAGTTACACGCACCAGCAGTTGAGTCACATGCACTAGAAGGTGATTTAATTGTTCTAGTAGGTAAATGACAGTGGAATCTATGCCCCTTACCTACATGGGCAGATTCCCACTACCTAAGCAGGTATCACTTAGTGGTTGAACTTGTTAATTTGGTGGGAATGGGTCACTTTTAGGCCCACGTTTTTAGTAATTAACTCATGGGTATAAATACTCAAATCATGCTTTATTTTCCTTAGTTTTTCTTTGAATATTGATGAATAAATCTCTATTAAGAGTTTTTGGTGAGCGTTTGTTAACAAATTTGCTTAGAAATAAGAAGTTACAAGGGAGATCAAATTTTCTTAGTCATTATATGAATTAGGTGTTGGATGATTAATTTAATTGGGGGTTCTTGGTTTAATATGTCTTATTGTTCTTGATTACTCATCTTTTTATGTCTAATTTTTCATCTATCTATTGATTATCCTATGGCTTTCTTAGTTGATCTCTACTTTCTGTGGTTTTTGGTCATCATTTGGTATTAGAGCAAGGCATTGATTTGTTCTTATGATTCTAGTCTTGGGATTATTATGTTAGAAAAAAATATTATTAAAGAGAAAAAAACTTTAAAAAAATTTTGTGTTTTGAGTCTCCTTTGTAGTTTCTATACTGGAGATTGTTTCCTCTTGTATATTTGAGTCGGAATCTTGATCTTGAACTTTATTTCACAGGATTTAAATAGAAAAAAACTCCATTGTTATTCTTTAGCTTGAATAATAAGATAAGTCAGTTTTAGATCTTGTCGATTTGGTTGGGATTTAAGGGTTAAAATTAGTGAAAAAGTGATTTCACATTGAAGGGGCCTTAGATCTAAAGTTTCATAAAATTTGTGTCAAAATGAGAAAGTTGAAAAATTTGAAGTTCTTGGTGTTCTTCAAGACCCTCAAATATTCAAGAAGAAGAATCTTTAAAAATGTGTATTTTATCTAAAAAGGAATTAAGAGAAAAGTGTATGTGCTTTTGTACAAAAAATATCCAAAAAGAAGAAGGAATATTCTAGGTGAGAGAACCCAAGAAGGACTACAAAAAAGTGAAAAATGAGTTTCCCTGTGTTATGTCTAGTGAACTATGCACACCAGAGGGTCATATATGGCCATAGGTGGCAAATGTAGGCCACCTACCTATCTTTTGTTATCATCTATGCTCCTCTCCCTCCTTTATCTATGAGGGCATGTCCCCATTGAGTCCACATATCATCTAAACACACCTCACTAGTCGCAAGTCTAATTTTTCTAAGGTTCAATTATTGATTAGTAAATTCATTTTTGGATTCCTAAACTAATTAAGAACTGGTAATTCACTTACTTAGTTGGTTGTTTAGTTCTTAATTACATTTTCTTTCTTCATCCTATTTTGTTTGTATTTTAATAGTTTTTATTTAGTCATTAATTCTTGGTTTAAGTTCATAAGAAATCCTTTAAAGTCTTTCAAATAAAAATCAAATCTAACCAAGAGTAGTAATCGACACTTCATCTACCACCTAGAGTATAAGCCATCTTTCAATATTTGTGGATTTAATTAGAGGCATACAAAGGTGTGCAGAGTTTTGAAGTTATTTATCTAATGCTATCTTGTTGTTATTTATGTTTAGTCACTTTACAAATAGGTAAAATAAACCTAGAAGTTGAAACACCACCAACCATGGATGTCAATACTTTGAATGCAATCTTAACGGCAAGTGAATCTTTAAATCATAAAATGGATTCTTTGGAAGCTAAAATAGAATCCGCAGAAGATCACATTAACACACTCCAAGGAAGTGTGTCGACCATGGGTGGGAAGATAGTGAACATTGAAGGTCGTCTATACCCCACCATATCGACTCCCCAAAAGTACCATGCCTTATTTAGAGTACATTCTCAAAATACATCTGCTACAACCTCCCTAAAACCACTCCACCAAATATTAAATCCACCAAGATTAACACAAGACCCCACTACTTGAACCACTATATATCCACACAAGAAAAATCCCATTTGTCCCCTCCAAAACCAAAGCAACAAAGCAAACAAAGAAAAACAAAAAAACCAAATACCCCAACCTCCACTAAGGCAAAATATACCACTCCAAGTATGCTTTAACTAAAACTAACCCATCCAAGTTGACGAGGTAGGGAGAGAGGAGCGTCAAGTAGGGTTTGGAACACATGATGAAGTGAGCATGCGAGAGGAGAACATGAGTAATAGACCAATAGGTTAAGAAGGTCATAGAGTTTGAGAGAGAAGGTTAGGTCTGGTGCCTTATGGAAGAGGAAACTTGGGAAATCATTCCTAAGGTTATTACTGATGAAACTACAATGAGAACAAAAATAGCAATGGATGTTGAGATTTTGGGATCAATTCACTCAACACCAGCCTTCCAAATTTTAAAGTAGAGAGTAATCCCAAAGCCTATCTAACATAGGAGTTTACTTGTAAGAGAATCCTTCAAGTTAATGAACTCATCAGTGCCAAGAAGAGTTGTTATGACATAGCCCAATTCGATGGATTTTCTATTAAATGCTTGAAATATGCAAAGTGTTTTATAAACGTGATAAATGAGGGATGACTTCCACCATGGGATGCATTGAACGCTCTCTTGGGAGGAAGCATGTGTCGTAATGGAATAGACATGAGTTATTGGCCTAGTTGTAAAACCTATAGTATGGAATAAAAAATGTCTTAACTTACCATGATGATTTAAAAAAATTGATCTTGAAGATTGATCATCATGGGGACAATGAACATGTCATCATCCAATTCAGCGTTGGGTTTAAAAAAGAGATTACCTTATACATGATTTTCCATAAGTTTTCTACCCTAAAATCAATATTTCAAGCAACCTTAGAAGTTGATATGGTCCTTAAGGAGAGGACAAATTTCAAACCTATGGGGTAATTTTTATGACTCGATTATATAGTTCATGATGGCACCTACTATAACCTACCAGTGGGTAAACCAACCCACAGTCTAATTATTAAGAGAAATGAATGAATATATATATATATAATAAAGGGGATAATGTATACAAGGCAATCCCAACAACTGGTGAAGCTAGTACAAGAGCTTCTAATACAATAAGAGTTCAAAGTCAAATACTGAATAAATAGTCATGTACATCATATCTTTGAATACAATATAGAGATGAGTCTAATCCATAAGAGAGAATAGTAATGCTGAGAATGTAAGGAGCTCACCCAAAATCTCCCATCTATAGATGCTCGACACAATGCATACATTAACGGCAAGAACTCATAACAGGATCTGCAGGCTAGAGAAGTGTAGTATGAGTACCAAACATGTGGTACTCAATAGGTAACTATTGAACAAGCTCCAAAGATAATACAAGTATAAATGACATGCAAAGCACGAATATAAACCTAGGATACTACCCAAGAAGCTAACATAACAAGCTAGAGAGGAAGTAAGGATAAACTATCATATTCTAGCAGTATTCAGGACCTACAGTAGTGCACCATATATCACTAGCCAATGTAGTTGAAGAATGATATATAGTAGTATACAACACATAGAAATATATGTACATTATGAATAAACAGGGGATGAGAGGGATATACGGTGATACCATAGCTAGTTATATGAATATACATAGAGGTATACCAGACTAACTCAAAAATAACAACCTAAGGTAGGTAATGTAAACTCTCCAAGGGATCCAAACCAAGTAGGAAAGCTAATACTAGCATGATTAGGGTCCTTAATCATAATGCCTAATCATGAGATAATTTTCCATAGTAAAATGTACCATGAACGGGAAAGGGAACAGAATGATACCTCCAACCTCCGTATCAATCCATAATCAGAATGTCATAAACTAACCATAATAGCAATACTAAAGTAACCATCTAGAGAAAAATAATACTTAATCGGGGCACTATAAGTAAAGAAGGTTCAATCAACACTCAACAAATAGTAATCATAGCCTATACCTATGCAACCTCTCATAAGGCTGATAAATATAAGCACCAAAAAATAAATGAGTAATAGGCAAAGTATATGAACGAATGAATACAAGGTAATGCAATAATACCATAACTGATCTAAGTGCCATAACGTACAATGTTTATACTTATAACGACTCCAAATTGCCTCTCAGGATGTCACACGGTGCTTATGGCTACAAGTAGCCCCAAGCTAACCCTTTGAGCCTGCTTCTACAAGTAATACTCATTACAAGATGAAATAATTCAAACACAAGCATAGTCATGTCATATGAAGGAAGATACAGAGAAAATACTAGGTCCAAACGAACATAATACTGGAATTCTTAACACAATCACAATCTGATAGCTAGTCTGACAAAGTCTTTACTAATCCATAAACTAGTCATCCGTTGGGACAGGTCCCCAATTGACTCAAAATGAACTGAAAGTAAAAACATAGTCTCTCAAATTCAGAAATGTCTGAAGGTAGGTCCTCAAACAATGAGGACTCACCACTCTAGGAATATAGACAGAGAAGTCACTGATAAGGCCGGGACTGAGCACCTAAACCTACTTATAAGACAATGTAGCACATAGACGTATATGTAGATCAGCACTTAGGAATATACTAATTATGTCGGGGTGCATGCATTTATGTAAAACAATATCAAACTCTTTAATCAAATCATGCATTCATTAAGTAATGGCTCACATAGCTTGAATAAGTATAAAACGTAATGCTCGTGAATCATGTAGAATGGATCATGTAGCACAAATCTCATGAGTCATCATAGTTTAACTTTAAAATCGATAATTTTCTCTTGTTCTCATTACCAATAGGCTAAAGGAAACTTTAAACAATACTCTTAACTCATTCATATGTCTCATGGAGAGAAAAACTTCTTTAATGCTTAAAAACTCATAACTCCTTTGAACTCAAGCACTTGGAATTCAGAATCATATAACTATGAAACATACTTGAAGGCATTTCATTCACTTTAGGAAAATAACTCGTTTCAATCTTTAGGGAAATCATTCTATCTTAATGGAAAAATACTCTAGTTTAGGGAAATGACTTCTCTCATAGTTTTATAGAAAATACTTATATCAAGGGAAAATACTTTAGTCTTACAAAGCAAATCTGCTACTTTACTATTAGGAAAATAACTTATATCAAGGGAGGTCCTCTTAACTGACATAAACCATGTAAGCTACATGGAGTCCAACATTTTGTCCTTTTAAAAAAGAGACCCCACGTTGGGGAGGAGAGTCATACTCTTGCCAGGGTGTATAACCTCAATTCAGTGATCACTTATCTTAGTCTCGGGCCCAATATCTTGGCTTTACATCCAAAATCACAAACTTACGGTGGCACATAATTCTGGTGTAAGAAACCATAGTAACTTACCCAACTCGATGTTAAATACTACTCCCTTTAGTTTACCTCGCTCATCTCATGAAAATCAACTTTAAAATTGTCTCAGAGTTCATCAAGAACCCAACAATCAAATCTGTAATCTCATGTAGTGAAGTGGATTTCAAAACTCCATGACCATTAGGTCAATAGATTTCTCAATAATCTGAGAATACTCAAATCATTGGTGCTTATATCACAAGAGTTCATAAAATTCCAAATCTCAAGTAGGGCTCAATAATTCATAATTCAATCTCAAGTTAAAACTCATCAAAAGCATAATAGATATCATATAGATTCATAACTCATGAAGAAATCTCGAAATTTCAGCAATTTGCCTCAAAATCTCAATATACTAATATGCTTCAATATCTCAAACATTTTGACTATAAATTTCTCAAGGATTGAAATCATGGGGTATAGACCTAGCTGCAATTTCTCAAGAAAATATGTGAAAATCATGTCATTATACTCTCAATTCATGGAAATCATCAAAATATTGCAATCAATAATAATGAGTGAAAAACCCTAATTCAAATCCATGCAAAATCTCATAGATTGTAGAAAATCATAGTTTAAATAAGCCTATGAGCACAAGGATGAAAGGATTACCCTTGTTCAAAACCTCACATACCTTTGATTATGAAATTAGATGAACGAGATTGCTCTAAACTCTTCTTCTTACTCTTGAGAAAGGGTTCTTGCAACCTTTGAACTTGGGGAACTCAAATCTCAACTCAATTTGTAGAATCCATTGTGAGTTCTTAGATTTCTTAGAGAAGGGTTTTAGATTTGCTCTTGAGGGAGAAACCCTAGCCTTTGGAAGTTTGGGGAGATAGTAAGGCTATCAAGTTCATTTGGAACATATCTGCGGGTTAAAAGGGAAAAGACCCAAAAGCACCCTTTTGAAAAAAGACTTAAAAATATTAAACGGGGGCTGCGACGGTCGAAGAGATGGTTTGTCGCTAACTAGAAGGTCCATCGGGTCATCCATCACACGTTGTTCAGATAAAGAACATACCACCTTTGTGTGATGGTCGAAGCAATGTTCTGTCACTTAGCTTGATGGTCCATCAAATCATCCGCCGCACATTGGCTAGGATGAGGCCACACTGCCTGAGTGTGACGGTTCCAGCGATGGTCCGTCGTAGCCTTGATGGTCTGTCATTTTTTATGTCGCACTTAGGCAAGAAAAGGGAGTCACTAACTTGGTTGCGATGGGCCGAGGGAAGGTGCATCATAGACAACGGTCCCTCAGATCGTCCGTCGCAGACGATGGTCCGCCGGATCAACGGTCGCACCTGGGCAATTTTGATAACTCTCAGTAAAATGGCAAAAACTTCTCACCCCGATACCAAATTTGGATGAAATTGGTATCATTGGAAAGCTAATTAAATTCTCTACATGAAAAAAGTTAAATTTAAGAAAATTATATATGGTTTAAACACCAATCACTTGGAAAGTCACTTCTTAATTTTTAAGGCCAAAATTACGCTTTGCTTGACACGCTCTAAGGCTCAGACTACTAGCAAACTTTTGGGGTCTTACAATATCTCCCCCTTGGAAATATTCATCCTTGAATGTTGCTAGTTAGACTAGGAACATAGAAAAAAAGAGTACACATAGCTGAAGCAAGTCGCTAAAATAGGTTCAAAATATCTCTAAACTCTCGAATACCTTAGAAATTGAAAGAACTCATGCTAGAACAAATATATATAGCTGACCTTTAGATTAGAAGGGTAGAACTAAGGAAAAACAATAGCTTCAAATTGATCTAAACTCCCAGAAAAAAGGTGCAGGTACTTGACAAGCATGTCTGCTTCTGCCTCCCAAGTAGCGCCCTCAACTGACTCGTTCCGCCACAAAACTTTGACTAAGGAAACCTCTTTGTTCCTTAGTCTACGGATCTGAGAATCTAGGATCTCAACAGGAATCTCATCGAATGAAAGACTGTTCGGAATATCAGTACCCTTTGATTGATCTACTACAACAGAATCACCAATATGCTTATTGAGCATAGAGACATGAAAAATAGGATGAACAGCTTACAACTGTGCGTGCAACTCAACCTCATAAGCTACTTTACCAATACGGCTCAAGACTCTATACGGGCCAATATAATAGGGAGTAAGCTTTCCATTTTTACCAAACCTTTTCACCCCTTTCAGGGGTAAAATCTTCAAGTATACCAAATCACCCACCGTAAACTCAAGATCTCTTCTTCTCATATCTGCATAAGTCTTTTGATGACTCTAAGTTGTCTTCAACCTTTCTCTAACCAACTTAACTTTCTCCATTGCTTCAAACACTACATCAGGCCCAATCGCTGTAGCTTCTCCCACTGTAAACCAGCCTATGAGTGATCTACATCTCCTACTAAACAATACCTAAAATGGTACCATGACGATGCTAGCATGGTAACTATTATTATAGGTAAATTATATCAATGGCAAGTGCTAATCCAAACTACCCTTGAAGTCAAGAGTACACGTCCTCAACATGTCTTCCAAGATCGGAATGGTACTCTCAGCCTGACCATCTGTCTGTAGATGAAAACCAAAACTTAAAAGAACTAGGGTACCAAGACCCTACTAAAACGCCCTCTAAAACTGAGAAGTAAATTGAGTGCCCCTATCTAAAATAATTGATGAGAGAACTCCATACAGCCTAACTAACTCCCGGATATACAATCTAGTATAATCCTCAGCTATATAAAATATGTACACGAGCAAGAAATGCATGGACTTAGTCAGCCTATCTACAACAACCCAAATAGAATCATGATTACGATGCAAAAGAGGTTACCTGTAACACCCTGATATTCTAAACCAAAATGCTACACGGTGCTCATAACCCGAAAGGACCACAAGCTAACCCATGACTGATATCTATATCTATATATTATATAATATCTCATAAAATGCAAAAACATGAACATGAAAGGCCATAAGGTTTGAACTGAATAAACGTCTAATAATAAAATGTCTAAAAAAGGTATAACAATACAAAGACAAGTCATAAATACTGAAAATAATAAGATCTAAATATCTAATCAAACATCTAGTCTGAACGCCTCTAACTGAATTGAATAAGGAGTTGAAGGAATATGTCTCCAACTAAATACATCTAGCAACTGAATAGTAAATGTAGCAATAATCATATCGTCCTCGAATGAGAAGGACTCACTGCAAACTCTGAACACTGGAATGCTGCTGCTGATCTGGAGGTTATGCCTCTGAACCTATGGTGTAACATAAGAGAAAGCACTATAGTGCAATTGCATTAGTACGTCTGAATATACTGAGTATATGAGTAAGTTAGGATAAATGCAAAGGGTTATATGCATGAACGATGCTGACTAATATGAACGTGAGAATAAATGCATGCATAAACAACTATAACTGTACTCGTAATGATGCTGATTACTGAGTCTGAATGCTGATGATATGACTTTACTATTACTGAGGTACTGAATAGATTATTGACTATTTTTGACTGTTCAAATTATGAAAAAACTAGTTTGAATGACTATGTCTAACAATCCTGAAACTGAATACTGGTAACGTGAGCTGTGACAACTGATATAGATGGTATAACTATAATGATCAGGATTAATCTATATAATTGAGACTAAGTGAGTGTATCTGACAATCTATGTTCTGAAGGAACTATCTAAGGTATATTCTACTTGGAGTAAGTAAATCTAAAATCAGTCTTATCTAGTGGGTGATCATGAGCATACTGATAATAAGGATAATTTGACTTAGTTTGAGATAAGTCTTATCTAGCGGGTGATCTTTAAATCTAATGATTTTGATACTGATTAATCATAGTTGAGATCAGTCCTAGCTAATGGGTGATCTTGAAGTCTATTTATAATGATAAGCATTGATTGTATCTAAGGTACTGAATCTGTACTACTAAGCTAAGTTGACTGTGTCTGAAAGCCCTGATTCTGTAACTGAAATAGTAGGATGTGTTGATCTAACTGATATGACCCAAACTAAGCTGACTATAGTCCAATCTCTACCCTGACTTGAAGGGTGTCAGCATCGCATCACCAGTAAAGACATCTTATGTGGAGTCAGTCCTAATCTAGTGGGTGACTCCTGGGATTAGTCCTATACATATAAATGTGCTAACGGGTGACCCCTGAGTATGTCAGTTCTATCTAATGGGTAAAATCTCGTAACTATGCGAGCAACGTAGTTCTGGAACTTAGGGATTGCTTCTAGGGATATCAATCCTATTCTAGCAGGTTTGCCCTCATCCCTAGGTTTGCTCAGTGCAGAATCCTACTCCTATCTAAAAGGTACGGAACTGAATAACTAGTCTAAACTAAATAATTTAACTGAACTGAAAATAGTTGATTGTTTAGCAGAGCTAAAACTGAGTTAACTGGATTCTAATAACAAATGGAATATAATGAGTTCTGAGAATGGATTAAGAGTACTGAAGTTACTGATACTTACTGTGATTACTGAGGTTATTAAGCACTGAAATTACTGAGAATACTGAACTACTGAGATTACTGAGGTTTCTTGAGTCACATGATTGACTGATTTTTATAGATCATGGCTTGACTGAGAGTATCGTGAAAACATGGCATGGCTCTAGGCACATAACTAAATTTTTTGGGTACAAGTACCCCTAGGACTCGATGGAAGAAAAATGACACACATGACTGACTTGATCATAAGAGTAGAGTCCATAATCGACAATATCATTAATAAAGGATTTCATACTAAGCATTGTTCTCAACAATCTATTTCATGAAAGGGAATTTCATACATAATATATATACTTGCATAGCTTTCAATATCATGATCATTACATATTATAACCACAATTCATAATATCATAACTTGGGGAATTTCATGAAGTACATGGGTGGGTTTTGCAAGTAAGCATAGAATATTTCCATAAGACTTGTTCATGAGTAATCCAACAGTGTTCACAAGACACATTATTAACATGGATGACATTGAATCATAGAGGCCTATCATGAATCCTTCACTTAGACACCATTTAGCTATAATTCATGATTTCTAGTCTCTTAGGTATTTTATCAAACACCTTACATTTACAACTTAGGCCTAGGTGTAAATCATACAATTACTCATCATAAATAATTAAAATTTCATTTTTTCAAATCATATGATGTCATAGATTCATAATAACACTTAAAGATTCTATCTTGACATCATTCAACACATAAACATGATCAACAACCCATTCATAACATGAAAACCAGAATATATAGGTTTAGAAAAAATAGGGTTCTTAAACTTCATTGACAAAAGGATTCCATGAATGAACACACGCATAACTTAGAAAGGAAACCTTGATGATTTGCTGAAGAGTTCTTCGATTGGGAAACTTAATTCTTGATTATCTTAGAAAAAGGTTTGAATCTTATTTTTAAGAGATGAGTTTGATGGAAACTCTAATCTTGTGGTTAAGAGTGTAAGAGAGGGTTTTTGAGATGCTTAATTGAAGAAAAATAGGAAATATTATGCCACTTTAGGGTGATAAGTCATGGAAGGTGAGGAAATGAAAAAAATACCCTTGCTAAAATGCCCTTGAATTGCCGGAAAAATATACTTGATGCCATCCGTGTAAGGCCATCTGGTCCGTGATAGGCCATCATAAATGGTTGTCACAAAAGGGGTCCAAATTGTTGATTTTCTGCCCAGGGCTGACGACGTCAATAGAAATGTTGTCAAAATGTGACGACGTTGTCAAAAAGGTCGTCCGAAACATGATAGCCCGTTAGAAACGTCGTCACCATTTTCCAGCATGACATGCTAGAATAAAATGTACATAACTCTTTGCTCAGATATCGGATTTAGGCAAAATTTGTATCGTTGGAAAGATAATTCAAAGATAATTCATTTGCTAAATAGTAAACCACCCAGTTCGTCATATACAATGAGTTATGGTCGATTGAAGTTGACCCAAGTTTTGACGCTCACTGAAACTTGAACGATAGGAAAGCTTTCAACTTGTACTTGAGTTATGGGACCTCTATGATCTAAGTTCATAATCAAAAATATTACAACACTACATAATTGATTAACACACTAAATTTATATATGATTTGATTCTTTTGAAACATTCATGCATAGGAATGTCGGATTTTTATTCTAGTCCAAAATGTGGGGTATTGCAATATCTCCCACTTGGGAACATTCATTCTCGAATGGTACTAGCTAAGATGAGAGAAAAGACAACTTACACGAATATATAGCTTGAATGACTAATCATGATTTCATGGTTGACATGACTGAAAATTGAGCATATCATACTGTACATGCATATTTGATGCATGGGTAGCTGATTTATGAATGTAGGACTGAGTGTTCCAATAAACTGAGTTTCTCAATCTGAGAATGCATAGCTGATGCTTAACTGATAAGTTGAATCCATGCATATCTGATGCATGATTATATTACTGACATGATATGTGAATGCATGACTAAAAGTACTGATAAGCTGACCACGCATATCTGATGCGTGAATACATGACTGAACTGACCCACGAACAGACGACTGAATATGCAATGGTAAAGGTACTATGATTGAACTAAAATATGAGAACCTAAGTTATTCTGCTACATGACATATGGACTGAACATCATGAACTGAATTGAACCTCTGAATACTTGACTTATAACTGCCCTCTATTCTAGACTGAATTCATTATGCAAGGAGAAATTGAATGATCTAAGGCATGAGAGCGTTAAGAGAAAGTGGGGTATCTCCCCCTTGGGATGCTATGTCCCTCTAAGAACGCTTACCTTATGGAGATACTGGGTGATGTACAGGGCATCTACGAACTAGATTATAACTAATCTTTATGAGTCTGAAACTAATGCATGATGCATGAGATGAACTTAACTTGCAACTACTAGGAGGTTCTACCATGAAATAGTTACATTCTCTGAGATTTTTGATAGCATGAATAGATGATAGGATGAGAAACCAAGCTATACAAATCTAACTGCTCACTGGTACATCATAAATACTAAAAGAAGGGAAACTATTTCTAAATCATCTCATAGCCTCCTGTACAAAAGTGTCGTTCACAACATACACATGTACAAGACTTTACTAGATGTGGATTTAAGACTTCCTAGGATTCTATTGAACCTAAGGCTCTGATACCATGTTTGTGATACTCCGATTTTCTGAACTAGAATGCTACACGACGCTTATGACCCCGAAGGACCACAAGCTAACCCATGACTGATATCTATACCTGGATACTATATAATATATCATAAAATGTAAAAAATATAAACATGAAATGTCTAATAAAAAAATATCTGAAAAAGGTATAACAATACCAAAACAAGTCATCAATACTGAAAATAGTGAGATCTAAATATCTAATCTGACATCTAGTCTAAAAGCCTCTAACTGAACTGAATAAGGAGTTGAAGGAACATGTCTCCAACTAACTCCATTTAGCAATTGAATAGTAAACATAGCAATAATTATATCATCCTCGAATGAGAAGGACTCACTGCAAACTCCAAACACTGGAATGCTACTGCTGATCTGGAGCTCGTGCCTCTGAACCTATGGTGTAACATAAGAGAAAGCACCATAGCGCAAATGCGTCAGTACGTCTGAATGTACTAAGTATACGAGTGAGGTAGGTTAAATACAAAGGATTACATGCATGAACAATGCTGACTAATATGAACTTGAGAATACATACATGCATAAACAACTATAACTAAACTCGTGATGATGCTGACTAATAATGACATGAATTTACTATTACTGAGGTACTGAATAGATTATTGACTATTTCTGACAGTTCAAATTATGAAGAAACTAGTTTGAATGAATTTGTCTAACAATACTAAAACTGAATACTTGTAACTTGAGCTATGACAACTGATATAGTTGGTATTACTATAATGATTGGGATTAATCGATATAATCGACACTGAGTGACTGTATCTGAAAGTCTAAGTTCTGATGGAACTATCAGAGTTCCGTTCTACCTGGAGTAACTAAATCTGAGATCTATCCTATCTAGCGGGTGATCATGAGTATACTGATAATAAGGATGATTTGACTTAGTCAGAGATTAGTCTTATCTAGCGGGTGATCTTTAAATCTAATGATCTTGATACTGATTAATCATAGTTGAGATCAGTCCTATCTAATGGGTGATCTTGAAGTCTATTTACAATGATAAGCATTGACTGTATCTAACAGTACTTAATCTATACTACTAAGCTAAGTTGATTGTGTCTGAAAGCCCTGATTCTATAATTGAAACTGTGGGATGTGTTCATTTGACTGACATGCCCTATGCTAAGCTGACTAGGGTCCAATCTCTGCCCTAACTGGAAGGGTGTCAGTACTACGGCACCAGTAAAGACATCTATTGTGGAGTCAGTCCTAATCTAGTGGGTGACTCCTTGGATTAGTCCTATACATATAAATGTGCTAACAGGTGACCCCTGAGTATGTCAGTCCTATCTAACGGGTGACATCTAGTACCTACACTGGCAATGTAGTTCTAGAACTTAGGGATTGGTTCTAGGGATCTCAGTCCTATTCTAGCGGGTGATCCCCCATCCCTAGATTCGCTCGGTGATAAAACCTACTCCCATTTGAAAGATACTGAACTAAATAACTGGGTTGAACTAAATAACTTAACAGAACTAATTTGTTGAACTGATACTAATTAACTGAACTTAAAATAATTGTATTGTTTAGCGGAGCTAAAGCTGAGTTTATTGGATTCTGATGACAGATTGAATATAATGAGGTTTGAGGACTGATTAGGAGTACTAAAGTTACTGAGATTTACTGTGATTATTGAGGTTATTAAGCACTGTGATTACTGAGAACCCTGAACTACTAAGATTACTGAGTTTTCCTGAGTCACATGACTGATTGATTTCTATAGATCATGGCTTAACCGAGATTACCGTGAAAACATGACATGACTCTAGGCACACAACTATATTTTTCAGGTACAAGTTCCCCCAGGACTTGATAGAAGAAAACTTACACACATGACTGACTTGATCATAAGAGTAGAGTCCATAATCCACAATATCATAAATAAGGGATTTCATACTAAGCATTGTTCTCAACAATCTATTTCATGGAATGGAATTTCGTACAACATGTATATACTTGCATAGCTTTCAATATCATTCTCATTACATATTACTACCACAATCCATAGTATCATAACTTGGGGAATTTCATGAAGTACATAGGTATTCTACATCTTGTACATGAGTGGGTTTTGCAAGTAAGAATAGCATAATTCCATAAGACTAGTTCATGAGTAATCCAACAGTGTTCACAAGACACATTATGAACATGGATGACATTGAATCAGAGAGGCCTATCATGAATCCTTCACTTAGTCACAATTTAGCTATAATGTATGATTTCTAGTCTCTTAGGTATTTTATCAAACACCTTACATGCACAACTTAAGCATAGGTGTAAATCATACAATTACTCATCATAAATAATTAAACTTACATGTTTTAAATTTATATGATGTCATAGATTCATAATAACACATAAAGATTCTTTCTTGGCATCATTCAACACATAAACTTGATCAACAACCCATTCATGACATCAAAACCATAATATATAGTTTTAGAAAAAAAAAGGACTCTTGAACTTCATGGACAAAAGGAGTCCATGAATGAACACATGCATACCTTAGAAAGTAAACCTTGATGATTTGCTAAAGAGTTTGTGGATTGGGAAACTTAATTCTTGATTATCTTGGAAAAAGGCTTGAATCTTGCTTTTGAGAGATGAGTTTGATGGAAACCCTAATCTTGTGGTTGAGAGTGTACGAGAGGGTTTTTGAGATGCTTAACTGAAGAAAAATGGGAAAAATTATGCCTCTTTAGGGTTATAAGACGTGGAAGGTGAAGGAAATGACCGAAATACCCTTGCAAAAATGCTCTTGAATTGCTGGAAAAATATACTTGATGCCATCCATGATAGGCCGTCAGGTCCGTGATAGGCCATCACGAATGGTCGTCACAAAAGGCGTTCAAATTCTTGATTTTTTGCCCTGGGCTGACGATGTCGTCAGAATGTGATGGCGTCATCAAAAAGGTCGTTAGAAATGTAATAGCCCGTCGGAAACATTGTCACTGTTTTTTAGCCTGACATGCTAAATAAAATGGGGATAACTCATTGCCCCGATATCGGATTTTGTAAAATTGGTATCATTGGAAATCTAATTCAAAGATATTTAATTTGATATATAGTAAACCACCCAGTTCTCCATATACTACGAGTTATGGTCGATTGAAGTTTACCCAAATTTCGACGCTCATTAAAACTTAAACAATAGGAAAGCTTTCAACTTGTACTTGAGTTAGGGGACCTCTATGATCTAAATTCATGCTCAAATAGATTACCACACTACATAATTTATTAACACACTAAATTTATATAGGATTTGAGGCTTTAGAAACATTTACGAATAGGAATGATGGATTTTCATTCTTGTCGAAAATGTGGGGTATTACATTACCCGGTCACGAAGTCTATATTCACCACCTCCCACTTCCAAGTGGCTATATCAAACTCTTAAATCACACCACCATGTCTTTGGTACTCTACCTTAACCTGTTGGTACATTTCACAACTTGCTATGAACTTTGCTATATCCTTCTTCATACCATTCCACCAATAGATCTCCCGCAAGTCGCGGTACATCTTGGTAGCGCCAGGATAGCACTTTATCCATAATCCTCTGACTCAGATCATCAACACATGGAACACACAATCTACCTCGCAATCCCAACACCCCATCTCCACCTTGGGGGTAAACCACTAACTTTTGTTCCTTAATTGACTCCTTCAGTTTGACCAAACTAGGATCTATGTCTTAGTACTCCTTCACTTTCGAAACTACTCTCCACCAAAGTTCTTTCCTCAGCTGAATCAAGCAACCTAACAGCCAATCTAGCCAAACAATGGACATCATAAGCTAAGTCTTTCTTACTTCCTCTAATGAGCAACACTACCCATAGGCAATCTGCTAAGGGCATCTGCCACTACATTGGCCTTGCTCGAGTTATACAACACACTTATATCATAGTCTTTTTAAGGACTCTAACCACCTCCTCTACCTAAGATTAAACTACATCTAAGTAAAAACTTATTGTAGGCTCTTATGATTAGTAAACACATCAAAATGGACACCATAAAGATAATGTCTCCAAATTTTCAAAGAAAAAACCACAACAGCTAATTCAAGATCATGGTTCGGGTAGTTCTTTTCTTTCGGCTTCAGCTGTCTAGAGGCATAGGCTATAACCTTACCTCTTTGCATCAGCACACAACCCAAGCCAACTATATAGGAATCAAAATAATCCATAAAGCCATTTATATTATTAGGCAAAGTCAACATAGGGGCTGAAGTAAGTCGAGTCTTCAACTCTTGAAAACTCTTCTCACAGCAATCTGACCACTGGAACTTAACTTTCTTTTGAGTTAATTGGGTCATGGGAGACGCAAAAAAAGAGAAACGTTCAACAAAGCGATGGTGGTATCCCGCTAGACCCAGGAAACTTCTAATGTTAGATGGAGAGATAGATCTAGGGCAATTTCTCACAGCTTCTGTCTTTTGGGGATCAACTCTAATACCTTCGGCTAAAACAACATGACCTAGAAAGGCTATAGTCCTTAGCCAAAATTCGCACTTACTAAATTTAGCGAATAAATGGTGATGTCTAAGTGTTTGCAAGACAATTTTAAGGTGATTTTCCTTGTCACTCTCTTTATAGGAGTACACAAAGATGTCATCTATGAACACTATGACAAACATATCGAGATATTGCTTGAATACTCGGTTCATGAGGTCCATGATGGCGGCTAAGGCATTGGTTAGCCTGAAAGACATGACTAGAAACTCAAAGTGGCCATAGCGGGTTCCGAAGGCTGTCTATGGAATATCACATTCCCTCACTTTAAGTTGATGATAGACGGATCTAAGGTCTATCTTGGATGAATAACTTGCACTTTGCAACTGATCAAATAAATCATCAATTCTAGGAAGAGGATACTTATTTTTTACTATTACCTTGTTAGGCTGACGATAGTCAATGCACATACGCAAAGAGCCGTCATTTTTTTGCATGAATAAAATAGGTGCACCCCAAGGAGAAATACTAGGCCTAACAAATTGTTTGTCTAAAAGATATTTGCGTTTCTCTTTCAACTTCGTAAGCTCTGCAGGAGCCATACGGTATGGCAGAATAGAAATAGGCCAAGTATCGACAAGAAGGCTAATCTCGAATTTTATCTCCCTATTAGGAGGTACCCCTGGGAGATCTTCCGGAAAAACATCTGGAAACTTATTAACCATATCGACTGAATAAATAGTTGGAGCCTCGAACTTAATGTCTTTGACTCTAACTAGGTGATAGATGCAACCCTTGGATATTAGATTTCTGGCTTTGAGATAGGAGATAAAATGACTCTTTGGAGATATCGAAATCCCAAACCACTCAAATGTAGGTTCATCAGGAAATTGAGACATTACCACACGGATATGACAGTCTATAGATGCATAGCAAGAATGAAGCCAATCCATACCCAGAATAAGGTCAAAATCCAACATGTCTAACTCTATCAAATCAGCAAGTATAAATCTATGAAGAATAGTAACAGGACAATCTCTATACACTTTCTTAGCAACAACTAACTCCCTTACTGTTGTAGAAACTAGGAAGGGCTCAGTAATCTTTTCGAGACTTATTTTGAAATTCATAGCTACAAGTGTGATCACATAAGAGATACTTGACTTGGCGACCAACAACACAAAGATATCAAAGAAAAAGACATGGAGCATACCAATAACAACATCGGGAGAGTCCTCCTGCTCATGATGGGATGGTAAGGCATAGACTCTGTTCTGGCACTAACCACCAGCAGTGCTAGATGAAGCGCCCTAAGCAGAGGTGGGACGGGGTACACGAGCTGGTGCACTAGTAGCCTACGCCTGAGGTTGGGCATCTCTGTTCCCCTGTCAAGCATAAGGACAATCTCTAAGTCTGTGGCCCTATTTTGCACAACCAAAATAGCCCCTCCACTCTATGAAACACTCACTGGGATAATCCCTACCACATTTAGCAAAAGGAGTATAACGAGGCCTGTTACCAACACTGTTCTATGACCTAGATATAAAAGACCTTCCCCCTTGATACTGCCTAACTCTAAACATGGGAGCACTAGCTGATGAAGGCGCTGGCATAGATGGATATCTCTGAAATTGAGGGTGGCTCCCTCCATGGAACTAAGCTGGCTAAACTCAAACTGCTCAAATCTATCCCTATTGTTATCCCTTACTCTATCTTTCTCTCTAATCTTTTCCACCTCTATCTGCTAGGCATGCATCATCAACCTAGCTAGATCCATATCCCTATACAGCATTGCAGTCCTACACTCCTTCAGTACAAACCTAAAAAAACCGATCAGAAACTTGCTCATACTAGCTCTGGTGTCAGAAATCAAATTAGGAGCATACTTGGCAAATTGGTTGAACTTCAAGCATTACTCCTTAACAGTCACGGAGCTCTGCCTCAAGTTTATAAAATTCTCAATCTTTGCCTCCCTCGTGTCATGTAGAAAGAACTTGTCCAAGAATGCATCTTGGAACACTTGCAAAGTAATAAGAGCAGTATTATAACGTTTACCCTTCCTCCATGATACAACGCAGTCATAAGCAATGTTCTTCAGCCTGTAGGACACAAACTCAATAATTTGTTCCTCAAAAACATGCATCACTTGTGTGATCTCTCTCACCTCCTCAAGGTAAAACTGTGGGTCCTCATCTTTCTTAGACCCATAAAACTCTGGCGGATTCAGCCGTATAAAATCACAAATCTTAGTTGCAGCTACATCACCTCCCTACTGATTAGCAACTGCAACTTGGTTATTGGCCGGAACATTGGTGGTGAATGCTTGGGCTAATGCCTGAAAGGCCACCCAACACTCAGCATGAGAGACAGTCTCATTCAAAGGGTCAACAGGTGGGGGTTGCTCATAATCTTTCCTGCGGGCATTCGATCTTTTGAGACGCATTTTCTGAAATAGAAGAGCACAAATTATTAGATGAGAGGGATAATTGTAGGCATGATAGAATCTAAAAGAAGAAATATTTTTTTCTTAAAATGTCTCGTAGCCTCTTGCTCATAGATGTGGTGCGCTACACACCAAATATCAAGACTCTACTTAACACACCTTGTCAAACTCCCTAGGACTCCTTCAAACCTTAGGCTCTGATACAAAGTTTGTAACAACCCGAAATCACCTCCCGGGACATCACACGGTGCTTAAGAATACAAATAGACCCAAGCTAACCCTTTGAACCTGCTTCTACTAATAATACTTATTTCAAGATAAAATAATTCAAACACTAGTATAGTCATGTCATACGAAGGAAGATACAGAGAAAGTACTATGTCCAAATGACCACAATACTAGAATTCTCAACACAATCACAATCTGATAACTAGTTTGACAAATCCTCTACTAATCCATGAACTAGAGAGCCATTTTGATAGGTCCCTAACTAACTCAAAATGAACTGAAAGTAAAAACATAGTCTCTTAAATGCAGAAATGTATGAAGATAGGTCCTAAAACCATAAGGACTCAGCACTCTAGGAATGTAGACAGAGGTACTTGAAAGTCACTGATGAGGCTAGAAATGAGCACATGAACCTATATTATAAGACAATGTACTGCATAGACGTCTATGTGGATCAACACTTAGGAATATACTGAGTATATGGGGGTGCATGCATTTATTTGAAAGAACATCAAAATCTTTAATCAAATCATGCATGCAATAAGTAATGGCTCACATGTCTTGAATACGTATAAAATGTAAAACGCATGAATCATGTAGAATGTAGCATGTAGCACAAATCTTATGAGTTATCATAGTTTAACTTTAAAATCGGTAATCTTCTCTTATTCTCATTACCCATAGGCTGTAGAAAACTTTAAACAATACTCTCAGCTCATTCATATGTCTCATGGAGAGTAAAACTTCTTTAATGCTCAAACTCCGTTGAACTCAAGTACTTGGAATTCAGAATCATATAACTTTGGAACATAGTTGAAGGTAATTCATTCACTATAGAAAAATGTCTCGTTTCAATCTCTAGGAAAATCATTCTATCTCAATGAAAAAATACTCTAGTTTAGGGAAATGACTTATCTCATAGTTTTAGAGAAAATACTTATATCAAGGGAAAATACTTTAGTCTTAGGGAGCAAATATGCAACTTTAATATTAGGAAAATAACTTGTATCAAGGAAGGTTCTCTTAACTGACACAAACCATACGAGTTACATAGAGTCCAACATTTTCTCCTCCTAAGGAAGAGAACCCACATTGGGGAGGAGTGTCATACTCTTGCCAGGGAGTACAACCTAAATTCAACGATCACTTATCTTGGCCTCGAGCCCAATATCTCGATCTTAGGCCAAAAATATCAAGCCTACGGTGGCACATGGTTCTGGGGTAAGAAACTGTAGTAACTTATCCAACTCGGTGCTAAATACTAATCCCTTTAGTTTATATCACTCATCTTATGGAAATCCACTTTAAAATAGTCTCATAGTTCATCAAGAACCCAACAATCAAATCTGTAATCTCATGTAGTGAAGTGTATTTCAAAACTCCATGACCATTAGGTCAAAAAATTTCTCAATAATCTCAGAATTCTCAAATCACGGGTGTTTATAGCACAAGAGTTCATAATATTGCAAATCTCAAGTAGGGCTGAATAACCCATAATTCAATCTCATGTTTAAACCTATCAAAAGCATAATAGATAGCACCTAGATTCATAACTCATATAGAAATCTGGAAATTTCAGCAATTTATCTCAAAATCTCAACATACTCATATGCTTCAATATCTCAAACATTTCAACTATGAATTTCTCAAGGATGAAAATCATGTGGTATAGACCTAGCTCCAATTTCTTAAGAAAACATGTAAAAATCATTCCATTAGACTCTCAATTCATGGGAAACATCAAGATATTGCAATCAATAATAATGGGTGAAAACCCCTAACTCAAATTCATGTAAAATCTCATAGATTGCAGAAAATCATAGTTTAAATAAGCCTTTGAGCACAAGGATGAAAGGATTACCCTTGTTAAAAACCCCACATACCTTTGATTATGAAATTAGATGAATGAGCTTGCTCTAAACTCTTTTTTTTACTCTTGAGAGAGGGTTCTTGCAACCTTTGAACTTGGGGAAGTCAAATCTTAACTCAATTTCTAGAATCTATGGTGAGTTCTTAGATTTCTTGAAGAAGGGTTTTAGATTTGCTCTGGAGGGAGAAACCTTAGGCTTTGGATGTTTGGGAAGATAATGAGGCTATCAAGTTCTTTTGGAATATATTTGCGGGTTAAAAGGGAAAAGACCCAAAAGCCCCTTTTAAAAAGGACTTTAAAATACTCAAAGGGGGTTACGACGGTCGAAGCGACGGTCTTTCACTAGCCTGACGGTCCTTTGGGTCGTCCATCACACGCTAGTTAGAAAAAGATTATACTGCCTCGGTGTGGTGGTCGAAGCGATGATCCGTTGTTTAGTCTGACGGTCCCCCGGATCATCCTTCGCACATTTGCCAGGATAATGCTACACTGCCTGCGCGCGACAGTCCCAGCGACGGTCCGTCGTAGCCTTAATGGTCTGTCATTTTGGTCATCGCACTTGGGTAGGAAAAAGGAGTTACTGCCTTGGTTTCAATGATCTGTTGTAGACTCAACGGTCCATCGGATTGTCCATCGCACCTGGGCGGTTCCGCCAACTCTCAGTAAAGCGGCGATAACTTCTCACCCCGATACTGGATTTGGACAAAATTGGTATCGTTGGTAAGATAATTCAATTATCTATATGACAAAAAGTCAAATTTAAGAAAATTCTATATGATTAAGATACCAATCATTTGGGAATTTACTTTTAAATCTTTTAGGGCTGAAATTACACTTTGCCTGACACGCTCTAAGGCTCAAACTAAGAGGGAAATTTGTGGGGTCTTACAATACCCCTCCTCAAACTTAATATTTTGCAAAGGTAGGACCTACAACGACCTCTCTTCTCCAAAACTATAGCTATTAGACAAAGGGGGCCATAGGAGATTTGAGAATATCTATACAGACTTACCTGATCCTAATCTAGGATTTCAAATAATCATCATTATCAATTGAATCTATCCAGTATTGGAGAGATGTATATATGTATATATATATATATATATATATATATATAATTTTATGCAATCAAACCATGACTAAAGAGTATAAATATGAAAATACTTTTCCTGAGATCAACTCTGATACCAAAAGGGTTCATAAAGTAGAGGTCAAAATCTCCCTCGATCGAATAAAATAGTAGTGGTAAAATAATTGGTAGGTTAGGGACTGGAGTCAATCTGAATCTATTTTCCAAAAGTTCATCTTTAGTTTTAAAAGCTCATAAATCATCAATTAAGGTGATACGATTTCCTTTACAAAAGAATCCATCTCAAAAGTGAAAATAGGAATAACTCCCTTCTTAGAAAACAATAGTAAATTATGGTTTGGTTGGAATTATACCACTAAGTGAGAATGAATGTACCATAATCTATGTATTCCATCACTGACTTCCAAAAAATATAATCATAAACATCTAAGCGTCCACAGAATAAAACAATGTCCTTTATAAGGATAAAATACTTATCTGGAGTCAATTGGTATCGTAACCATGGCCTCAGGTTCAATAACATATAACTAGCATAGTAGTAATACTATAATCTGGAAAACTAAGATCCAATTCACTAAGTCAATTAGTAAAGCTTATACTACAAGGTCCTTGGCATCAAATTATGATAACATGCCTATAAACTAATGTTATAAGATTCTATATCCATAACAAGAATTTCGTCTCAAGGGTCGGGTCACGCTTCTACCCCAAATTCCCTTATAGGCTAAGTCATGATATTATAATCATAAGGATGTCATACAATACACACCTAACATGTAATCTACACTACACACCATCATATGAAGAAAACTAGAGTGAAGCCTATCTCGATATAGAACCACAAGTGTTCAACCATCCATAAAATGCTTGCCTGTTCTCCATGATTCGAAAAATGACATCTCACTATCAAAATAATTATCTACTCGTTAATAGGAGTAAGACGATACTCATATTGCTATAGAAAGTTTTGTTCCCAAAATCAGGTCAATAATTGGCCCATAGTGGCCCCTAACGGAATCCCAAACTGAATCTATCCTGGGGTAATACAAGTAGAAGAATGAATGCTCAAAATTTGAGCACAAAGAGAGCTCGGATCAAGGCCAAAATCAACCCCCAAAGTCAATAAACTCAAAAATCAATTTCTAGGAATTTACAAGAAAAAAAATGAAAAAATCAATGGGGAAAAATAATGGAAAATAATCAAGAGGTGTTAAATTATCTACCTTAGGCTAGATGGATGATTATCTAAAATTTCTAATGCTTCAAGCTCCAAAAATAGCGGAAAAAGGGTTTTAACTCAAAATATTTAGTCAGAAATTGAGAAAAATAAAATGGATAAACTTGATAAATGAAAAATGGAAACTTATAAACCCATAAACAATGATCATATGAGAAAAAGAATCGAGAATCGTCAAAATTAGAGCTTCCTAGTTCCTAAAATGCAAAAATATGAAATGGGTTTGGTTTGGGTCTTATATTCAGTGACGGCCACTAAAACGACACTTTGACAGCTAAAGCAGTTTAATGAGAGGGTAAAAATACCGCTAAAGCGGTCAAATTCCTTTGTTCATTCAAGGTTTGATATTCTGGTGTCCTAGGTATGGACGAACCAAAATGGTTGCTTTATCAATTGATCAAACAGTCAAAGGACGCTAAAGCGGCCACACCAATATCAACAACCTTTAAAACTTGTTTTTCACCTTCGAAACTCATTTGAAACCCTATGCATATAAAACCTATAGTGCATATTGATCATAAAACACATTCTGGATCAAATGGAATCGTAGGATTTAGTAAAAAAAATGTCTTAAACAAAAAATTAACCTCTGAGAACATTTTTAGCAATTATAACTAGTTTTCGTCTAAACACTTAAAACAAAATATAAACGATCAGAACAAAAATTTACTATGCTACTAACCAAAAATTAATATTTTAGAATCAACAACGCCATAGAAATTTCAATCGTAGGTTGTTTCGATCAAATATAGGTCCCACACCCAAAGGGTCATTTTTATTAAAATCCACCCAACAGCCCAAAATAAGTGTAGAAGCCTTGGGACCGAACCAAGTTTCCCCTAGCTTAAACTTAACTTTCTAGAGTTTATTGCGCTGTCCGAATTTTCATCTGAGGTTATTTTCTAAGTGTTTTGGTTCAGGATCAATTCCTTATTAACAAAATTGCCAAAATGGGAAAATCATCCTAAAACCCAAACGAACTATCTGATAATTTAAGTGATAGTTCCAACAAGTTACAATTGATATTTGATAGTTCCAACAAGTCACAAATGAGATATGATAGTTCCTACAAGTCACAAATGATATGTAGCCATTGAGGGAAGGCTCAAAACACCAAAAATAAGCATAAGTTGAGGAAATAAAGCTAGAGGGTCCTTAAAATATACCCTACTAAAAGGACTTTCATCTGTAAAAGCCAATTGATAGTATTAGCACAAAAACTCAAAGTAACGAGGTATTGGTCCCATATGCTCCGAGAAAGACTTCCTAGGTAATCTCTAATAAGAAACAATGGTTCCAAGGGATTTTTCTTTATGTATCCCTTTTTCAACGAACTCCCTTACTTCATTTCACAAATAATTAAAATTTAACCTAAAAAACCAATTTGTGTCCAACTGAATCAAAAATTATTGAAGCATGCAAATTAAAACCATAACATACTTATACCACATAATACCAGCACAATCAAGCAAAAAATCAGCCATGCCAAAGGAAATCAAAGGCATAAATCTTGCGACCAACTCCAATATCCAAATATAACCTTCTTTTGCCTTCCCAAACCTACCATCTAATAAAAATATCCAACACTATCATTTGAGTCTTGTAAGCAAAATTCCATCATACTGAACTCGAAGAACTAAAGTTGGTTCACCAAAAGTCCATAATGGCTATCATAAGGTTAAGCCAATAAGGTGCTACTTGGACATACAAATGATGATGTTCAATGTACGTAATCGATGCCAAAGCCCTAATCAATCCTTATGACTATCAATATTGACAGTGTGGAGTTTGAAGCATAAGTACTTACCAATAAATTATACATCCAAGATGTCCCTTCAATTGAGACTAAAAACATGTTATGAACAACCTTAGAATGCTACTTCTACTGATTAGATAAACAAATATTCGAATGAAAATTGATAATTGAGGTCAAGAGGGGAAGAAACCATAATCAAGTGTCAATGGACTCTCACCCGAATATCAACCTACCACAATCAATATTAACCGAAGAAGACCGAATAAGTAGAAAAAGAGTAGGATAAGCCAACCTATAAGTGAAACCCCAACTTAGACAAATCTGAAAGAGGAGGCTACACCAAAGATTTATAATTCTTAACTGAAATCTCAGCACGGAGGATGAATCACTCAATCTCAACCATCCAAACAAATCTTGTAGATAGGAAAGTATCTATACTCCAAATCTATCATAAACTTTAAGTCGTGATTCAAAAGAGTTAGGATTCCAAACCTGACCCAACAAGTTTCAAACCAAGGGTAAACACCTAATTCACCCTCATTATCTTAGATATGGCATATCCACACAAAATTCTGCTAGAGCCAAAATCAAAATGTAGCTGAAGAACAAAATCTTAGTTGAGGACAAACCTTAGGCTGAAAGCATATGCAGTCAAATCCATTCAATACCAAGATCAAACTATAACCAGAAGATAAACCTAACAAACCTTCAGGACTATCCTAAGAGCTCTCGACATTAATATTAAGACCACTATCGGTGATAAACTAGCCAAATTGGATAAAAAGATCCCAAAGTGGTCATCTTCAAAAATATACTATAGAGATGGATAATTAATGCTAAAAACTCAGTAAACCAGAAGATGAATTGTAAGATCTCAAACTCAGAAAGGGTGTATGTAACTAATTCACTAACTCTAGAACCATAACAGAACCTGGAAGGCTAACGAACCTCCACATTCATATCCCACTTAATAGCCAATATAACCTTGCTAATAGAAGAGAAAAATAACTAACCTCACCTTGCAATAAGAGAGAATCATCCAATCAAGCTAGCCACCCAGGCCAACAAAAATATCTCAAGGAAGGAAGTTCTAACTAGATAATGCTAGTCTAGTTATCAATCAAGTAAGAATCAATCAACATCAAAATAATGACAATAATAATAATTCCAATAGAAAGATCAGTATATGAAGTAGGCGGTACTGAAATAAAATCAACAAAAAGTACCATTATAGGGCCATAAAAAGGTTAATATGCAATAGTAAATGGGACTCAAACCCAAATGTTGCACCCCAAGGGAAATATCAATAATGATTTATTGTATCAACTTCTAAAAAAAATTATCTATGGGCCTAAACAAAAAATCATAAGCTCCACAACAATCAATTTAAACCTACCAAGGCACATAATCATCAATGGGTATGAAAACCCCAATAAACTCAAATAAAAAGGTAAACACAGGAAATAAAAGGTGCACCAATCATGATGGAGTCCCTTGCTGCATACCTTACATGCCTAAGGAAGTATGAATTTGAGTGAGTCAAAACTCGGACTGAGTGTTTGAATCACCAGTAGAGGTAATAAGTGAACTACCTCTAACTAAAGGGGACACAACACTATGAGACTGATATGGATGTGCTAATTGATTAATAATCCAACATTGGGTAAACTGTTTGGACTAATGACCAATATCTCTATATTTAAAGTAAACCCATAAAGCCTTAACCTAGAGAGAAACATGTGTTGAACACAACTAGCTGACCAACTGATGATAGGAAAGCTCCTTATTGAAATGACCATCCTCCTTTCAATCATAACAAACCTCAGGAACTCTAGGTTGGTAGGGAACATATGTTAACTTTATCTTAACAACCAACTTACATCTAGGGTAAGCTCTATAACAATGACCAATCTTTCCATAACCATGTCAAGCTCCTAGAATACTCATAGGTACTACACCCACTAATTTAGGACAACTGGCATGAAATAATGATCCATGCCAAATACTCTAAAAGGTTAGATGAGAAATTTGCCCACCATGACCACCAAGATTGATCTAAGAAGCTTCTATAGCTTGAGACACTAAATGGGTAGAACTGACAGGCTTCAGGTGAATATGATCCCTACTGGGAGGATCCCTACTATCAAATGGACTACCAATAGCACTATACTAATAACATGGCATCTTACTTCCACCTTCTTAAGTCCCAATACATACTAAATTTATGGCCCTCACATGATCAAGAACCTGATAGAAGGAAGACCTTGCTGCTATCAAATGCTCTGACACCAAATAAAGTGGTAAAGCTAATACTCTAATAAATATATGCACCTTTTCATGCTTTGAAGGATATAGTATATGTGTATATTTGGACCACTAAAAAAACTTAATCTCATACTCTAAAATGGACTAAGAACCCAGCTAAACACAAACAAACCTAACTCTAGTTTGAGAATTGCTCGATAAATCTTACATTATCTCTGGCTGTGAGGTATCCATAAAATGATTCGAAATCCCCAATGCTAAATCTTAAATGGCTAAAGTGGTCACAGAATCTATCAAAGCCTTGATTTGCCCCAAATCCTCCAGCTAATACTGAAAATCTTCAATATTAATTTTTGAATCCCTAATCTAACGTTATACTAAAATACTGGAAATGTGTGCAATAATCGTATTTGCATCTATCAATAACCTCATATCATTGATCTAGAACAAAATAGTATCAAAGAATGTACTAGAGGTTCATAGAAATATGGACACACTATAAAGAGTCAAGAATAGAATGTCCTAACAATGCCATCTAAATTTCTAAAGAGAGGATACAGACGTCTTCATACTGATCTATGGGACTACTAAATGCCTAACTTCTGTACCAATATAGAAATAAATCTAAGCTGTAATATCAATTTGTCATAATACAATTTCTTAAGTCATGATGACACTTACTATAACCCATCAGTAGGTAAGTCAACACATAATCCAAAACTACTAGTAATGGACTATAAAAAAATAAATAAAAATAATTAAATAAATATATTAAAGGGGAATATATATATATATATATATAAAGCAACCCCAAGCCTTGTGAAACTAGTAGAAGAGATTCTAATACAATAAGTGTATAAATTCAAATACTTAATAAATATATATATGTACAACCCTTCTCTAAATACAACATAGAGAATAATCTAATCTATAACATAGAGGGAGAGTAATAATTTTCTAAACATCAGGATCTCACATAAAATATTTGATCCATATCTACTCAACCTGATGCACATACCAATATGGTAGAACTCATACTATTATCCGTAGGCAGCATAAGTGTAATATGAGTACCAAACACGTAGAATTCAATAGAAAATTGTCAACTAAGCTTCAAAGATAATACAAGTATAAATAACATGCAAAGTAGGAAAATAAACATCAAGAAACTATCCAAGAAGCTAAGATAACAAACTAGAGAGACAATAAGGATAAACTACCCTATTTTAGTAGTATTCAGGAACTAAGTACTATACCATATATCACTAGCCAATATAAAAAAATAGAGTAGAAGAATAATATATAGTAGTATATAAGTCCAAGAATTCAATAGAAAATTGTCAACTAAGCTTCAAAGATAATACAAGTATAAATAACATGCAAAGTAGGAAAATAAACTTCAGGAAACTATCCAAGAAGCTAAGATAACAAGCTAGAGAGACAATAAGGATAAACTACCCTATTTTAGTAGTATTCAGGAACTAAGTACTATACCATATATCACTAGCCAGTATAAAAATAAAGAGTAGAAGAATAATATATAGTAGTATATAAGTCCAAGAAATACATATATAATATGAATAAATAAGGAAAGTTAGGGATATACGATGATACCATAGCTTGATATATATATCTACATATACACATATAAGACTAACTCAAAAGTGACAACCTATGGTAGCAAACCTAACCTAAAGAGATACCATAGCTTTCCTTTCCTACCAAATCTCTTCACCCTTTTCATGGGTGAAACCTTCATGCTGACAAAATCACCAATCTCAAACTCTTCTCCCTTCTTCTTACATCTGTGTACGATTTTTGATGACTCTGAGAAGTTTTTAGTCTTTCCCTAATTACCTAAACATTTTCCATTGCCTCATGCACGGAATTTGGCCCTATATTCAATTTCACCAACCTTAAACCAACCAATAGGAGATCTACACCTCCTTCCATAAAGCACCTTAAATGGGACCTTCTAAATACTAGAGTGATAGTTGTAAGCAAACTCAATCAAAGGCAAATAATCATCCCAACTTCCTTAAATTCAATCACGTATGATATGAATATCTCCTCTAAGGTATGAATGGTCCTTCTACCTGACCATCTATTTCAGGGTGAAAGATTGTATTGAAATAAACTTGGGTACCAAGACACTTCTGAGACGTCTTTCAAAACTGAGAAGTAAATTGCGTACCTCTATTTGAGATAATAGTCAATGGGACTCCATGAAATTTAACCAATAGATAGAGCTTAGCATAATGTTTGGCTAAATCTTAATTGTTAACTAGTATGAAGTGGGCTTACTTAGTCATTCAATCCACGATAAACAAAATAGAATCATGTTGTCAACGACTACGGGGAAATCCTGTGAAAAAGTCTATATTCACTACTTTTTATTTCCATGTAGGAATACTAAATTCCTGAATCATACAATCAGGTCTGTATTGTTCACTCTTAACCTACTCATAATAAGGACACTTATCCATAAAATTTGTAATATCCTCTTTAATCCATTACACCAATATACTTCACACAAATAATGAAATATCTTAGTGGCTCCAGGCTGAATGGAATATCAAAAACAATGAGCTTCTTCTAATATATACTACCTAAAGTCATCCATATCTAAAATATATAATCTGCCCTTGTAGTGATGAAACCATCTCCCCTTGGAGAGAAAACCTTGGCCTTCTGAATCTTAATTGATTATTTCATCCAAAGGAAAATAGGATCCATGCCTTGATTTTCCTTTACCTCAGCTACCAATAAGGATTCCAACTCATTTAGAACTAAGACTTACCTTTGGTTTAATCAACTAACCGAACTCCCAACCTATTAAGCTGATGAACCTCATAAACTAAATCTTTCTTATCATCCTCAACGTCAGCTATACTCCTTATAGATAATTTACTAAGGGCATCAGTCATAGGATTGGCTTTACCTAAGTGGTACAAGACACTCATTTCATAGTCCATCAATAACTCTAACCATGATTTTTTATGAAAATTTTGATCTTTCTGGCTGAACATATACTAAAGAATCATGTGATTAGTAAACACATCAATATGAAACTCATAAAGATAATGCCTACAAATCATTAAGGCAAAAATAACTATCTCAAACTCAAGACTATGAGTCAGGTAGTTCTTATCATGATATTTGAGTTGTCTAGAGGCATATGCTATAACCTTGCCGCGCTGCATTAACATATAACAAAGACCAAGTCCTGAAGCATCACAATAAACCAAAAAACCATTTGAACCCTTTGGTAAAGTCAAAACTTGAATAGAGGTGAGTAGAGTCTTCAACTCCTAAAAACTCTTCTCACAAGAATCACACCATTTGAAGTTGACTTTTTTCTTAATTATTCAGGACATGTGAAAGGTAATACAGGAAAATTCTTCAACAAACCATCTATAGTGATCAGCTAAGCCCAAGAAAATCCTGATGTCTGATAGAATGATAGGTCTTGTCCAGTTCTTCACTACTTTGATCTTTTGAGAATCAATTCAAATTCCTTCACCTTAAATAATATAACCAAGGAATTCTAGTGATTTCATCCAAAATTCATGTTTTCTAAACTTATAGAATAGTTGGTTCTCTATGAGATTTTGTAACGCAATCCCCAAATGGTTTACGTGTAAATCCTTACACTAAGAATAAATGAGCATGTTATCAATAAATTCTATAAAGAACATGTCCAAGTAAATCTTGAACACCTTATTCATCAAGTCCATAAAAGCTATAGGAGGATGTAATGACCCTCCAGATCATTTCCTTGATTTGTATGTGTTTTTTTTTGTATTTTGTCCCTTCCTATAGTAGCTACAAGTCATTTATAACTTCCAAAACTATTGGTTGGATGATCAAAAAGTTTTCTTGGATTTTAGCCTCATTACCCTATTTTGGATTTTTCAATAGTTGGGATTGGGTGTTGGACCAAAACTTCTCGTAGATGACCTCGGATACAAATTTTTACAATTTTAGTAGCTTTATAATATTAAATATGGGATATATAGACTCTTAGTTAAGGTATCAAGGAACCCAAGCTTATCTCGACCTATTGGTTGAAAAGTTAAAAATGAAATATAGGTGTGGGACCCATATTTTGTTGAAATGACCATTGATGTAAAGTCTAATTGTTCCATTCAGTCTGGAACATTGAATTTTGTATGGTTACATTGTTTATTTGCATATATGGTGTTCTAGAGGAATCCTGAGGCCTTGGTAAAGACTTGGAAGAATTCTAAGTCATCAGCTGTCATCTGGTGTCTTGGGCTATTGCGACCCAAGGGCTGCAATCGTAGTTCCCTGGTAGGAACCAAGATGGTGCAATCACATAGGTTGAGACGCAATTGATACAACCCCAACAGTCAAGGGGGTAGTCAATCACACATCTGTATGTCGCTATAATGACATCTTATTACCTAGATGTATATAAATGGACCCCTTATTCTAGGATTTTAGCCACATCTAACCCATTTCATAAGAGCTAAAACCCTAAAAGAGAGGCAAAACTTAGGATTAATCTTGTAGATGATTTGGGGAACTTATTTATCCATTATTCTGTGATTTACCTTTGAATTCATGGTAAGTTTCCCTTAATTTATTGACAAATTCTTAGAAATTAGGGCTTTGAATTCCTAAACTTTAAGGGGTTATATGAGACCTAATTTGTGCTCCATTTTTGCTCAACCTTTGAGAATAACTTTCTTGTCCTTCGAGGGACCTCATGATTGTTTCAATTTTTGAATTTTGTAAGTTGGCCCAATAGGCCAGTTCTTGACCCAAAATTTGATTCAACCTATTATATGAAAATATAGGTTCTTTTTTACTCATAATAATATATATATTATTATTTTAATAATATATCATCTTTTTAAAATCATGGAGTGAAGACAAATATTTTGTGGATGATTTAAGGATTTGTAATTCGGCTTTAAGGTAGGCTTTTGTCTTCTCTTCTTAATAAGATGATATGTGTTATATATTGCACGTGAAAGTGGATGTTAAGATTTATTATGGGTAGAATGACTTAGTTTTGATTATTGAAGTTTGGGGGTTAGTGTCACGACCTGAACCGGGGCCTTGGCCGTGATGAGCATTCCGAACCATAAGGGCCCGAAAGACCCCTATCTGTCTGATAATCATGCATATAATTCATGATAAAAGAAATAAGAAAGATACACAACATAACGGAAACATTGTCAAGAATCATATGAAAATGAAAATGGGGAATACCGTCCCACAATCTAAATTAACATCTCTAAAACCGTCTGCGAAATCTCTACTACATGACTGAAACAATGTCTATCTGAAAACTGGGACAAGGCCCCTAGCAGACACCAAAGCTAAATATAAGATAAAAGTACTGCAGGACATAAGACCTCCGAAATATAGAAGGCTCGCCACTTGTCTCTGCAACTCTGTCTGAATGATCTACTGATTCTCTTGACCCCTAGACTGGGCCTCTGAACTTGAGAGGTGGGAGAGGGGAGGGGGTTAGCACAAAAGTACTGGCACGTAGAGATATCAAAACAAAACATAAAATTTTTACAAAATATAGTTGAGAGCCATTATAAAGTAATTGCGTATCAAATCATTTGAAAACACATGGGTGTAATGCAATAGTTTCTCAACAACAATGAAATGAAACTGAGCTAGGTGGAATACCCTACATAATTTACACCAACTATCAAACCCCGATTGCCGCTGAGATTAGAGTATACGTGAGGGGAAGACACATAAGATCAGACAGCATGTTGTCTCGACCCAATGGTAGTGCCCAAGATCACTTAGCCCGGGCTCCTACCTATAGTCCCAGTTTGGGAGTAACATGAAGTCAAGTACACAAGATCACTTAGCCTGGTACCAATATTCCATTTCGGGAAACACGTTTTTCAAGCGATGAGCCCTTGTGTCTCAAACACCTTCTTCGGGCATCTACCTTTCTCATGTAAAATCAATGCATTCAAATTTTATCTTATTCAATAACATTCGTATTCTGTAGGGTATCGTCATATCCGACTTGCAAGTCATCAATATCACACCACATATGTATAATCATGTAAAAACCAAGGTGCTTCATCATTTACAAGTGGTGAACAATATTTATTTCAAATTCATGCTCTCTTTTGTTGATCACAATATAATATGGAGTATCAAAATATTATCATGGGAATTTGAAAACTATTTATCATTCATATTTATCAAACTTCCATGGAAAATCTCAAATCACATATGCATGTTTTCAAGCATTGAAGTATATAGGCAAACAATTCACATGACATAAAGAAAATGTCTTAGAAATCGTATCGAAAGCAAGATATTATCATTTGATTGAAAACCCCCATTTAAAAGCATGCATGTTCATAAAAACTACACCCATGAGATTTTTGGATGACCCCACGTACCTTGATTACTATGAATATTAGATGCTTCTTGAAGCCTATGTTGAGAGGATTCCAAATATGCAACTTGTTTTGAAGACCTATGGTTGAATATTGAACTATTTGGGTTTTTATTTTGAAACCCTAGAGAGAGTTCTTGAACAATTTGGATGAATGAAGGTGCATTTTCGGAACTTTGGGAACTGAATTACGTGTTTATGGCTAAATAAGGGTGGAAAAGGACCATTTTGTACTAAAAACGGAGTGTTTAAGTCACCCGAAACCTTTACATAGGCGGTGCCTATGCTATCGCCTATGTTTACATAGGCGCCGCCTACTACTTTGAAAGGCCATAACTTCTTACTCGGGTGTTGGATTTTAGCAAAATTGGTATTGTTGGAAAGCTAACTCGAAGACCTATCATTTGACACATAGTAGGCTCTCTAATTTGACATATACAGAGAGTTATGGTCAATGGAAGCTGACACAAATTACAACGTCCACTAAACCTTAATCGATTAAAATAGTTTCAACTCGTCGTTGAGTTGAAGGACCTCTATGGTCCAAATACAAGATTGAATGGATTCACACACAACACAATTAATTAACATGCCATATTGGCATAGGATTTATGGCTTTGGGATTATCAACGCATTGAAATCATGGTTTTTATTCTATCCCAAAATACGGGGTGTTACATTATCTCCCCCTTGGGATCTTTCATCCTCAAATGATGGGTAAGAACATATTGAAGCTTAGAGGTATGAATAACGCGGACACGACATGTCCTCTAATAAAGAATACACTAATCTGAAACATGAACATATGACTGAATACGCAATGACAACTGGTGCGGAGCTTGTAATAAGAATCTATGCATGCAGCTGAATGGGGTATCTCCCCCTTGGGACCTTATATCCCTCTATGAATGTTCAATTCACTAAGATACTTAAAAAAACTGAGGCGATGCACAGGGCACCTACGAATTGAATCATAACTGATCATTTGGAATCTAAATTTAATGTGTGATGCATGAACTGGGCTATACTCGTAACTACTGGTATACTCAATCTTGGAATAGTAGCATGTCTAAGATTTCGAGTAGCATGAATAAGTGAAAAGAAGAGAAAACAAGTCATGCGAATCTGACTGCTAAACTGACTTATTGTCCATGCAGATTGAATTATACTACACCCTCATACTTAACTGGAGTATTCTCTTCAACAGTCTCTCTAAGGAAGCTCTAACAGTAATAGGGAGCCATGCATCTTAGGTACGGATTACACAAGACATCCAACTGAGGAAATCACAACATTGACACTACTCTGCAGTCTGGAATACAGACATATAACTCCTAAATTTGTATAGAATTTTTAGACCTTTTGCAATACAACTCCTTACTTTAAGGTTTAGTGTACTTCCCGAATATCCCTTAACTATACTATTCCCGATAAATATCATATTCATTCAACTCAGCTTAAAATTCTCATATGAGCATTGACAAATTTTCTACTAATGTCGGAAATAACTTAATCCCTTCGCCGTGATCAAGCCTAACTCTAAGTCACAAAAAAAAATACAACATGCCAGACCACGCTATTATTCTAAACCATATGATGCCACCTTCTATATCTCCTTTAATGATCATATCCTAAGTATAATATGCCTTATCACTTCAATGACTACTCTGAACTCTTAATATGAAGTCACTATTGCATTTTGCGACCTTCCACTACAATCCCAAAACGTCATTCAAGCCTATTTTGTAACCACATGTTGACTTCAAGGAAACCACCCATAAATACATACTTCACATAGTTTCTAAACTATTGTCGATATAACTCCCACGCGCTACCTTAAGACATACACAAACAAACTTTTCCACTAACCATCACATGTATCAAAGACTTGGCCCCCAAATCTTACTTCATACTTATGGCCGTATCTAAATAAGCATACTATGATCTTCCATCAACAAGAACATTTACATCATCACCACTATCATTGCATAGGGCAGGTTAGAAAAAGGTTAAAATATAAGACCCTGAAACATAAAAAGATTTTTATACGGGACTAAGCACACTATAAAGAGTGAGTACATATGTCATGAGTTTCATGACCTCAACTAGATCTCATAACATAAGGAATGTGATTCTGACTACTTGAATGAACTAGAACTCATTATCTTGGAACTGGAAGAGTACATGACTCTCTATCATATACTAGAATCATGAACTATTATCACGGAACTGAATCGTAAGGCATAAGTAAGCATCCGGATAACAAAGAAATACTGAGGTAGGAATGGGTTGAGATTCACCCTCACTTTCTTATGTTCTAAATCATACTGCATCATTACTAAAATCTAAGAGCCTTACTTGGTTATTCATTCTATCATCTCCCCCTTAGCTTCAAGTCATCATCTAGCATTTGGGAGATCCTTTACCAGATTCTAACTGAACTACACTTACTGCACTCTAGGGTCTGAAAAAAAAATTGACAATACATGCATATCATAGAACTCAACCGGAATGACTACCTTCTGGGATGCACTCTATCTTTCTATAGATACCAATAGTCATAGTATAATGTTTGCATACTTATTTCTATCGGTTCAACCTTCAAAACTCAAACTTAGATTCTAACACTTAACATAGATATCACCAAGCCTTTGATGAACCATATCACTTATGTCCTAGCATACCAATATTGCTACTCCAAACTTATATCTCTCTACCATGAGAATCGAGATCATATCAAAAGGCTCAACTCTATAAATCAAGGATCCTTAACTTGGCTATCTAGAACACCATATAACATCTAACTAGTCTTTTTCAAACTATCAACTCCATGGATCCACTAGTCACACAAAACATGTCATAGTCTTAGAGAAATGCCACAACTCCATATCGCTTTGGGCATATTTACCCACCAGACCTTCAACATTATACTTCATTACAAATCAACTTAAACTTAAGCCATTTTATACACCATTCAAGCCTATTGGATCACTTCCATTACCATATAACTAGTATCATTAACCAAGAAATCATTATATCCACCTTCATCGACATCAACTATTCAAACATAATATCTAGTGCTATTGCATGATTTACAACCCAACCTTCCACAAAATTTTCACTTGTAAACTATAAATAAACGTCACAAAACACTAGTGGACTAGAACATCATAACCACTATAATCGATCATGACCTAACGGTTTTTCTTATAATAATTTGTTAGAATGTACTATTTCAGCACCCCAAACCTACTAATTAAATCCCACAACCGCACACCATTAATCTCATGCGACTATTCTTACATCCATATCCTACATTAGATTCAATCCAATGGTCTAGCATCAATCATCTACCACCAATAAAGAGGGCAACATGATATACTAATCCATCAAATTGGAACATTCTATCTAAAATACTTCAAAATCTGCTACATACCTTTTCACAAGTAGCACTAGCTGACAACTACCAATGAAAAGAGGGTCAAGGGGGTTAGAGCCTCATAATAGACATGGTCAACCTTATCCTTATATTATAACCCTGTACAATTGTATCTACTTATAATGCTTTCTCACTTCACAATTACTTACCCAAGCATACATTTACACTACCTTTAAATTCCTCAAACAACCATGAGTCTATAATCATAACATACATGCTAATATAGACATTTTCACATTCGAGCAACCAAAAAATCACCCTGACCAACAACTCCTTCTCTACCTTCTACTAATAACACACAAGGATGAATTACTTCATTACCAAGTCTATCTCATGCAAATTGATTCAGCCATACATATATTAATCCAACAAAAGAACAATAAGTTGGACAACAAGTTGCTAGTGAATCGAAATAGGCCTCACACGGCTTCAATAGACTTTGGTTTTGTATTTTGAACAAGAAAATGGGATAAATGACAAGTCAACTATGCTAGTGAGTCGAAAGAGCCCCATACGGCTTCACTAGGCTTTTTAGTTTCATCAACACAATGATAAAATATTTTCAAGAGATAGAAACTTATCACACAATATTCCATAATCTGAGAATACATATCTTACTTTGTATAGATAAAAATATGAGTCAAATATTTCCCCTACAGATTATGATACAATCCACACACACTACTAGCTACCAACAGGTCATGACACTGACACTTTAACTTATACTACTATTTGGGTGGAAAAATAATTCCAACACTCCTACTACACATCTTTTCCCTTAAGCAAGACATCTGCAGCATAAATTTCTGAAAAAGGGCCGAATATACTCAATACAGAAGGTTGAAAAACATGATTTCATCAAGATCAAGGTTCACACTAGAACACATACACTCTGAAGCAACAACAGATAATTCTCAAGTCCTTGCATAATTGTAAGATCTTATATGATGCGATCCAAAGGGATAATACCATTTATACTCTAAACTTCTGTACTTGAATCACCCCAGTAATGGGACATGTCTAAGAACACCAGAGTAAGGAAAGAATTTGGATTAACTTTACTTTCATATGGGTGACACCATAGCATGAATTAGAGCATGAAAGAGGAACATTCTTACTCTATTACACGAACTAGAACATGAAGAAAGAGACATTCCTAAAGGTCTTATAGCCTCCTACTTATATGTGTGGCACGCTACACACCCATAAATAAGACTCTACTCAACGCAATTTTGCAGACACCCTAGGACCATGAACCATGCTTTGATACCAAGTTTGTCACGACTCGAACTGAGGCCCTAGCCGTGATGAGCATTCTAAACCATAAAGGCCTGAAGCACCCCTATCTGTCTGATAATCATGCACATAATTCATGATAAATAAATGCGGAAGATACATAATATAACAGAAACATGGTCAAGAATCATATGAAAATGAAAATGGGGAATAGTATCCTACAATCTAGATTAACATCTCTAGAACCGTCTGTGAAATCTCTACTACATGACTGAAATAATGTCTATCTAAAAACTGGGACAAGGCTCCCAATAGACCCCAAAGCTAAATAAAAGCAAAAAGGATAGTACGACATAACACCTTTTGAAATATAGAAGGCTTGCCACTTGTCTCTGTAACTCTGTCTGAATGATCTACTGATTCTTTTGACCCCTAGATTAGGCCTCTAAACCTGAGAGGTTAGAGAGAGAAGGGGGTCCGCACAAAAGTACTGGCACGCAGAGATATCAAAATAAAATATAAGATTTTTACAAAATATAGTTGAGAGCCATTATAAAGCAATTTTATATGAAATCATTTGAAAACACATAGGTGTAATACAATAGTTTCTCAACAATAATAAAATGCAACTGAGCTAGGTGGAACACCCTACATAATTTACACCAATTGTCAAACCTCGATTACCGCTGAGATTAGAGTATAAGAGAGGGGAAGACACACAAGATCACACAGCATGGTGTCTCGACCCAATGGTAGTGCCCAAGATCATATAGCCCGGGCTCTTACCTATAGTCCCAATTTGGGAATGACATGAAGCCAAGTACACAAGATCACTTAGCCTGGTACCAATATTCCGTGTCGGCAAATAAATTTTTGAGCGATGAGCCCTTGTGTCTCAAATGCCCTCTTCAGGCATCCACCTTTCTCATGTAAAATCAATGCATTTAAATTTTATCTTATTCAATCACAGATCCTATTTTGTAGGGTATCGTCATACCCGACTTGCAAGTCATCAATATCACATCCACATATGCATAATCATGTAAAAATCAAGGTGCTTCATCATTTACAAGTTGTGAACAATATTTATTTCAAATTCATGCTCTCTTTTGTTGATCACAATATAATATGGAGTATCAAAACATTATCATGGGTATATGAAAATAATTTATCATTCACATTTATCAAACTTCCATGGAAAATCTCAAATCAGATATGCGTGGTTTCAACCATTGAAGTATATAGGCAAACAATTCCCATGACATAAAGAAAATGACTTAGAAATGGTATTGAAAGCAAGATATTAGCATTTGATTGAAAACCCCCATTTAAAAGCATACGTGTTCATAAAAACTACACCCATGAGATATTTGGATAACCCCATGTACCTCGATTACTACGAATATTTGATGCTTCTCAAAGCCTACTAAGAGGATTCCAAATATGCAATTTGTTTTGAAGACCCATGGTTGAATCTTGAACTATTTGGATTTTTATTTTTAAACCCTAGAGAGAGTTGTTGCACAATTTGGATGAATGAAGGTGTATTTTGGGGTCTTTGGGAACTAAATTTGGTGTTTATGGCTAAATAAGGGTGGAAAACAACCATTTTGCCCCAAAAATGGAGTGTTTAAGTCACCTGAAAACTTTACATAGGTGGTGCCTATGCTATCACCTATGTTTTCATAGGCGGTGCCTATGCTATCTCCTATGTTTTACATAGGCGGTGCCTATGCTATCGCCTATGTTTACGTAGGCGCTGCCTACTACTTTGAAAGGCCAAAACTTCTTGCTTGGGTGTTGGATTTTATCAAAATTGGTATCGTTGGAATGCTAACTCGAAGACCTATCATTTAAAACATAGTAGGCTCTCTAATTTGAGATATACAGAGTTATGATCAATGGAAGATGACACAAATTACAATGTCCATTAAACCTAATCGATCAAAATAGTTTCAACTCATCCTTGAGTTGAAGGACCTCTATGGTCCAAATTTAAGCTTGAATGGATTCACATACTATACAATTAATTAACATGCCATATTGGCATTGGATTTATGGCTTCAGGATTATCAACGCATTGAAATCATGGTTTTTATTCTAGCCCAAAATGCGGGGTATTACAGTTAGATAAGGGTTTGGACCTGTAAGGTGAAATGATTTTTACACTTTTAGAATCCTATATCCTTCGTTCTAGGTTGAGATAATTCATAGAATGGATATGATATGATGCTAGGTTTCGAATATGATTTAATTATTGGAAGCACTGCTAGTATGATTAACCTTATTTGTACTATTTTTAGTGATCTTAAAATTGTAAGTTAGGTAGAGTTAACTTAATCACCCATGTTCCAGGTGGAATTCCTATCTTAGGATTAATTATGGTTAATGTACCATCTAGAAGTCAATTTAGATACCTTAGCTTAGTCCGGGGTAGAAATTTTCTAAATTTGGAATTCAAGGATTAGAAGTTGGTACTTCTGTCACACCTTAGGTCAAGACTTATGCTATCCCTATGTGGACTTATTATGGATGTTGGTCATAGTTGATACTAGTAAGACTTTATTGTAAGGTTACCTTGCAACTTGGTGAGTCATGATGGTATTTCCCCAGATAATAATTAATCGCTCATGAACATGATATAGTGTTAGACGTGATATTTGGCCTATAGATATAATATTCCTCATAGATATTATATTTGGCCTATACATATGTTATTTCTCATCGATGTGATATTTGGCCTATAAAGATGATATTCCTCATAGTTTTAATAGATAACTTATAGATATGAGACATCACATAGATGTGAAATGCTTATTGATACATTGACTCCTAGATGTCAAATTTTGTTAATCTATTGTGCCTCCTAGATGAGAGATTCATTACTAATATTATGCCTCCTAGATGTGAGATTCTTATTGATATAGTGCCTCTTAAATGTGAGGTGCCTTATTTGTATTATTCCTCCTAGATGTGAAATGCATATTGATACATTGCCTCCTAGATATGAGATGCCTTAGTTATATATTATGCCATATAGATGTGAGATGACTTGATAATGTATTATGATTCTTAGATAGTCTATGACTTTTAAATATAACATGGCTTACAAATATGATTATTGATATGGTTTTGGGATATGTATGTGGGATTAAGGCTATGATTATGATATTGTGACTATTTCGGTCATATTATTAGGCCCAAGGACATGTTATGATATAAGTTAGACATCTAGGGAGTCTTTATTCTTTTAAAAGATGCGATGGTAGTTTAAGAATATATTGACGCTTATGGTTCCATTGCTTGAATACAAGTGTTGGCATGCATAAATTTTGTACATTTATGATCATTAAATTGTTAAATGATGTGATTTCAGCTAAAATATGATCTTATTACTATTTTTCCTAAATAAAGGCTATAGCTCACTTTTCACCTTAAAATAGATTCCTTCATAACAATAGGTACCTATCTTAATGAATAACTTATGTGTAAAAGAGATTAATAATGACATTTTAAATATTTGATTGAGATAGATTTTGGTCAATAATTAACAATACTAATTACTTCGGTCGTGAGAGATTCTGACCCTTTTCTAGACTTTGATAATGATTTAGTCCCAAAGTTCACTCTGAGTAATGATTTACGAATTTACACTCTTTTTATACACGACTTAAGTCAATGCACCTGTTATATCAATATACATATCTCTTTGGTATCGGATGGTGAAAGATGTGGTATTGGTGATATAAATCTTGGGTAAAATCCAATGACATATTATAGTATTAATGTTATATATATGTGTTGATAATTATGAAGATATGTTTATATACCCAATAAAGTCAGACGATGACTATAACGATATGTTTATATACCCAACAAGGCTAAAATATGATTTTGAGGACATGCTTACATACCTGAAAAGGACAAAAGATGATTATGATACTAATTATATACCCAACAAAGTCGAAAGATATTTGTCATACTAATTATATACCTAGTTTGAGTCTGAAGAATAATTATGATACTAATAATATACTAGTTCAAAAAGTTGATTATGATACTGATTATATACTCCGTTTATGTCCAAAGGATGAATTTGATACTTATTATATACCCAAATTGTTAAATTCATTCATCCATGCACATTTTCTATCACCAGTATGTACCTATATCTATCAGCTTTATGGGAGTTGCATAGGTAGTGGGTGATAGTTATGCAAGATAGAGTGTGTATTATGATTGGACATTTAGAGCCTAGGGCATGAGGTACGTGAAAGTCTTGGCTAGGTATTCATTTTTTGAACTGGCTGATTACTCACATTGTTATTGATATTGTTATTATTATTGCGATGATCATTATTATGGCTAGTTCATAACAAATTGGTTATAGATTCGGTAATAAGATTTGAGGTATGTTTCTGGCTCTTCTATCTTATAATTATATTATAATGCTTGATTATCTCATTGTTTAATGTTTATTTTGGAAATCTTGAGTATACTATCACCAGTTCTTGCTATGATTATGAGATCTTAAGCTGCTAGTCGGGTGGTTTAAGTTGTACCTGAAATTACCCTCATTTACCCAAATATCTATATGTATTTATATAAAACTATGGTATTACCGTATATCCCTTCCTTTATTTATTAAGATCATATACTTGTCTCTTAGCCTTGTATACTTTTATATATACTTCTTTCTCCCTTCATTCGTCTATTGTCTAGGGATATACACTAGATTTTTGAGATTCCTGATTATGGCTAGCGTATGATAGGTCATCCTTCATACTTCCTTAGCCTTATTATGGTAGTTTCTTGGCTAGGAATTGAATAGTTTCCCTTACTATCTCACTAGCTTTAGTATGTGATCAGTGGAGACTTTGGTGTAGTTTTTATTTTACTTATATGTTATATGTATCTATATTTTCTTTGGAAATTAATTGGCAGTTTCCTACTGAGTACAATGTGTTTGGTACTCATACTACACTTTTACAGCCTATATATCATAGTATGGGTTACCGTTGTTGATGTGTGCATCGTAGAGAACATTCGTGGTTTGAAGACATAGAGTGAGCTATAGGCTATTGAAGTATTACTTTTCTCCCTTTTTTGTACTAGACTAGGCTCTATGTAGTATTCAAAGATGAGTTGTATTAGTGAAATTCCCTTGGTATTTCATGTTATATTCCAATTATTTTAGAAGCTCCTGTATTGATACCACTAGGTTTTGGGAATATATTATGTATTTGATCTTTTATTACATCGATTCCATATTTTTTTCCCTTATCTTTTATGTAGTCCATTACTATCCATTCCAGAATATAGGTTAGCCTGCCTGTTGGAGGGTTATAGTAGGCACTATCATGACTTGAGAAGAAAAATAGGATTAGAACCTAGGTTCACCAATGTATTAGTAGAAGGTCTAAGTGTTTAGTAGTGTCCTACCAATAGGTATAGGGACATCATAACCTATCTTTGGAAGGCTATAGGTTACTCTTAGGGAATTTATTTAATGATTCCTTATCATGTGCCCATATTACTATAAGTCTCAAGTATATTTTTTGACTCTATTCTATCCCATATGAAAGATGTGAGATGCTCAAAAAATGTAGATGAGACTTTGCCATGTATTTTCAAAGCTATAATATTGCATAAAACTAGAGAGTCAGCGATGGATATTGAATATCCTCAATGTCAACAAAAGAATTTAGGACCAGCTTAGGCTCCAGTAGTGATCGCAACTACATCAACCCTTTGAGGCTCAGCATTGGGATCTCGAGTTTAATTGCAGATACCTTAAAACTAGGGATGATATCTTGTTCATCGCACAGTTCTTAAAATAGAGTTGGATTTGTTGATGTTCTGTAGGGTTTCTTATATATTTTAGAGTACGAGATTGGGTTTCTTGAGTGCGCCAGGCATATTTCTATGCTATATCCTTTAGAGAATGACATGGTGTATGCATTTATTAAAGGATTAGTATTACCACATTATTAGCATTGGAGCACTAGATAGCAATTGGGTCTTTTTTCAGGTCATTGATTAAGCAAGGACAAAGAGAGAGAATGTATTAAGACTTATGAAGCTTGTAGAAAGATTACATGTCATTAATTTAGTGTTATTTCTATTTGTTTTGGGAGTGAGAACCCTTCTGATAGAGGTCAGCTTCACTTATAGCCCATCGATTCTATGCAATTAGTATTTCAGACTATGAGTGGCTCTTAGATTAGTTATGCTAATAATTCTAAATTAGAGTGTATAGCACCTTAAAGTTATCTATGGGCTTTTTTTAGTTGTGAAGAGATAGGACATTGGTCTAGAGAGTGCCCTAGATGCGAGTTGGATATTCAGGCAGTGTTAGTATGTATTCCTCACTAGCCTAGAGTTCTTGAGGTAGTCTGTGGCTATGGGAAGGATGATCATGGTAGTAGAGAGTGCTCTCAGGGTCAGTTAGCTGGTAATTTAGGATCAATTTATGCTTCTTGGTAGGTTAGGGCTTTAGGAGTTTGGTATGACTATATAGAGATCGATCATTGGTCTAGAGAGTGTCCTCGACATGGTATTACTAGTCATTCAGCTTGTTCAAATTAGCCTCATGATGTTATGGCACTTTTAATTAAAGATAGTGTTCTTGGAACACAATTGATGATTCAGTCTATCATTTCGAGTTTGGACCTGCTCAGATTTATTCTGTCATAGGTCTGTCAATCATGTGGTTGTGGATTTCACTATGATTGTTATGCTTTTATTTCCCTATATTTAACTTTTTCATGGTGTTCATACCTATTGATCGTTATATGTCTTATTATTAAATTCATGACTATATGATTACCCATGTGGTTTATTTTTTTTGTAGTGAGTGGAGTAGATTTGTATAGATATTTTCACGCTATGGGTGTAGCATTTATGTTTAAGTCCCATTTATCTAGGCATATTGGAATTATTGTGGTCCTTGAGTGGTACTTGTTATTGACTTTCATTTTTGTATTGCCTATTCATTATATTGATGTTGATATTACTGTTGTTATTTGTGTCAGTTCTTGATATTATGGATCCTTACTGGGTAGTTGTTTACACTAGTGTTATCTAGTTAGAATTCCATTCCTTTTGGTTCTTATTCGGTGGCTTAAAAAGATATAGCCTTATCTGATAATTTCTTCCCTATATCGAGCCATGGTTGATTATTTTTCTCTTTTATTGTCTGTGTCATATTGATTATGAAGCCAATTATGGTATCCAAGGTAAGTTAACCTTTGGTGGTTCTAAATTATTCTAGAATTGTCAATATAGTTATGTTGTTTATTCTTGAGTTTGAGATTCTTAAAATTGCCTCTTGGGTTATGAAGGTTGTTGCATTGCCTATCCATTTCTATGTAGCCCATTTTGAGATTGGCCGGTTTTGGATCCATTCTTCGCTTATGAGCTTTTTATCTCCCAATAAGGTTTAGATATAATGTCGAGATGTCCCGAATTCATCGCTTAGATTTTTTTGATTCATCTCCTAGAGATGGTTTGCTCTTGGTACTAGTGTGGAGATTAGATGCTCCTTTGTGGCCGTGATATGGTTTTCTTCTAAAATGGAGTTAGAGAGTTAAAGGCAGGTGGTCTTTCCTGTGATTGTTTCTTTAGTTGGCAAATCAACAATCCTTCATCTTAAGTTCTTGGTTCATTTTTTAGGGGTGATGTTGACCTCAACGTAAGTTTCAGGCTTAGTACTTCCTCCCTCAGTGAGGTGATTCGTTGTTTTTTTCGGCTATGATTGTCCTACTTAGGTGGATTTGGGAAATCCCCATTTCGGAGTTTCCTTTGCCTAATAAGGCTTAGTAGTTTATTTCTCCTTGGTGATATTTTCCTACGAGTATCCTTTGCCAATATGGAGTATTGTACTGATTAGTTCCCAGCTAGTGTTGTATTTCTTTGAGTTGCTAAAGTTTATGCTATTACTAGTATGATTTGCATCCTGGGGGAGTTTTTTAGCATGTCTTTATAGTTCATGCTTCCAGTAGATATGGAGTTGATTTCATATGTTTTAAGATGGTAATTTATCCTTTGTTGCAATTTTGTTCTTGAGTTATTTTTCGACTTGGCTTGGAATGATTTAATTTAGATATGTCAAATTTGTATACTAAGGTCGATTTGAATAGTTGACATTAATATAGACTTATTGGCTCGATTTTTGATTGACTCCTTGGAATGACGATTTGAATGTTATGATAGATTTGGAGTATGAATGCCTACCCATCTTTAAGTTTGGTTTGGGTAGTTGAAATCGTGCGATTCAGTCTTGGTGTTGAGATTTCATCTTGGAGTTGCAGAGTATACTGCAACCTTCATTTTAGATTTGTCTCAATTTGGATTTAATCTATAGGCTTGTTAATCTACTACGTGGTTGCCTATTTGCTCTTCTTGACTTCGGATGGATTATAGATGATAAGTGTTCAGGTGATAGCCCATAGAACCTTTATTGGTTCCTTCAACTTTGACCTTAGGTCTTAGTTTTCTTTGAGAATTTTTGGTGATATACTCAGTGGTAGTAATATGCTTGAGTTAGATCCAGCTTAGCTTCATTCTCTGTTTATGGGACATCCTGGAACGGATTGCTCAATGGTAAGTAGTTGTACCTTGGACTCCTAGATTTTATTTTTGTGGATTATTTGGACCAGCTGTGGCATGCGTATAGATTACATTCTTTGAGTATCTCCATCTGTTTGCCAAGATAGCGCCTTATGGTCCTATCTGATATTTGTCATATGGAATTTAAGCGGATTAGCCTCTATTATTTGAGTTTTCTGTGATGTGATTGCGTGGACAGGGCTAAGGTGTTTTTCCTCCTAGTTTTGTAATACCCCAAAAGTATTCGCTGGACGTCATATAGTGCTCAAGACTATGAATAGGCCTAAGCTAACCCATGATATCTGTATAGCTTGAAACGCATATGAAAAGTGAACTAACATGTATAGAAACTGAAGGTAAATGATTTTATAACTAAATGAAAGTGTCTAACTTGGACATCTTAAAAAAACTCGTTGATCTTGAAACATACACAGTCTGACATGCCTCTATTACTGACTATAGAGCCACTATGATAGACCCCAACTGACCCAAACATCAACGGAAATCAAATAACTAAAATACTTCCATAACTAAAAAAGTTTGATAAGTTGGGTCATCGGACTATGATGACTCACCAAAAGTCGGGATATAGGTGATGATGCCCGTAGTCAATTGTTTTACAGGAAACGAGTACCAAAACATACATTATAAGATAATACGAGTACCAGAACATATATTATAAGACAATATAGCACATAGACATATATATGGGTCAGTACCTCTGGAATATGCTCAGTATGTAAGGGGTGAATGCATAACTAAAACAATAACTGAATATATAATTAAACTTTCAAATGATGCATGCTAAGCGTAAATGACTCACCTTGAGCTTGAATATAATAAAGGACTACAAGATCATAAAACATGAATAATAATGCATATGAGTGAACTTAGCGAGCCATAACACTTACTTTCTAAAGTCGTTACTTTTATTCATTCTTATGACAGATTCTTCTAACCAACATAAACTATGTGAGCTACCATAGAGTCCAACGTTTTGCCCACGTTGGGAGGAGTTATCCTTTACTTGCCATCCAAATAGAAAATTAACTTAAGTGATCACTGAACTTCATCAATTTTGGGAAAAAGCTTAACCTATAGTGGGTTGTAGTTTCCAAGAATTAGGATATGCTCATCTGCATTCCCTTCTCGGTGCTAAATACTACTCCTAGATTAATTATATGCTCAAACTAAAGAAATCTACCTTAAAATAGCATGAGGGTTATAAAATGAAAACCAGTTATGCTTCTCTTTACTTTAAATCATAATAAAGATGAATAGTTGTGGACTCCATATCTTATCTTTAGATCAAAAGATAAAGCTTTTCTTTAAATCATCTTATAACGCATAACAATAAAACTTAAGAGAATACACTTCTTGTAAACTCAGTACCTGTACTTAGGACAAGAAATTCATGCTTGGTTTCATAGAAATTCATAACAAAATGTTATGCTCAATAATCACCTTGAAATCTTTCAACAATATCCTAGTCAACATAATGAAATTCAAATCATAATTTAAATCTTACTAGTCAAAACATAAATATATGTAAAACTTGTTGTACTTAAAGCTTTCAAACACATAGTAGTACCATACTTCAAGAATATGGTTATTTGGGAGTTAACCCTGATTCAAAACAAGCATATTCAATCTCAAAATTTTGCACTTTGGGTACAAGGATGGAAGGTCAACCTTGTTCACAAGCCCCACATACCTGAAATTTCATGACTTATGAAGAGAGTTTGAACCTTGGGACTTGAAAGATGGATTTGTGTGAGGAACCCTAATCTTGTTGTTCTTAAAGATGAGAGGAAAGATGATGTTGTTAATTGATTGAGGAATAGCGGAAAATAATGCCTATTTTGGGGTTATAAGTCTTGGGTTGGAGTTATAAGTGGGAAAAATCCAGAAAGCCCTTTAACTGAACATTATAGAATTTGGTCGTCTGTCTTTATGAGTACACCATACGACTCATATGGTGAAGGTATGAGTGACACTCATTACTCATAAATTTGAAGAATCTAGATTGTATACATTGATCGTCAGAAGAATCAAAACCTAAGACCAGTAGCATCACGATATGACTTATAGCACGCCACTCGTAACATGGACAAAATCTTATGGAGTTTACACTAATGAACTCACAACTTCCCTTCATACGACTTGTATCATGCTTGACGACTTCTATGGTCAACTCGTAACTTGAAAAGAACTTATATCACCCTACACTAACATGGGTACAACTCAATATATACGACTTATATAAAGTACGTACGACTCAAGAAATACAGGTGTATGTTTGGCAGTGGCTTCCACACATGGGGTATTACAATATCTCCCTCTTGTAAACATTTGTCCTCGAATTTGGTTCACCTTGGATTTGGATTTTGGAAAAAAACCAACATCTGCACACTTCATTTACAAACAATCTTACTACTACCATAAGGACTGAACTTCTCACAACATAACATATGATATAAGAGCACTTAAACAGAAATTAAGAGAAATAAATTTCTGGAAATATCACTTTACTATAGGAAGGAACTAAATTAGAGGAAAAGAGATCAGGATACTTGGTCATCATGTCTGCTTCGGCTTTCCAAGTTAACCCTTCAACCAGTTGGTTTCTGTAAAGAACTTTTACTAATCCTACTTTCTTATTCCTTATCCTTCAGACCTGCCTATAAAGTATCTCAACAGGAATGACCTCATACATCAAATTATCCATTACCCCAATACTTTCCAGGGAAACTACTAAGGACGAATCTCAAATGCACTTATTCAGCATCGAACTATGAAACACTAGGTGAACTGCAGTTAACCCCGATTAAAGTTCAGTTCATAATCCACATCTCATATACGCTTTGCTATCTCATACATACCAATAAATCACGGAATCAAATTCCCTTTATTTCAAAATACCATTATCCCCTTAATAGGGGACACCTTCAAGAATAACCAATAACCCACTTCAAGCTGGACCTCTCTTCTCCTTCATCAGTATATGATTTTTTATGGCTTCGAGCAGATTTCAGTCTCTCATGAATCAATAGAACCTTTTCCATAGCTTTAAAAACAAAGTCAGGCCCAATCAAACCCGCTTTACAAACCTCAAACCCTCCTATAGGTGATCTAAACCTACATCCATACAATACTTCAAAAGGAGCCATCTAAATTCTAGCATGGTAACTATTATTGTAAGCAAACTGAGACAAAAGTAGATGGTCATCCTAAGTTCCTTTAAAGTATAAAACACATACCCTCAACATGTCTTCTAATGTCTAAATTGTGATTTTACCATGACCATCTATCTGTGGATGAAAAATAGTGCTAATCTTAACCTTTATACCAAGGCCTTTCTGAAAAGACTACCAAAACTGTAAAGTGATTTACGTGCCTCGGTATGAAATGAATGACAAAGGCATCCCATGAAGCCTCACTAACTTGCAGATATACATTTTAGCATAATCCTCCGCGGTATCTAAAGTCTTGATAGGTGGAAAATAGGTTGATTTAGTCATTCGATTAACTATAACCCAAATTGAATCATGTTGACCTCTTGTGTGAGGCAACCCTGTGATGAAATCTATATTTACTAATTCCCAATACCAATTAAGGATACTAATTATTTGCAACATACAACTAGACCACTAGTGTTTAAATTTAACTTGCTGGCAATCGGGACACTTGGCTACAAACTCGACTATGCCCCTCTTGGGCAATTCTACCAAAATAGTTTTTATAAATCACAATACATCATAGTAGCACCCAAATGAATTGAATACCTCAAACCATGATCCTCAACTCGTATCCTTTCTCTCAACCCATCTATATTTGGAACACAAAGCCTACCTTGATATAGAAATACACCATCTCCTCCTTGGGATAAAACCTCAACATTCTACTGCTGGATTGCTGCCAATATTTGGCAAAAAATGGGATCATTTTGTTGTTTCTGCTTCACATCTACTATCAAGGATGATTTCGAACCATTCTGAACTACTACTTCCCCATTATCAGTCTCAAGAAAACATACCCCCAAATGGGTTAATCTATAAACTTCTTTCGATAACTCTCATTTTTCCTTCTTCACATGAGACAGACTACGCAAAGACAACCTACTTAGTGTGTCTTTCACTACGTTGACCTTACCCTAATGATAAATCACATTCATGTCATAATCTTTTAACAATTCTAACCACCTTCTCTGACAAAAATTCAGCTCCCTTTAGCAAAATACGTATTATAGACTCTTATGGCCAGTTAAAACATTAACATGTACACCATAACTCCATATCGTGATTTGGGTAATTCTTTTCATAATATTTAAGTTTCCTAAAAGAATAAGCTATCACTCTCAAACTACGCATCAACAGAAAACCTAACCTAACTCTAGAAGCATCACAATACACCACATATCTGTCTAACCCCTCTGGCTGAGCTAACACTTTTTCCAAAGTCAATCTATCCTTCAACTCTTGAAAACTCATCTCACAGTTATCTGATGTCATGACCTGACTTTCGAGTCAAGATAGAACCTACCATAACCCACCCGTAGGTAAGCCAACACCGTAACCCAGAGTTAATGTAATATGTTACCTCGGTAGGAAAGTCCAACATGGACCCTATATGGGAACACATTATGACAATGAAATTTCAAAAAGAAATAACTAATATTCAAATACAAATCCCATGACCTAATAGTATTATTATAAGAGCATCTCTATTATTACAAGTCTAATAGTTTACTAATAATCAAATAAGGAAAAGATATAAATGACCAACACTATTATTTATTCACCCATCATAAAGCCATCTTGTAGTTATACTCCTAATTATATAAGTCATCAATTAAGCAACCATGGTATCACATACTATATGTAAACCACTAATCATACAATACTACGTTAATTATCATTAAACATATCACAGACTTAAGGAATAGTTTTCATATTCTAGCTAAATAAGGTCCACCAACCAGTTTACTAGGCTTCTAGCCTACAAGTCATAGTCATTTATTAGAGACAACTAGTTATTATATAAGCCACTTTAACAGGCAAAATTCCATGACGTAATCATTAATCCAAATAAAGTAGATTTACTAGGTGAGCCCTTGGTTATATACAAGATTACACATATCAATTAGCCCTAACCTAATACTTGGTATAATCTACTTCTGGTTACTAATTAGAGTTAACAAGGGTCATACCTCTTATCTAGTGATTAATGACAAGGAATGGATAACAATTCACCTAGGAAGGCATCATGTCCCAAGCACCAAATAGGATTAGCCACATATGCCTTACCCTTACATACAACCATGCATCTATATATACTCACTACACATACCATCTTCATAACATATTTACCTCTTCCAGATTCACTGGGCAATATTATATCATTATTACCTCTTCTAGATTCACTGGGAATCATCATAACATAACATCATTATATCTTATGGATTCACCAGGCATCATCATAACATAAATATATCCTCCAAATTCATCGAGCATCATCATACAATCATTATATCCTCCGAATTCACTGGGCATCATCATAACATAAATATATCCATCGGATTCACCTGGAATCATCGTAATATATATACCATCCGGATTTATCGTGCATTATAATTACATTATTATATCCTCTGGATTCACCGGGATTCATCATAACATACATATATCCTCCAAATTCCCCGGGCATCATCATATCATAAATATATCATTTGGATTCACTGAGCATCATCATAGAATCATGATATCCTCTAGATTAAACGGACATCATCATAACATCATTATACAAATACATATGTAGACAATTCAATAAGCATATACAACCCACAATGATAGAGTGTATGTGGTATAAGGTAACACATACCATCATACTTTACTATTAATCATCACTACATAATATAATTAGATGCATAAGCATGAGCATCTAATGATATATGCCATCACCACATTTGCAAGTTAACCTGTTTATTAGCAAGTCAATTGTAAGTAAATTATATGCTTTCTAGATTCCTCTTTTACTCATACTTTTCATAGTACTAACTCCAAAGGAAAATCCTTCACATAAACATTAGCTTAATTATTAGCCTTGGTCATAGCAAGAGTGGTAATATAATTAAAGGTTCACTTGGTGGACTCATCAATAAACCAGGTGATAGCATAATTGTAGGTTCAATTTAAAAGACTTTCCAAGGTTGTCTATATCATGACAACAATATAACTAATCGAGTATACACATTATCCAACTACTGATCATGTGCATATCTGACATCTAAGTGTAACCATTATAACCTCAATAACGTAACTTAGACATTCCTCAAGTATCTAGGTCTCTAAGAAATTACATAGTTAAAGCTTAAGTTGGCTCAAGTCCTACTACTAAATCCAAATAGTGCCAAAGATCACTTCTATAAGACTAACTTCTACTTAGAATCAGGCTAGGTTATCTAAATCACACCATAAAGTCTTATCAATCCTTTCTAGGCCTATAAGGGGAAATCTTCTTCAAGTATCATTTCTAATTCACCCCAAACACTAAGGCCAATTCATAGCTAGTCATGTCTAGTTCAACACACTCTTAAGGTTAGTCAACAATATCATTCTCCTCTATTAGAGCAACTAAACTATTCAAATAGTATTCATGATACGACAAGTAGAGCTATCCAAGGTTCTAATCTACAGTCAAGCATCACCTTTTATAAGTTTAAGAGCCTATGAGGATCAAATAATCCCAAGATCATTATTCACCCATTTATTATCTAAGACCCCGCCCAATGTCACAAGATATTATAAATATAGTACAATTAAGCTCAATCTAACTATGGGTCTGCTAACCTACCTAAAGACCAAGTATCTCACGTACAAACCAGCTTTGCCTTTCCTTTTCTTGAAGCTTCTTCCATGAGCCAAATCTATCAAAAAAATAATCTAAGGATCATTACAAGATTAACATTACCCATTAGGACACCATTATGCCATGGGTCCAAAATGACACCAAACCCCTAGGTAGGTCCCACCATTAGAAAATGAGTTTTCAAGACAAAACTATAGCTTAGCTATGATTAGAGAGCTATAACCATTAAGAAATTTGAGTAAATCAATCGTATTTGGGGCTAACATCATGCCTCAAAGACTTAGGGGTTGTTGGTTTAAAAATCAAGAAATTAATAAAAAAAATCGAAGGAATCTTACTTTAGATTTATAGCAAAAGTAGATTACACAAGTTATTCAAGCTCCTAATCAACCCACAAGATACTCTATTATTGTTTAGAGCTTAAGAGGGAGGCACAAAATGGCCAAATTTTAGGCAAGACAACCTTTAAATAGGCTTAGCCTAGGTTTTGGGTAGCGTAGTCACGGTCCCTGCTTGGCCACTGTCGCAGAACTGCATTCGTACCACATCCACCACTATTGCAGTATCTCTCTCTAACCAGGCAATGGATGAAGCTTGAAACTTGGTTTTAGGCTTTGGCCAATGCCTCAAGAGGCATTCAGAGTTTGTTTTAAGCAAATGAGATATGAAACCACATAGATTTTGACATTCAAGACGTGTTGGAAAAGTTGGATTTCACATTTAAGGTCATTTTACTAAAGTTTTTGCTCAGTGGTAGGTTAGAACCAATGAACACTCTAAATTAGAAATATGGTTCTAAAAACTAAACGAACCTCCAAGCAACTAAAATAGAGGTTGCAACAAGTCACTAATGACTTGGGGTAGCTATGGAGAATCTCTATCAGTAAATATAAGAAAGACCGAGGACATATGCCTTAAGGGTCATTATAACTGTCCATATAAACTGCACTTTCTTTTGGGTCAGCTTAGTCAATGGCTCGACTATAGAGGAGAACCCTTCAACAAATCTTCTATAATACCCAACAAAACCTAAAAAGCTCTTTATATCAGATGGAGTGATGGGTTTAGGCCAGTGCTTAACTGCATTAGTCTTTTGAGGATCTACATAAATACTATCCCCTAAAATAACATGCCCCAAGAAGGTGATAGATTCTAACCAAAATTCACATTTACCAAACTTTGTATACTATTGATGGTCCTTAAGGGTCTATAGCACTATTTTCAAATGGTTTGTATTCTTCTCCTCACTCCTAGAATACATTAGTGTACCATCTATCAAAACAAAAACAAACATATCAAAGTACTGCTTGAAAATCCTGTTCGTCAAATCCACATGGGTTGTAGGAGCATTTGTTAGTACAAAAGACATAATAAAAAACTCAAAATGGTCATACCTTGTTTGAAAAGCTATTTTCAGAATATCTTGCTACCTAACTTTCAATTGGTGGTACCCCAATATAAGTTTAATCTTGGAGAGCCATGGGGCACCATGAAGTTGATCAAATAAACCATCGATTCTAGGAATGGGATACTTGTTTCTTATGGTAACCTTGTTTAGTTGTTTGTAATCTATACATATTTATAGAGTGCCATCTTTCTTACACACAAAAAGGACTGGAGCACCCCACGGAGAGATACTGGGTCTGATGAAACCTTTATCTAAGAGGCCCTTAAGCTGCTCTTTTAACTATTTAAGTATGGATGAGACATACGATATAGAGGGATGAAAATTGGTTAAGTATTAGGAAGAAGATCAATATCGAAATTTATTTCTTTATGTGGAGGTACTATTGGCAGATCTCTTGGGAAAACCTTAAAAATACATTGACTACATAGACTAATTAAACTTTTAGGGCTACAAACTTAGTATGTTTGACTTGAACTAAATGATAGATCACCCTATAGGTATCAAATTGTTGTCCTTAAGATAAGAGAAGAAATGACCTTTGGGAGACAATGAACTACCCTTGAACTCAAACACTGCTTCATCGGGGAACTGAAACATCACCATGTGGGTGTGACAATCTATTAATGCATAACATGAATGGATCAAATACATGCCAAAAATAATATCAAAATCCACCATCTCTTATTCTATTAGGTTCGCTTGTATGATTTTATGGAAAAAGGTGATAGGTCACTCCCTATAGACTCATCTAGCAACAAATAACTGGCTTACTGGGATAGAAAATTGAGAAGGGATTGGAGAGATTATTTAGGACCCACTCTAAAATTTACGACAACTAATGGAGTTATATAAGAAAGATTCGATCTTGTGTATAATAATATATATATATAAAGGTGATAGGTATGAAGAATTCCAGTGATAATAACTGGTGAACTCTCCTACTCCTGAAGAGATGGTAATGCGAAAAATCAATTCTGGCATTGACCGCCACTAGTACTGGATGATGTGCCTTGTGGTGGAACTAGGTGGCCAGGCTGAGCTGCTGTGTTCGTAACCTAAGTCTAAGGATGAATATCTCTGCTTCCCTGCTTAGCATATGGACACTCCTTGATCTTGTGGCCCAACTTTCCATAACCATAGCAACCATCTTTGCCCATCAACACTCACAAAGATAGGACCTGCCACACTTTCCATATGCCAAGTAACTGGGCTTTCTGACTAAACTATTTTGAGACTTGTACTTTGAACTTTTGTCCTATAGTTCTTGTCGGGTCCTAGGTGCAGTGTCACTAGATGGAGATGGTGTGGGCATTTTAAAATGACCCTAAACTTCAAATCATTTCCCTTTCCAAACCTTGATTGACTAAACTCAAAATTTTAAGTCCAAGCTCTCTTATTTCTCTTCTCTCTTTTCTTCAACTTTTTTGCCTAAAGTTTTTGAGCATAAGTCATCAACCGAGTAATATCCATGTCTCTAATCATCTTGCCAGTCTTATACTACTTGAATACTAAATGAGGCACCTCATTAACAAACTTATTCATAAGAGTTCTAGTGTCAGATAATAACTCGGGAACATACTTAGCTAATTGAGTGAACTTAAGCCAGTACTTCTTCTCTGTCATAGAGCCCTACCTCAGATTAATGAAATCCTCCACCTTATATGTTCTTATCTTACACGAAAAGAACCCTTTTAGAAAAGTATTTTGAAATACCTTCCAAATCGTAGGAGCTGAAATCTCACCCCTGCCTTCCTTCCACATAACGACCCAATCATATGCAATATCTTTCAACTTATAGGATGCCAACTTTACACTCTCTTCTTAAGTAACATGCATAATTTGAGTAATCTTTCTTGCCTCGTCAATAAAGAGTTGAGGATCTTCATCCACCCTTGACCCATTGAACTCAGGTGGATTTATTCTAAGAAAGTCCTAAATTTTAGCTGCAGCTAAATAATAATTTTGCAGAAGATGGAACACTGCCTATTGATTTTCGTAAACATTGGCATTCATAGCTTTGTCCAACACTTGAAATGTAGCCTAAAATTTAGCATGAGATACATTCTCATTCACAAAGTCTGCATATAGTGGTGGTTGATCACCATTTCGGCATGCTTTAGCTCACCGAGGAGGCATATTCTATCACACAAGATTAGTAGTTAAGAAATATAGAGACAACTATAAGCATGATAAATCATAAAATAAAAGATAATTCCTAATGATATGCCCAAATTACACCTCTCTTACAAGAGAGTAAGCGGTCACTGTCAAATATAGAACCCAACCAGGTTAGGTATCAAATCCCATAGGGAGTACTGTGTTACTAAGTATTGTAGTTGTTACTTGACTGTTGGTCAGAGGTTCCTGAATTGGGGGTTTTTGTTTAAATTTGAAATGATAGTTACAATATAACAATGAAGCAATATGTGTAGTAATATTTGATCACAGAGAATGACAATTTAGGGTTAAATCCACCTTGTAGCTTTTACTTTTCTATTAACTATGAGTAATAAGGATTTATACATGCATTCACTTATAGAGAGATGTATTCTAATTCTAAATCCAAGTGTTTGTCAACCATTAGGGATTTATTCACCTTAGTTCTCTCGAATCCAAAGTGTACAACCAATCATACGAACTATCCAAGTAGTTAATCTTGCTAAGGCATTAACATGTAAAATAGATGTTGGAAACCCTATTTTTTGTCACTACTCTCTTTTTTGAACAGTAACTTTTCTATCGAAAAAGTTATTTCTATAATGGCACATTCCCTATGTTTGAAACCACGAGAATTCAATCATAACAAAGAGAGTAATGATATAAGTGGATTAACACATCAAAAATTCATAAACCCATAGCAATAGAGAGTAAACTACAAGGTTTCCATAACCCTAACAAATAAACTTAGCTACTCATGAATAAAACAGAAATAACAACAGAAATATTCATCATACCAAAACTTAGAATGATCTTGGTGGAGAAGATGAATAGCGAAAATAAGAGAGAAAAACGTTTCTCTTTCTCCTCAAGCTAAGCTGCTTTCTATTGTTTTCAAAATAATACAGAATGTGAAATCTCATAAAAATTCAGCAACAAGTCTTTTAATAGACTTCTATCTCATAATTTCCTTCTAAATCCTCAACTTATTATAAATGGCAAATTTTCCCAGGAGAAAGTTCCCATGAATCATATTTGGTCCATACTCTCTCTTGCGTCATATGCCATCCATAGTCCATAGTCCCATAATGCCTTCATCTAGCTCATTAATACCTGAAATCATGCTAATCACATTGGTTAGCTCAATTACATAAAAATAGAGTAAAAACATAATAAACTAGGCACTTTGTTCTCTAAACATAGCTAAAATATGGATAAATTGTGGTTCTATAGCCTCTTGCTCATAAATGTAGTACACTTCACATTTTTTATAGAGACTCTACGTAACACAATTTATTTGACTCCCAAGGACTCATTATAACATTGCTCTGATACCAAGTTTGTAACGCCTCAAAAGTATCCCATGGACGTCACATGGCGATCAAGAATATAAGTATCCCTAAGCTAACCCATGATATCTATTTATCTTGAAAACCATATAAAAGTGAATTAACATATATAGAAACTGAAAGTAAATAATTTCATAACTTAATGAAAGACTTTAACTTGGACATTTTAAGCAAACTCTTTGATATTAAAACATACAAAGTCTATCAAGACTCTATTGCTGACTAGAGAGCCACTAGGACAAACCCTAGCTGAAAAGAAGTTAGATAATATAAAACCTCAGACAAGGAAGAGGTGATAATTCTCGTAATCGATCGTGCTATTGGAAACGAGCACCAAAACCTATATTAGAAGACAATGTAGCACATAGGCATATATGTGGGTTAGTACCTCTGGAATGAACTGAGTATGTAGGGGTAAATGCATGAGTAAAACAATAACTGAATGTATATGTAAACTTTCAAATGATGCATGCTAATCATAAATTACTCATCTTGAGTTTGAATAAAATAAAGGGTTGCAAGATAATAAAACATGAATAATAATGCATGATTTAATTTAGTGAGCCATAACACTTAGTTTCTAAGGACCTTACTTTTATTCTTTCTTATGGGAGATTCCTCAAACCGACATAAACCATGTAAGCTACCATGGATTCCATCATCTTACCCACATTGGGGAAATTTTTTCAATCCTTTCCATCAGAATAAAACCTTAACTCAAGTGATCACCGAACTTCATCCATATTGGGTACTAGCTTAACCTATAGTGGTTTGTAGTTTCCTGTAATTTAGGATATGCTCATCCACATTCCCTTCTTGGTGCTAAATACAACTCCTAAAATACCTATATGCTCATACTTATGAAATCAACCATAAATTAGCATAAGGTTTTATAAAATGAAAATCAGTTATGTTTCTCTTCACTTTAAATGATAATCAAGATGAAAAGTTGTGGATTCCATGACTTATCTTTAGATCAAGAGATCAAGATTTTTCTTTAAATCATCTTATAACACATAATAATGGAACTTAAGAGAATAAACTTCTTGTAAACTCAATAATTTTACTTAGGATAGGGAATCCATACTTGGTTTCATAGAAATTCATAACAAAATATATAGCTCAATAATCACCTTGAAATCTTTAAACAATATTCCAGTCAAGATAATGAAATTCAAATCACCGTATAAATCTCACTAGTCAAAACATAATTATGTGTAAACCTTGTAGCACTTAAATCTTTCAATCACATACTAATATCATACTTCAAGAATATAGTTATTTGGGTATTAACCTTAATTCAAAACAACTCTATTAAATCTCAAAATCATGCACTTTGGGCACAAGTATAGAAGGGTAACATTGTTCATAAACCCCACATATCTGAAATTTCTTGACTTGTGAAGAGAGTTTGAACCTTGGGACTTGAAAGATGTATTTGTGTGAGGAACCCTAATATTTATGTTCTTAAAAATGAGAGGAGAGATAATGCTGTAAGTTGATTGAGGATTAGAGAAAAGTAATGCCTTTTTAGGGCTTATAAGTCATGGGTTGATGTTATAAGAGGAGAAAATATCAAATATCCCTTTAACTAAACATAACAAAATTTGGTCATTATTCTTCATGAGTCCACCATATGACTCGTATGTTTAAGGTAAAAGTGAACATCATTACTCATATTCTTCGCAGAATCAAGATGTATATATTGTTCATCATATGAGTCAAAACCTACAGCTAGTATCATCACAATAAGACTAGTAGCCCTTCACTCATAACTTGGATACTGATGAACTCATTACTTTCCTGCTTACACTCCTACCATGCTTGACGGCTTCTATAATTAACTCATAACTTGAACAAAACTCACATCACCCTATACTAACATAGATACGACTCAAAATATATGAATTATATGAAGCATGTACAACTCAAAAGAATGAGTCGTATATTAGATAATGGCTTCGAAACATGGGGTATTATAGGTTTGGAGTGGATTGTAGGTTTGGAATGGTAAAGGATGGTTACATAGAGGTTGGAGTCAGTTGTCTGACTCATGCAAAGGTATGTTTTTGGCTTGGATAAGACTTTTTATGTTTGGGTATCAGGATGGTATTAGTGTGTTATGTTTCAAATTTGAATGCATTATCCTTCTTTGGTTCAATTAGAGGATAGTTGATGGTGGAGGATAAATTTTCAATGTTTGGAAGTAAAGTGAGAGAACTGGTTGAAAATGGGATACCTATAACAAAATCCCTTTGAAGTGTTCTCCCTTTATCCTTGGAAGTCTTTCTTGGACCATGCGAGCCCAATACCTTATCATTTCAAGCTTTGAAGATATTTCTATTCGTTGACTTTAGAGGATGAAAGTCCTGTGATCCTCTAAGTCATCTCATTAATTTGTATGCATTTCTGGTGTTTTGATCTTTTCTACAGTAGGTACAGGTCATTTATGACTTGCTGGAACTATCGGTTTGATGATTGAATAGTTTTTCTAGATTTTAGGCTTATTTCCCTATTTTGGAGCTTTTTCTTGTTAATGTTTGGTCTTGAACAAAAACTCCAGTATATGACCTCAAATATGAATTTTGATTACGCCAGCTGCTCCAAAATATCAATTTAGGATAGGTAGACTCCTGGTTCAAATCTTGAGGCACCCGAGCTTATTTTGACCTATGGTAGAAAAGTTAATAAAATGAAATATTAGTGTGGGGCCCATATTTGGTTGAAAAGAACTTGGATGGAAAATTAAATTGTTCCATTGAGTCTGAAATATCAAATTTTGTATAGTTACATAGTTCATTTACATATATGGGTTTCCAGACGAATCCTGAGGCCTTGGCAGAGACTTGAAAGTCTCAAGCCATCATCTAGTACCTTGTCTATTGTGGTCCAAGGGCCATGATCGTTGATTCCTTAGAAGTCACAAAGATGGTATGATCACTAGGTTGAGTTATGATTGCAGCGCCCCTGATAGTCGATAGGGTAGTGCGATTACACACCTGCATGTTGTGATAGTAATATCTACTTACCTGAATGTGGTATAAATAGACCCCTTATTTTGTGATTTTATCCATTTCAGACCTATTTCTTGAGAGCTAAAACTCTAAAAGAGAGGCAAATCTTTTGAATAAGCTTACAGATGATTTAGGGAGTTTGGTTATCCATTATTTTGTGATTTTATTTTGAATTCATGGTAAGTTTCCTTTAATTTCTTGATAAATTATTACAAATTAGGGTTTTGAATTCCAAAACTTTGAGTGTTGATTTAAGACCCGATTTGTACTCTGTTTATGCTCAACTTTTGAGCACAACTTCATTTTCCTTTGAGGGACCTCGTGAAGGTTTCAATTTTTCCATTCTGTTAATAATCCCTACATACCCCTTCTTGACTCAAAATTTTACCCGACCTATTATATATTAATATAGATCTTGTTTGACATTTAATAACATATAGATATTATTTTGATAGTGTAGAGGTATCTCAGGATCATGGAGTGAAGACTGACATTTTATGGATTATTCAAGTATTTATGGTTCAGCTATGAGGTAGGCTTCTATCTACACTTCTTCATAAGATGATGTGTGTTATATATTGCATGTGAATGTGGATATTAATATTGATTATAGAAAGAATGACATTGTTGATTATTGAAGTTTGGGGGTTAGATTAGGGTTCTGAACCGCAATGTAAAATGCTTATTACAATTTTAGAATCATATTGCATTCTTCCTATGTTGAAATAATTCATAAAATTGATATGATATGATGCTAGGTTTGGGATGTGGTTTAAATAGTGGAATCATGGCTTGTATGATTACCCTTATTTGGACTATTTTAGTGATCTTAAAATTGTAATTTAGGTGGAGTTGACTTAATTGCAGATGTTCCAGTGGAATTCCTGTATTAGGATTTATTATGGCTTATGTAACATCTATAAGTAGATTTAGATACCTTAGCTTAGTTAACGGTAGAAATTGCCTAAATATGGAATTCAAGGATTAAAAGTGGGTTCTTCCAGCTCACCTTAGGCCAGGACTTATGTTAGCCCATGTGGACTTATTACGGATGTTAGACATAGTTTAGACTAGTAAGCCTTTAGTGTAAAGTTACTTTATGACTTTGTGAGTAATATATCTCACATGTAAATCATAATCAAATTGTGGATTCCTAACTTGAATAAATCTCAAAATAATCTTTCTCATCATCAAATACACTTGCTTATCAAATCATATCAAGTATCAAAACTTCCAGAAAACATCATAGAACTCGTTCTTGACTCTCAAGCTCAACATCAATATATATTCAATAAACAAACTTCTCATGAAAAAACATAAATCATGACACTTATCATAAATCACTTAGAAATTGTCATTTCATGATAACAATATACAACTCATGACATAAATTCTTAATTTAAGAAATAAGATAATGAAGTAGACATATTTTTCAATCTTGTATAGCTCAAATCTCATAAATCCTTGATAAAGTAATTTGGGTTTAAAGCCACTTTGCAAAATTCATGAAATTCAATAGAAATTAAATCTTTAAGCACAAGAACGAAAGAAGTGTTCTTGTTCAAAACCCCACATACCTTAATCTTTGAAATTGGATGAACTTTAGTGCTTGAGACTTTATCCACACTTGAAGTAAATAATTCTTAAAGAGCACACTATGAGGAACTTGGTTCTTAAAGAAATTTTGAAGATTTATGGATGATTCTTGGAAGATTTATGTTCTTGATATAACCCTTGATATATTATCTCAAGAGAATTGGAAGAGAAAAGATGGAATTAGGGTTTGGATGGGATTCTCATATTTATAGAGGCCTCCAAAAGATGGGAAAAGACCAAAATACCCTTGCAAAAACGTCTCTAAATCTCTAAAAAAAATAGCTGAGGACATCTGTGACAAGCCGTCAGACCCATGAAAGGCCATCACGAAATGTCGTCATAAAAAGGTCGAATTTTGCGATTTCTGCCTAAGTCTAACGATGTCTCAGAAATGTAATCAGAAACGTGACGACATCTTCAAAAATGTCATGAGAAATGTGATAGGCCATCAGAAATGCTATCACTCTTTTCTAGATTGACATGCTTGAGTAAAATGGGTGTAAATCTTTTCTCCGGTATCGGATTTTAGCAAAATTGGTATCGTTAGAAAGCTAATTCAATTATCTATTTTTTGGTAGGTTATGATTTCAAAAATTCCTAGTATAATGAGAGATATGCTCGTTTGAAGTTGACTATACCAATATCCTTCCCAAGAATTCAATCGGTAAGGAATGTTTTGATTCACCCATTCGTTAGGACATCTTTAAGGCCTTAATACACACCATCCTTCATCAGAAAACAATCCAAAACATTATAATTTATTTCTCATGATCTTGATTCATGGTTGCACTATTGGTTAGAGTCTCGGGGTATTACAATATATCTCTCTTGGAAATATTTGTCCTCGAATGTGGCTAGATAGGCCAAGAACAAGAGAAAATGAGGACGTATAGTTGGAACAACTCATTAAAAGGGCTTACTTCATTCTAAACTTTTGAGTACTTCACAAAATGGATAAATCATAGAGAGAATAACCATATAGCTGAATACACTAGATTAGAAGGAAACTAGATTAGGGAAGAATAGTACTTACGGCTTAATTTGAACTCGCGGAGAATAGATGAGGGTATCTGGTTAACATATCTGCTTATGCTTCCCAAGTAGCACCCTCGATTGTCTGATTTCATCACAGAACTTTGACCAAGGGAACTTTCTTATTTCTTATTCTATGAACTTGATATTCTAGGATTTCAACTGAAACTTCATCATACGAAAGGCTATCCTGAATATCAAAACTTTCTGATTGATCAACAATAACAGAATCAACAATGTTCTTCTTGAGCATAGAAATTTGAAAGATAGGATGGACAGCTGACAACTCGGCAGGCAATTCATTCTCATAAGCTATTTTCCCAACACAATTCAAAACTGAATAAGGGCTAACGTATCGGGGACTAAGCTTCACTTTCTTACCAAATCTTTTCACCCCTTTCATGGGTGAAATCTTCAAGTACACAAGATCGTTAACCTCAAACTCAAGAGATATTCTTCTCACATCTATATATGACTTCTGACGACTCTGGGTTGTCTTCAACCTTTCTTGAATTAGCTTAACTTTCTCATAGCCTTAAACATAGCATCGGGTCCACTCACAGTAGCTTCACCCACTTCAAACCAACCTATGGGTGATCTACATCGCATTTCATATAAAGCCTCAAATGGAGTTATTCCTATGCTAGCATGAAAACTGTTGTTGTAAGAAAATTCAATCGATGGTAAATGTTCATCCCAACTTCTTTTAAAATCAAGAACACATGCCTTCAACATATTCTCCAAGGTCTGGATGGTCCTCTCAGCCTGACCATCGATTTGTGGATGAAAAGCGGAGATAAGATGAACTTGGGTACCAAGACCCTTCTGAAAAGTCCTCTAAAAATGAGAAGTAAATTGAGTACCCCTGTTAGAGATAATAGACAAATGAACTCCATGCAACCTGACTAACTCTCGAATTTACAGCTTAGCATAGTCCTCAGCGGTGAAAAATGTATGCACTGGAAAGAAATGCACGGACTTAGTTGACCTATCTACAATGACCCAAATTGAATCATGATGACGTCGAGAAGGAGGTAAACCAGTCACAAAATCCATATTTACTTTCTCCCACTCCCAAGTAGGAATACTAAATTCTTGCATCATTTTACCAGGTCTTTGGTGTTCAATCTTAACCTATTGATAAGTTGTAAAATTCTCTACGAATTTTGCTATATCCTTTTTCATACCATTCCACCAATAGATTTCTCACAAATTGCGGTACATCTTGGTAGCACCGGGATGAATAGAATATCACGCGCTATGTGCTTCAGCCATAATTCTCTACCTTAAATCTTCAACATCAAGTACATATAATCTATTCTAAAATTTTAATGCACCATCTCCCCCTTGAGAGAAAACCTCCACCTTTTGGTCTTTAACTAACTACTTCAGTCTGACAAAACTAGGATCCATATCTTGCTTCTCCTTTACTTTCGAAACTAGAGAAGACTCAAAAATACTCTGCACCCAAACATTACCCTCATCTGAATCAACCAATATAACTCGCAACCTAGCCAGATGATGCACATCATGAGCTAACTCCTTCTTATCTTCCTCAACTTATGCTACACTACCCATGGACTACCTGTTAAGGGCATTTACCACTACATTGGCCTTGCCCTGATAATACAACGAATTTATATCAGTCCTTTAACAATTCCAACCATCGCCTTTGATGAAAATTCAACTCTGTCTAAGTAAACACATGCTACAAACTCTTGTGATCTATAAAGACATCAATATGAACACCGTACAAATAGTTTCTCCAGATTTTCAAGGCAAAAACACTGTAACTAACTCGAGGTCATGGGTCGAGTATTCTTCTCATGCGGTTTCAACTGTCTGGAGGCATAGGCTCTAACCTTACCTTTATGCGTCAACACGCTACCCAACCCAACTCTAAAAGTATCACAGTACACCATAAAATCATCTACACCATTTGGAAGGGTCAATACAGGGGCTGGAGTGAGTCGAGTCTTTAACTCCTAAAAAATTTTCTCGTAAGAGTCAGACCAAAGGAATTTATTTTTCCTTTGGGTCAACTGAGTTAAAGGAGATGCAATGGAAGAGAAGCCCTCAATAAAATGATGGTAGTAGCCAGCTAGACCTAAGAAACTCCTAATATCATATGGGGAAATATGTCCAGGCCAATTTTTCACAGATTCTATCTTTTGAGGGTCAATTCGAATACCTTCAGAAGAAATAATATGACCTAGAAAAGAAACTGTCCCTAGACAAAATTTGCACTTGCTAAATTTGGCAAATAGTTAATAATCTCTAAGGGTTTGCAAGACTATTCAGTGATAATATGCATGGTCGTTCTCACTTCGGAAGTATACAAGAATATCATCTATGAACACAATAACAAACATATCCAGGTACTCTCTGAACTCCCAATTCATGAGGTCCATAAAGGTTGTTGGGGCATTTGTTAGCCCGAAGGACATGACCAAGAACTCACAATGACCATATCAGGTGTGAAAAGTTGTCTTTGGAATATCACACTCCCTAACTTTAAGCTGGTGAAAACCGGATCTCAGGTCTATTTTTGAGAAAAAGTTAACACCTTGTAGCTGATCAAACAAGTCATCAATTCTAGGAAGAGGGTACTTCTTCTTGATTGTGACCTTGTTAAGCTGACGATAATCAATGCAAATCTGCAATGAACCATCTTTCTTTTGCACAAACAGAATGGGTGCACCCTAAGGAGTGTGCTAGGCCTTATGAAACCCTTATCTAGAAGATCTTTGAGTTGCTCTTTCAACTCTTTAAGTTCTGCAGGGGCCATATGATATGGAGGAATAGAATAGACTGCGTGTTAGGGAGAAGATAAATCCCAAATTCTATCTCTCTATCGGGAGGTACCCTTGGGAAATCATCTGGAAAAACATCACAATACTCATTAACAGTGCTGATCGACTGAATAGTCAGAGTCTCTAACTTAGTATCTTTAACTCGAACCAAATGATAGATGCAAACCTTGGATATCAATTTCCTAGCATTAAGATAGGATATAAAATGACTCCTGGGAGATACAGAATTTCTGGACCACTCAAACGCTGGCTTATTGGGAAACTGAAACTTGACTAGACGGCTAGGACAGTCTATAGATGTATAACAAGAATGAATCTGATCTATACCCAGAATAATGAAAAAATTAACCATGTCTAGCTCAATCAAATCTACAAACATAACTCTGTGAAGGACAGTGATAGAACACTTCTTATATACTTGCTTAGCAACAATAGGTTTACCTACTAGAGTAGAAACTAGAAAAGTCTCAAGAATATTTTCAGCATTGATATCAAAATTCACAGCCACTAATGGAGTCATATAAGAAAAACTTGACCCAGGATCCATCAACACATACACATTAAAATACAATACACGGAGCTTACCAGTAATAACATCTGGTGAATCCTCCTTCTCCTGGTGGGGTGGTATAGCGTAAAAGTAATTTTGGCGCTAACCACCAGCAGTACTAGATGAGACACCCTGAGGTCGAGTAGGATGAGGCCAAGGGGCTAGAGCACTGATAGCCTAACTCTAGGGACAAACATCATGACTCCCTTATCTAGCATATGGGCAATCAATAGATTTATGGCCTAACTTACCATGAACAAACCAACCTCTCTGCTCAGCCATACACTCTCCAGGATATATCTTACCACACTTAGCACATGGGAGATAGTTAGGTCTATTACTCACACTGTCCTAAGACCTGGACATAGTAGGTCTGTTACCCTGCTCCTACTTGACACTGGATGTGGGAGTACTAGCTGATGACAGGGATGGTACAAAAGAATAGTTTTGAAACTGAGGGAAGATCTCTCTAAAAAAGCTACACTGACTATACCCCTAATGCTGTGATCTAACTCTCCTATTCCCTCTTTCTCTCTTTCTCTTTCACCTTATCTACTTTAATTTGATGGGCATCTATCATCAATCTAGAAAGATCTATCTCCCAATTGAGCATAGTGTACCCACACTCTTTAACAACATAACTTGATACTCCATTCAAAAACTTACTCATACTGGTCCTAGAATCAGCCATCATACTAGGAGAATATTTAGACAACTGGTTAAATTTAAGACAATACTCCTTAACTATCATGGAGCCTTGTCTCAAGTTCATAAATTCTTCTAGTTTCGCTACCCTCAACTCCAGGGGAAAAAATCGGTCTAAGAACGCTTCCTGGAACAACTTTCAAGTAATGGGAGCGGCATCCTCCCCTCTCCTCTTCCTCTAAAACTCTACCCAATCATAAGCAACATCTTTCAAGAGATATGAAGCTAGCTCCATACTTTCTTCCTCTATTACATGCATAATTTAAGTGATCTTTTTACCTTATCAAGATACATCTGTGGGTCCTTACCTACCCTTGACCCATAAAACTCTAGTGGATTCATCGCATAAATCCCAAACTTGAGCTGCTATAGAATTACCTTCTTACGGAGGTAGAACAATGGCTTGAACAATGGCCTCAGCATTGGCAGTAACTGCCTGGGCTAGCACCTAAAAAGCTACCCAAAATTCAGCATGAGTCTCCATCTCATTGAAAAGATCAACGGGTTGAGGTCATTCATTATTTCTTTGAGCTCTATGAAGAGGAATTTTTTATCATAAGAGAGAACGAATTAATAGCAAAGAGAAATAGTCGTAGGAACAAAAGACTTCTAAAAGAAATAAATGACTTTTCCTAAAATGTCTAGTAGCCTCTTGCTCATAGATGTGGCGCGCTACACACCAATGATCAAGACTCAACGTAACATGGCTTGTCAGACTCCTTAGGACTCCTTTATACCTTAGGCTTTGATACCAAGCTTATAACGCCCCAAGATCCTATCTCAAGATGTCACACGGTGCTTAAGGACACACGCAACGTCAAGCTAACCCTCTGAGCCTATCATCTCCTCTATAAATCACTATGACAATAACCAAGCTATAATAAAGAAGAATAATCATGTCATGAACATAATGGAATACAAAGAAATACTATCCTGTACAATCAAAATACTAAAGTTCTATAAATACTGGTACTATAGTCTGACAAAGCCTCTACTACATAAGACTGAGGAGCCATTGGGACAAATCTCCAACTAACCCGTACTGAACTGGAAATAAACAACCATCTACTATCAAGATAAAAATTGGGAACATAGGTCCTCAAACCATGATGACTCACCAACTATATGAATGTAGATGGAGGTACTCAAAAATCACTGTCAATGCTGAGATTAAGCACCTGAACCTACACCACGAGAAAATATAGAACATAGAAGAGTATGGGAAGCAGTACTTGGGAATGTACTAAGTATGTGAGGGTGTAGGCAACATTTAAATAATATCATAAATGTATAAGAAAATCATGCCTGCTGATAATAATGACTCTCTTTGCTTAAGTTACCTGAAACATATTTTCCATAAATCATCAATAATAACACATTGCTTCATAAATCTTACAAACCATTGGACTTAACTCAAACTCTTTCACTCATGACTTAGAATGACTCAGTAACTCATTAAACTTGGACTGTTATCGACTTGGGAGTTTCTTATAACCGACATAAATCATGTGAGCTTACATGGAGACCAACGTCTTTCCCACAATGGGGAGAGCTATTTTATCCTTGCCATCGGAGTAGAACCTTAACTTTAGTGATAACTGTCTCAGCCTTGGGTCCTTAATCTTAATCCTACGGTGGCACATAGTTCTGGAGAAGTAGGAAGCGTTGAACCCATACTTCTCGCTCGGTACTAAATACTATTCACAAACTTAATTATAGAACGCATTAGGAAATCCACCTTAATCAACTCAAGGGTCTATAATGAAGAACAAAATATAAATATATATCTCACTTGTAAATCATAATCAACTTGTGGATTCCTAACTCGACTAACTCTTAAAATAATCGTTCTCATCATTAAGTACACTTGCTTACTAAATCATATCAAGTATCAAATCTTCTAGAAAACATCATAGAACTCATTCTTGACTCTCAAGCTCAAGATCAATATATATTCAATAGGCAAACTTCTCATGAAAAAACATAAATCATGACACTTATTATAAATCACTTAGAAATTATCATTTCATGATAACAATATACAATTCATGACATAAATTCTTAATTTAAGAAATAAGACACTGAGGTATTCATATGTGTCAATCTTGTACTGCTCAAATCTCATAAATCCTTGATAAAGTAATTTGGGTGTAAAGCTACTTTGCAAAATTCATGAAATTCAATAGAAATTAAATCTTTAGGCACAAGAACGAAAGAAGTGTTCTTGTTCAAAACCCGACATACCTTAATCTTTGAAATTTGATGAACTTTAGTGCTTGAGACTTTATCCACACTTGAAGTAAATAATTCTTGAAGCCCACACTATGAGGAACTTGGTCCTTGAAGAAATTTTGAAGATTTATGGATGATTCTTGGAAGATTTATTTTCTTGATATAACCCTAGATATATTATCTCAAGAGAATTAGAAGATAAAATGATGGAATTAGGGTTTGGATGGGATTCTCATATTAATAGAGGCCTCCGAAAGATGGAAAAAGACCAAAATAACCTTGCAAAAAATGTCTTTAAATTGCTGAAAAAAATAGTTGATGACATCCGTGATAGGCTGTCAGACCCGTGATAGACCGTCATGAAATGTCATCACAAAGGGCTGAATTTTATGATTTGGTCATAATTCTAATGATGTCGTCAGAACGTTTGTCAGAAACGTGATGACGTGATCAGAAATGTCATAAAAAACGTGACACGTTGACATGCTTGAGTAAAATAGGTATAACTCTTTGCTCCAGTATCATATTTTGGCAAAATTGATAACTGATAACGCTCAATCTACAGCTCTCGTGGGAGTGTAAAGCGGTCGTTAGCAAATATAGAACCCAACCTGGGTTGGGTATCGATCCCACAGAGAATAGCTTGGCCAACAAGCAAGAGAAATTACTAGACTTTTAGTGCAAGTCTCGTAGGAAAGGGGGGATTGTAGTATGTAACCAAAACAAGAAGGTAAGAACTGAAAATAGCAAAATAAAGAGAGATTGTCACGTGTGTTGTAAACAATGAGAATTGAGGCGTTGGGGTTATGTCCACCTTCTGAGGTATACGTCTCTATTGGCTATGAGTGTGTAGAGTCTTGACATGTAATTGCTTATAGAGAATTGTAGTCGATGGTAAATCCAAGCGTCTCTCGACCTAAACAAGGACTATTTCACTTTAACTCTCTCGAGCTTAAAGCGTGACTAACGGTACGAATTCTCCAAGAAGTTAGTCCAGGTACGGCACTAGCTTTTTAATAGGAAAGGGTGTCCTACTACCTTGACATTATCTCTTTTCCAGACAAATAACTTTTCTCTCGAACAAGTCAGATGTTAGACTGGCGTTGGTCTATGCGTCTTCTTTTCTAGACAAATAACCTTTCTCTCGAACAGGTTAGATGTTAGAATGGCGTGTTCTTGTGTTTGAACCGCAAAGAATGTAGATTTAAGATGAAGAGAATAATGATATAAGCAATATACTTGTCTTGAACTCACAAACTCATAGCTATAGATAGTAACTCATTCGGCTTCCATAACCCCAACTAAGAGATTTAGTTACCCATGAATGCGAAGGATATCACGTTTTGCATGGTGGATGGCGTGAATAGTAGGTGTTTGGCGTGTGGTTTTAGTGATTCCGTAGCAAGTAACGATTCTCTTGTTGTGGAATTTAAGAGTAGAAGAATGAAGAATTGAGAATGGGTTGTAGGAAGATGTCTTAATTGTAAGGAGATGAATGAATTGTCAGAATGTCTCCCCCCCCTTTTTTAAAATCTCTAACATGATAGGGTATTTATAATACTCCTATCCTACTCCTACTAAACTAATAAAATAAATAACCAAATCCTAATATACTAATGAAATCCTTGACCCAATTGTACTAGGGTAAGGTTACAAAATTATAATCCAAATAGAATGATGAAACACATAACCTAATTGCACTAGGTTAATGTATTATGGCAAAAATCCAGCTTTGTGTCTGTAAGTCCCAAAGTCTTCAGAAATGCTGTTTTAGCCCGGGACAGATTTTCCATGCAGCAGATTTAGTCCTTTATGCGTCCAGCTCCTTTCCATCTCGTTTGTGAGCTTTCTTTTGCGTCAAGTAAGCCATAAATTGCTGTATTTTGCATCATTTATACCTGAAACTTTCCTAATCACATTTGTTAGCTCATTTACAGGAAAAAGGACTAAAAGTGTACGAAATAGATAATTAGTTCTCGAAACTAGGCTAAAATATGGGCAAAATATATTGATATAGGCGCGTAATTTCGCCTATCATCAACAACGCTCAATCTACAGCTCTCGTGGGAGTGTAAAGCGGTCGTTAGCAAATATAGAACCCAACCTGGGTTGGGTATCGATCCCACAGAGAATAGCTTGGCCAACAAGCAAGAGAAATTACTAGACTTTTAGTGCAAGTCTCGTAGGAAAGGGGGGATTGTAGTATGTAACCAAAACAAGAATGTAAGAACTGAAAATAGCAAAATAAAGAGAGATTGTCACGTGTGTTGTAAACAATGAGAATTGAGGCGTTGGGGTTATGTCCACCTTCTGAGGTATACGTCTCTATTGGCTATGAGTGTGTAGAGTCTTGACATGTAATTGCTTATAGAGAATTGTAGTCGATGGTAAATCCAAGCGTCTCTCGACCTAAACAAGGACTATTTCACTTTAACTCTCTCGAGCTTAAAGCGTGACTAACGGTACGAATTCTCCAAGAAGTTAGTCCAGGTACGGCACTAGCTTTTTAATAGGAAAGGGTGTCCTACTACCTTGACATTATCTCTTTTCCAGACAAATAACTTTTCTCTCGAACAAGTCAGATGTTAGACTGGCGTTGGTCTATGCGTCTTCTTTTCTAGACAAATAACCTTTCTCTCGAACAGGTTAGATGTTAGAATGGCGTGTTCTTGTGTTTGAACCGCAAAGAATGTAGATTTAAGATGAAGAGAATAATGATATAAGCAATATACTTGTCTTGAACTCACAAACTCATAGCTATAGATAGTAACTCATTCGGCTTCCATAACCCCAACTAAGAGATTTAGTTACCCATGAATGCGAAGGATATCACGTTTTGCATGGTGGATGGCGTGAATAGTAGGTGTTTGGCGTGTGGTTTTAGTGATTCCGTAGCAAGTAACGATTCTCTTGTTGTGGAATTTAAGAGTAGAAGAATGAAGAATTGAGAATGGGTTGTAGGAAGATGTCTTAATTGTAAGGAGATGAATGAATTGTCAGAATGTCTCCCCCCCCTTTTTTAAAATCTCTAACATGATAGGGTATTTATAATACTCCTATCCTACTCCTACTAAACTAATAAAATAAATAACCAAATCCTAATATACTAATGAAATCCTTGACCCAATTGTACTAGGGTAAGGTTACAAAATTATAATCCAAATAGAATGATGAAACACATAACCTAATTGCACTAGGTTAATGTATTATGGCAAAAATCCAGCTTTGTGTCTGTAAGTCCCAAAGTCTTCAGAAATGCTGTTTTAGCCCGGGACAGATTTTCCATGCAGCAGATTTAGTCCTTTATGCGTCCAGCTCCTTTCCATCTCGTTTGTGAGCTTTCTTTTGCGTCAAGTAAGCCATAAATTGCTGTATTTTGCATCATTTATACCTGAAACTTTCCTAATCACATTTGTTAGCTCATTTACAGGAAAAAGGACTAAAAGTGTACGAAATAGATAATTAGTTCTCGAAACTAGGCTAAAATATGGGCAAAATATATTGATATAGGCGCGTAATTTCGCCTATCATCAATAACCTTGGAAATCTAATTCAATTATCTATCTATTAATAGGTCATAATCTCAAAAATTACAAGTAAAATGAGAGATATACTCTTTTGAAGTTGACTATACCAATAGCCTTCCCAAGAATTCAATCGGTAAGGAATATTTTGATTTACACAATAGTTAGGACATCTTTAAGGCCTTAATACACACCATCCTTGATTAGAAAACAGCCCAAAACATTATAATTTATTCATCATGAGCTTGATTCACGGTTGCACTATTGGTTAGAGTCTCTGGGTATTATAATAGTTGTTGATATATTCCCCCAAATAATTCCTACTGACTGAAACTAAAGAAATATCAAAATTAAATATTGATAAATAGTCATCGAATGATGGTGAATCACCAAACGCTAATGTTGAATGAGGTAACTGATGTGCTATAGAAATATAGCACTTTCAATGCTTAAAATGATGAAAATATACAAGTTTTTGGATTGTTTTGTTAGATATGATGTGTTTTGGGTATGTTTTGTAGTAAAATAGGTTTTGGATGCTAAGTTTAAGAAAAATATGGGAAAATAGAGTTTTTGGCTACTTAAGCAATTTTGGGCATTTGTGTCTTTTACCCAGTGTGTGTGACCAAAACATATACCGTAAATTGATGTCAAGAAGCTTACTTCCAATAATTTGAAGCCTGTAACTTACTTATGTCCACGTACAAACCGCATGTGTCATTTATGGTCTGTATGTGACTAAGTTAAGTACCAGAATTAACGATCCAGAGAGTGCAAGAGCTGTGGGAAATTTTTTGGCACTTACCTTTGCCTACACGTGGATTGCATCTAGTACTTGCAGAATGCATATGGCTAAGGTAAGCACCAAAAATCCAAAATCTAGAGAATAAAGAGTGCTAGAAAATTTTCTGGCACCTACCTGGGTCTAATGCGGATCGCATGTGGCACTTGCTGACCGTATAAGGCCCAAGTAAGTAGCCACCAACCCTTTTTGTCCTTTTTCATCTGGGTTTTAATTTTTAGGGTTTCCTCATGTACTATAAATACCATTTATGTGTGATTTTTGTGGAATTTAGGCACTCTATATATTTACCAACATATTTCATAATTTTGAGATCCGATTTTGATCATAAAATTATTTAGTTTTATTTTTTGTTATAATTCAGTTAAAGATATGGGTTTTCAATTGTGATTATTGTGATTTCTTCTAATTCTTTAAATTATTAATATCATTGATTTCTTTACAAGAATGAGCGACTAAAAAACCTTTGCTAGGTTTTGAAAACCCTAGCGGATTGATAAAGTAGGGAAAGTGCTATGTTGTTCCAAACTGCTATCATGCATGTATTATATTATATTCACTTTAATAGATGTCATAGTCCTTGCAAACTTTATGATCCCACTTATATTATTTATACTTACTCCAAAAGAGGATTAATGACTAAGAAAAGATTATTACAATAATAATTTGAAATTTAACCATCAATCCATGATAATAAGTATTATCTAAGTAAGATGGTTAACTATTGTCTAGTAAATAGAGACACAAAAAGTAATAGTTAACTGAGATCTAGGATAAGGATTAGTAAGGTGACATTTTGAGACTCAAAAGGTAAAGAGTGAGATCTATCAGCTAGTCCAAAAGATAGTTGTTTGTGCATAAATTATCAAATTCATACATATAAGGTATCAGGTTGGTTCAATAAATCATGATAAGACTACTGATATGAGAATCCAGGGGGAACATAATCCTAGTTTTAACCTACAACTAATTACAACAAATGTTGAAATTAGTTACTTATTTGATATTGCTACTCCAAGCCCCCAATTTACTTTTCTAGTTCTTTATGTAGATTATAGCAACTGAGAGCTGTAATTCCACATATTCCTTTGGGATTCTACCCCGACCTTTGTTAGGTTACTATACTTTATAGAGATCTCATAATCTTCAAATTAAAGGTGTAGCTTGGGTGTTATCAAATTTTGGCACCATTATCGAAGAGTAAAATGTTAAGTTGTGAATCAAAGTTGTTGCATTTTTTGGGTATTTGTGTTCTTGTTGTTAGTTGGGTATACGTTGGTGTATTCCTAGCACATGGAGTAGAGGCAATCCCTTACTCCCACTAAATCTGAATCCAGAAAGGATCCTATAAATGCCTAATAGGATGGCAGAGCTGAAGAGAGAGAATATTCCTAAAAGAGTTTAGGATGATACACAACAGGCGTCTTCCCCTCCTTCTGAAGGAGTGTAAGATATTGTCAACTAGCAGATTAAAGTGTTGTTAGCACAAGTGTAACACCCTGCTTCTTGACCTAGAAATTGAATCATTGTTTCTACGTGTTTAAAACGTATATTACAATACATGTGTTATTATATTTATCCTTGTTTTGAAGTGCTTATAAGGATAAAAATAATCATAAAAATTACTTACAGCAAGGTTGAGCTAAGAGCCTTTGATTTAGCCAAAATTTTGTATTCAATTCTACAAGGGTAAAATTTGAATATGTATAACTTTTTATATATGTGGAATTTTTCATCTCAAGACCCACAAAATTATATATAATTGAATTATCTTTCCAATGATACTGTATTTACCTCAATCTAATACCCGAGTAAAAAGTTATGATTATTTTCGTTAGTACTAGCAAGCTGCCGCAACGCAGGACTATGTTACCACATCTAGCTCTGCAAAGTAGAGTAATATTTTTTCCTTCATTAATAAATACAATCCCAAAGGGCATTTTAGTCATCCCCCCTTACTCCCAATCACCCAAGTGAAAGATTAAAACATTAAAAGAGCATTATTTGCCCACTTTTCATCATCAAACCCTTATATAAACTCTTCCCTTACCAAGAAGAAAAAATCCAAACCTTTTTCTCCAAGAATCCAAGAATTCAAGAATCTAAGTTCAACAATCTTAAATAAAACATAAAGAATAGGGATCCTTTAACTAGTTCATCATTCAAGTCCCAAGATTCAAGATTTCTTCCTCAAGAATTCAAGGGTTCAAGTTCCAATTTCAAGTTTCTTCAAGAATTTGTTCAATTAATGTATGAGGGTGTTCATCCATGGATCACTCTCACCCATGGAGCCCAAAAACCTTTCTTTGATTTAAAATACGAGTTTTCCTTTATTATGAAGATGCATATGTTAAAGATGAGTTTAATTCATGTTTCTCCTTAGTAGTTTGTCTCAATTCATGTCCTAGTATGATTCCATAGAAAGTTAGGTGATATTATCTTTCAAGTTTTGATTTCCCATCTCATATTCAATTTATTTTATGTTTTATATTAAAATTCTCATGTCATGATCAATCAATTTCATGTCACAGCCTCAAATTATGAGAATACTATGTCAAGATGTTATTTTTCCATGTTTTAAGACATTCCTATGTTCAAGTTCATGATTCTCATTTGTTTGATTCAATGTCTATGTTTTGGGTCTTTGAACCATAATTACATACTATAGTATTTCAAGTTGATATTGTATTTTATAAGCATTCAGTGTTGGCTGGTTATGAACAGCTGATACCTATGTGTTTTATATGATTTCTATTTTTTAAGTAACAAGTCAGTCAGTCCATGGTTTTACTATCATATTCAGAAGTCCATGATCATGTTTAGCATTATCATTTTATATGTTTATAATTACCTTAGGATCCATATGCTCTATTATTTTTAGAATACTATGATTTGAAATTATCAGTTATCAATTATCAGTATATGCACAAGTTAGTATTTCAGTGTCTTTCAGTTGGGAATAGGGTTTAGCCCCGAGTGGGAAGTAAGCGTTCAGCACATCCTATTTCCCTAAAAAATATATTCTAACATAGGTTTATGGGCCTCGCTTGAGAGTGTTTCCCCTTGCCCAATATGGGCTTAACTGAGTGATCAATCTAGTTTAGTTTAGGTTTTTTTCTGATGGAAAGAATATAACAACCCTCCTCAATATGAGTCAGTTGTTGGACTCCATGATAGCTCATAGGGTCAATGATGATTACATGATGGCTCCCACAAGTTTAGTTAGTATTCAGTATGTCTCAGCTTAGGTTTGCTTGACCAAAGTATACAGATTTCCAGTTATTTAGTAGTACAGATTTTTATCTTTCAGATTAAAGATCCTCTTCAAATCATGTTTATGATTTGTCTTGCATTCTAAGTTTTACATTTTCATGTTATTTTTGACATTCAGTACCCATGCATGATCCTCAGTTTAGTTTACAGTCTATTCAGTTTTATATGAGATTTACATATAGTATTCATGTTTTACAGCTTCCCAAATTTTGTTCTACTTATTCTACAGACGTAAAGACTTAAGTAACTAAGTGTAGTGATTCACCATCTTATTATATTATGTGTGTTACTTATACTTTAAGATACTTTAAGTTTTAGTTTATTTTAGTGTCTTGGTGAGTATACTTGCACTTAGCATGCGTGTTTTAAGGTTATATATGAAATCAATTTTACTTGTTGCACTCACACTCACTTAGTTAGTACATTTCAAAGTACTAATCCATATATACGTCTATATGCTACATTATCTCATAATATAGGTAGCAGTTGTAGCCAACATAACTTAATGAGATAGTTTGCAGCTTTCAGCTAGTAGGTGATGAGTTCTCTTGTGTCGAAGACTCCAATTAGTAGTAGTTCATGTACTTTTCTTTGATTATTTGTATATATTGAGTTGTGGTAGTTAGGGGTATGTCCCAACTATTTACAGTCAGTACAGTAAAGGCTTTATAGATAGTCAATCAGAGTCATGGATTGTAATTCATGTTCTTTAGATAGATTTTATCATATTGTTAACTTTATTAGTTATATACTTATTCAAATTTCTTTATGATCATGTTTCCTCTCATTTAATAATTTAATCTTATACATATTAAAATTAGTTGCTCAATAGTATGCTAGTTCATGGGTTAGCTTGGGATCACTTATGGTTCCAAGAACTATGTTATGACTAGGAGGTCATATTGATCATGACAAATGCGGTATCAGAGCCTAGAGTTCAAGTGTCCTCGGGTGTCTATAAATTCGTATCTAGTAGAGTCTTGTAGAACAGTATGGACATGTCTGTACTTCTCTTTGAGAAGATACAGGACATTTAAGAAATATTTCCCTTCTTTCATGTCTCATATAGTGCAGTAGAAGTTTTCTCTAAGGAAATTATACAAATTTTTACATTAATCCATTTATTCCATCTCTACCCTATACTTAAGGCAACAGAAATAGCCAGGTGAAATTCTTACAGATAAAGTTTTCTCAGTCAGCCCCCACATATAGTTTTAAGATTATATCCAGGCTTAAAAGTATCCCATCAGTGGTTTTATGTTACAAAATTTTAAAGATTTCATTCATGTTCATGAAAATCATGCCCTAATATAAAGTCATATGTGCTCTTAGATCCCTTCTCATTATCATTAATAGTAAATGATCTAGGGTTAGAAGCATAATCCAAGAAGTTTAGCAGTGGTAAAGTGGGGATAGTGTTTATCTGGATATAGTAGATTATCTATCCATTGGGCTAGTTGTACGAAAGGTGAATCATTAGGCTTGAAATAGTGTATGCAAGAATTTAACATATTGATTCAAAATTAAGTAATATGATGTGTGTATGATCTATAGGTGTACCCAAGGTGATATGGGATTGTATTATTTCTATGTTTTAACTGTGTGTGGCCTTAGATAGTACCCTTGAGTTGTTAAGTGTTAATTAGGCTATATAGTATATGATGTTCTTATCAGCTAACTTATGGGTTATAAGTTGATGATGTTGGGTATGTTGGTGTACTGATAATTATCATTGTTTACGAAAAAATATAAGTTAAGAGATGTGATATTAGTAGGCTATGAAGGATGTTAGGATGGTTCATTAATGGTTTAGGGATATCCATGTTAAGTGTTAGAATTTAAGTTTGAATTATGGATGGTTGAGCTAATAGAAAGAAGAGTTAAAATTCTAGATGGTACAAACTCATGGCGTGGGGATACTCTTGAAAATTCTAAGTTATTAGAGTTTAAGTTTTTGTATGGTAACTATTAGGTCTATAGAAGGTTAAGAGTTTTATCTCAAAAGGAAGTATTACTAGTGGGTTTTACACTTTCAGGTTTAGTCTTTTAGGGTGAGTTTATTATTTATGTGTATTGTTTTATCTTAGACTCTAGAGCACATTGGTTGCAGCCCAGTTCAGACTTTATTTCAAATAGGTCCACAGACTTAGAATGACGGCTAAAATTAGAGGGGGAGATAATAAAACCAGTAACCAAGTCAGGCTCTCTAATTCTTGTAATAAGGATGGTTTGTTGTAAAGCAACAGCATGCGAGGAAGCTGTCGGACTCATTCTTATCTTAGTGCAAAGTTTTTTACTTTGCTCATCACGATATCTACTCATGTCTTACATGTCATCTTAATAATCATAACTCGTATTCATGCACTTTCCATAGAATCATGTACGTTCCCAATTCCTAGTATGAGGAGTTCCAATTCACTTAGCAATATAAATTATATTCCTTTAAATTATGAGCTTCAAACTCAGGTCATGCAGCTCATAACTCATGTACTCATGCTTTATAGAATGTTCAATTCTAGGTACTCATGGTACACCCTTAATGACCTTTGAAATTTAGATTATGTCATGTATATCCTTAGTTTTAATCTCTATAATTAATTTATGTCATTGATATTCTATTCCTCAAAACTCAGTTAAGAGTCAAAGTTATCCTTTTATGCTTCAGGTCCTCATGTCTAACTTCCAGTGACCTTTCCTTATGTAAAGATAGTGGTGATGGATAATTATTTAGATAGGAGAGAGTAAGTATTTCTTATAGAGGAAAGATTATTGTATATTTATTTTATGTAAGGCTATAAGGTTGAATAAATATTGAGGCAAAGCTTTTGGTACATGTCATGGTTAGTTAAGAATTATATGTGTGCCTCCTTAAGAATAGTACAAAAAAGTTATTATTGATAGATGTTTAGAGAATATGAGAAAGATGTTTTTATGGGTATTTTCCTAGAAGTTCGTAGGTGGTTATAATAATAGGCTTGAATGTCATGTTGGTATATAAGTGGATGAGTGCATTGTGCACTAGTACATTCCTAGTAAGAGGCTGAATTTAGTTGTTTAGTTGGTAAAAAGAATGATTCTTGAGATGAGAAGTTTTGGAAATGATTGGGGTATTGAATTCTTGGTTCAGACTACCATTATGGTGTTATGTGCAGTACCTTGTAATTTTGAGTTAGGCTTGAACACGGTGAGAGTAGGTAGTTCAACTCAGATGTTGGCTGGATTAGTTATATGTACCCATGCGAGTATAAAAGGAGTGAGAGTAAGCTTAAAATGGGCAGTTGCATTGCCTAAGGCCTACAAATTCTGTCCTAGTTTATGTTTCATATGACTATGTTCCATGTTACAGATTTATAGCCATATCAAGAGTCTTTACTCACATATCTTATTCAAAACATGCCCAAGTTCTCTGCTCCCTACTATTTTTAGAACTTCTTAGAAAGAGTGTTGATGAAATACTCCAGTTGAGTATAATCTTTCAGTATAATTCAGTCTGTATAGCCTACAATTCAGTTTAGCAATCAAACAGACTAGTTTCTATGTTTTTTTCCATCTTTAAATCTAGTCATACTATCTGAAGTTTCATGAGTATGGCTATTCCAAGAGGTAATTTGTTCGCATCCATCTAAATTGTGTATTCAGTTCAGTTCATGCATCATGTTTCAAATTCAAAAATTCATTCATGATTCAGTTCGTAAGTGTCTCGTGCATCATCTTAGTCTTTCCTTAGTATTTTAGCCAAGTCAGTATAATTCGAGGGATGAATGATCCCAAGGGGGAGAGGTTGGAATACCCTGAGTTTTCATGTCCTAAACCTCTAAACTTTTCTTCACAAAACTAGATCTAGCCTAAGGTAATGGTTACTCATAAGTTGACTCTCACATTTATTTCAAGAAGTTTTTGTTTTTGGTTGAGTCACAAGTTAATGGGAAGTCTAAGTACCATAAACTTGTTTTAAGGAGCATGGAAAAGACTGAGTGTAGGGTCTCGTGGATTCTATAAATGTAAAATATACTACTAGTTAGGCCTAGAGTCCTCATGGAGTATTTCTGTCTCTTGCTTTTAAATTTACTTTGAGGACAAAGTAGATTTTTAAGTATGGGGTGGGGAAATTTCTAATTTTTATCTCAATTTAAAAAAAAATAGGTTAAGAATAAGTAAGATATTCTTGTTGGTGCTATTTTTGATTGCATGATGCAAATGGGATTGTTGGTAAAAGCATATTGAATGAGTGAATTGATACTTTCAAGACTTTTAGGCACATTTATGTGACTCTTGTAGTTTTAGGCTTAAATTTAAATTCATGCTATTATTGTGTTGAGAGCCTATACTGATCCTATTGAGTTGAGCATGTGCTATATGCGTGTGAGATTTATGTATATTCCTTATTGCACGTGATGTCTAGAACTTGCCCGGTGTATGGGTAAAGAGAAATAAAGAGTTTGGGTTTAGGAGATGATTTAGGCATTTCTTTGATACCCTTTTTTATACCTTCTATTTGTCCTACCTTTATGGTTAATCGTAGTAAGACCCATTGAGCTGTTAGCTTTTTTTGGTAGCCTCATATATAGCCTAATCCCTTCTTTGATAGACCATAATTTGATCCTAAAAGCTCCTAAGTGCTTTAATAAAAAAATTCATTTAATAAGGAGTTTGATAAATTAAAGAAGAAAACGATGAAATTGATGGTCCAAGGTAAGAGTTGTTGGTGTTTATATGTGATGTATGGTGGATGGGTTTGATATAAATGGTGTTAGAAATATTCGCATGATTGTAGAAAATGAGAAAAATTGAATCTTGAAGGAATAAATAATACGCCCATCATGTGTTTATAAAAATGCTTAAAAGGGATGGGGAAAAAATAAAGGTAATGGGTGATGGAAAATGTGTAATTTGGTTGTTGGAGATTCATTTTAAATGTAATGTAATGTATTAAAGTGCTTAGAGAGGTTAGCCGCTATTCCTACATAGTTCCTACCCGTCCCTTAGCCTATATTACAATCCGAAGAAGACTTATTTGATCCTAACTTCATCATTCCAATATTTGTGGAGCACTACACTAAGGGAAATCCTATGGTTCATTGTGTGTAACTTGTGAATTCTTCGTGAGAGTGAGCATTATTTGATTCTTGTACCCATTATGTTATAAATTACATTATTTTAAGTATTTATGGGTAACACTCTCGTTATGAGGTCACATGTTTGATGAATGTGAGTGATTCGTATGATGTCTTATATTGAGAAATATGCATGATTTTTCCATTTATTGAGTCAATTCTTAAGACAAGGATGTTTTAGATTAGGATTCTTGAGATTTCAATTGAGTATAACTTGTGTAGTGTTGTAAACTTGCATTCCATGTAGTCATTGTAGTACTAGCTTGAGTTTATTGCATGTAGTAAAAGTGTAGAGTCTCTTCAGCTCATGATGCTTATAGTTAAGAATTGTTCGAGGACGGACAAGGCTTTAAGTGTGGGGTGGTGATGTTAGGTGTATTTATGCATTCTAGCCTTGCCATTTCTGCATTTGTAGCCTTGTTTTGAGGATAATTCATGTAATTAATGTGCTGATAATGATATAAATGAGAATTTATGTGTTAAATTATATTTTCACAATGTTTAATGGTGTTTCCACACAAGTTTTAATTCAAACTGATCATTTAGAAGTCAACCGAGAACACTAGTGTAATTAGCTTGAGCTAGGTGCTTGTCTAGTCTATCATGTTTGGTTCTAATGTGTTTTAATTAGTTCCTAAGGTTTTTATTATATATATATATATATATATATATGAAAAAAATTTGGATGATGTTCAAGGGTCAATTGGATCAAGACAAGAGCCAAAACAATAAGCTTAAGCTTAATTTGAATTTAGCCTATGCTTAGCTCATGTTTCTTGTTCACCATTGAAGATGTTGCATTCTTTTGAGCTCTAAATTTATGTTTTTAATGATATATTATTCTTTTTGAATGGACTACGATGATATATTAAGGATATACAATCTTTAAATCAAGTGGAAACAACTCAAAAACGCTTGGAATGGATCACGGAAGCACAATACACAACTTGAAGTGATTTTGGACACCTGAAATGTCTTGGGAGAGTCCAGGCGCGTGGAAAGTACTCTTGGCGCCTATGAATCATCACTAGATTCATAAGGGGCTTAAAATTTTTACCCACTCAATATAGGTTGTAATAGCGTTGAAGGAGACACAATGACATAGTGTAATCGTGATGAGATACTGAATTTTGTTAGATTTTTGATTATTTCGAATTGGCATGTCACCGCAATGCGGTATCCATCAAAAGCAGGAAAAAAGTGTCTTTTTGAACAATTATTATGTTGAAATCCAATCCCAAGGTTTTATGACTTAGCTACTATAAATATAACATGTTAAATCACGTTTTAAACATCTTGGGGACATCTTGTAACACCCTAGATCAACTTGGACATCATTCGAGGCTTCCACAACTTCTTTTTAGGTTTTATCATTCTTTAATTTAATTTTTTGTATGGTTTGTATCATCGCTTCAAGGGATTTGATGATGGATATTTCCATTCAAGGTTAAACCCTCTTTCTGGGGTTAATGCCAAGGACGTGATTATTATTATTTTTGATTAATTTCATTTAATTTACTTATCATTATAGGCTGTTTGTTCATTCTTGATTTAATTATTTTGAGGTTTCTTCACCCTTAGAATACATATATTGTTGATATTTTGATCTCGGGAGATGGAATAGCAATATAGAACATGGGAATAAAGAAAGTATGGTTCTTGTTTCCGTGTTAAATAAGGAATTTGAATTAGCATCTAGTACAGGGATGTACTTAGAATCCTTACTTGATTTAACCGTAGGATGACAGCTTAAATAACAAAATTATATTATTACATCCTCGCTCAACGTTGTATTTATAAGGTCCAAATAAGGTAAACGGTTAGAGGTCAGGATACCATGGTCATGCAATTAATCCTACGAATCAACAACCAAGATAAGCAAGTTAACGAATGAAATTTAATAACATAGTATGATTGTTCGAAGTGCTTTAACCCTGAGTTTTACTCCATTGATTGTTTCAAGACTTTACTTTCTGCATTGTTTACTTTATTTTTAGTTTACGATTATTCAACACTCTTCTTGGTTACTTTATCTCAATTGTTAAACTAGAATTTGATAGTTGTCGACACAAATCCTTGTGGGATTGATACTTGGCTTCTTGAAGGCCACTTTACTACTTGATAAGACCAAGTACATTTACGTGTACGCTTGGACACTGTCACCATTATTTTGAAAACCATAAGGACGAAGTGTTTTCACGAAGGAAGTATGTGTCAAAGATCCCAATTTGTACCATTTGTTGGCAATGTTTATTTAATATGTGTACATTGATTTACTCAAGGAAGAGCAATGTTTTGATTTGGGGGTATTGATAAGCCAGAAATTTTGACCTGTTTGGCCTAAAAACAAGTACGAAACCAAGTCATCAATGCCAACTTAATTTTTTTTTAGTGTTAGTTTGGTTTATTTTTAAGGTTGAAGACAAGAGGTTGTTGATAGAACTTAAAGAAGCAAAAAGATGGATAACTAAAATGCAAAAGAACATCACCTATGATGTTTGGTGAATTACCAAAGTTGTAGCCATATCACCTATGATAGGTCCCATCGTGAAAATCAACAATTCCACCAAGATCTAATAAAAGTAGTTTGGCGATAAGAAGAGGAAGTTCAGTGTATCACCAAACAATTCAATGAAGCAAAATTCCATTTCCAAATTCATCAAGCGTAAGTCACTAAAGCTTAAAGTCAACATTAGTTTGGCAATCATTGAGGCACATCCATGTATCACCGTGGACTTTGGTGATGCTAAAGACCCATCGTCGTAATGAAAATGGCAGCATTTTTATGAATTCCTGGTCTATTTTTTCTTCATCTATAAAAGCTTTTCAACTTTGAACCCTATCATTTTGTCAATTTTGAGATTAGAGAAACTTGTAGTTGAAACCTAAAAAGTTGGGATTTATCTTATTGCTTGTAATCTAATTTTAATTTGGATTTCACTTGTGAATATTTGGATTCAATGGAAGACTTCAATCAGAATATGGCTATAATTTATTTTTCTCTCTCTATGACTAGCTAAATTTCCCAACTTGGGGGTATATAAAATAGAGTAGTGATTCTTGCATAGGTGTTGTTTATTTGCCTTTCGAATTGATTAATTGTTACGGGATTTACCTCTACTTTATGTAATCTACCTATGATTGGCGGTTGCAAACTCTAATTAAGCCTAGATCCTTTATCATCCTTGAAAAGGAGATAAGGGTGAGGAGTAATGGTCAATAATTACATGATTTTTATCATTTAAAGGTAGATCTTAGACATAAGGCTTCTAAATTAAGGTTTTAGTTTTGTTATGAAGAAACACGTGTGAGGTGTTCGAACGAATCCTCTTGACACATTTAATTTTTTATTGGGAAATTATCATTAAGACCTAATACATAGCCTACCCATAATGATTAGCTGAAATTAAGCAAATATCCTTCTACCCATTCATGTATTAATATTCATAAAAGCATAACCCCAAGTGACTTTAATATTTATTACAAATTTCAAGTACCCATTTTTGCAAACCAAGCTTATAATAGATTCTGTACAACAATGTTCATAAAAAGTCGCCTATTTTATTTTTGTAGCATATTACACATTAAGAGTAAACATCTAGTAGCATATTACACATAAAGGTGAACCTATCTCCTTCATTCCCAATGAGATTGACCCCAAATCTTAAGTTAGTGAAATACCCCAAGTTTTTAAGCTCTAGACTCAAGAACATATAGATAATTGAATTACCTTTCCAATGCCACCAGTCTCATCTTAATTCGATATCGTAGTAAAAAGTTATGGAAAACTTTTAAGGAACTATCAAACCGCTAGTGATAATAAATTATTGTTAGGATAGAATAAGTCATAGTAAAGACTCATTATCACATTAGTAAGGGACCATATATTTCATTCCAATGATGATGAGTCCAGCATACACCTCATTATCAGTTTGAACGAGTAGTTAGGTGGACCTGTCGTGACAATAGTACGGAACCTGAGAAATTAGTCCCTTGACTACAACTCTTCACAATGACTCGTGGTTAGACTAAATGAGTCATCAGAAGAGTTCATTGTCATAACAGTAAAGAATCAACACTTTGGTCCTAAGGTCACAACTCTAGCCAATGACAGTGACAAAACTAATGAGCCGTTACCTGAGCCATTACGATTGTTTCCAGAAAATTTCAAAACGATTTTAGAAGGGTTGTTTGGTCTTTTTTGACTCTTTAAATACCAAACCTATGTTGTTTAGACTTTCCTAAGGATGAAATATAAGTCAAAAGTACCTAAAATTCCTTATTAATTTATAAATTCAATTGACACTTTAGAAAAGAGGAGATTCTCTCTTCTCCAAAGGCAAAGTAGGGTTCCTCACCTTCAAAACCAAAGTCCAAAGAGTTCATCCAACTTTCCATCTCTAGGTATGTAGGATTTCATCAATGGTTTCCCTCCACCCATTGAGTCCTAAGGAGTTCTCCAATTCTACATTTATATTCACCCTTAAGTTTAGGGTCTCATGAAGAGAATGAGTTTTATAATTCTTCTGTTTGATTCTTGAATTCAACCATGAATGTGTGTTTTCCCAAAATTGTAAGCATTCTTCCATACTCAGAATCATGGTATCTCTTTATATTGATAAAATTGTAAATTCTTGGGTTTGAGTCATGGAATTCCCTATCATATTTATAATTTAATATTGTCATATTAGTTATACTCTTAAGAGCTGGTGGGTTATGAACACCCGATAACTAGGAATTTATGCATACATCAGTTTAAATGTTCTTGAGCACTTCAAATAATGCATTATATTGAGAATATATTGGTTATAAGTGTCTTTCAATTAGGAGTACTACTTTGCACTGAGTGAACATAGGGTTGAAGGCTCACCAATTAGTTAGGACTAAGATCCTTAGTACAAGTCCCTAAGTTCTAGAACTACAGCGCCACCATAGGTTATAAGGGGTCACACACCAGTTGAGTACTAACACCCTAGTGTTTTGTGGCATCATTTAGTTGATCCACGGGGTCACCTGCTAGTTGAGGAATGGCATTATAGTCCTTTGATACATCAGTCAGTAGATCCATGCCAACCAATGTTCATACCCATGGGAAAGTACTAAACATCCATCCAACTAGGGTTACAGGTTGGACCCTAATTTGATCTGATTGGGGTATGTCGATTATTGTTAGCTCCCACAGTCCACCATTTTTGTTTAAGTTCCTAATTTTGCTTGACCTTATATTTACTTATTAAGGTATTCAGCTTTCATTCAGTACATGTATATACTTGTTCTTGCATAAGTTCACCATGTTTCATGCATTCATGTTCAGCTTATATTGGTGAGTTTCCCATCTCACATACTCAGTACGTTCAAACTACTTTTGTACGGTTTGATACCACATTTATTAGTAGTTTTTGGTGAGCCCTCATCATTCGAGAACTAGTTATTAGTATTTTATTTTAGTATTCTTTTACTTTCAATCAGTTAGAGTAAGTTAGGGGCATGTCCCAACATCTCATATAAGTAGAGGCTTCTAGATAGATAGCTAGTTATATTTTAGCATGTTGAGTATTTTCAGACAGTCTTATTTTAGATAACCAGTACTTAATTTCATTATTGTTTATTACCAGTTCATTTTAGTTTATCTTCAACTCAGTATATTATTTTGCCAATATTCTTTGTGTGATGTCAGGCCATAGGTTATCTTGGGGTCACTTGTGACTTTGAGCACATTGTTACAACTAGGGGGCAATCTTGGGTTATCACAAAGCTTGGTATCTAGTTTAAAGTGTCCTAGGGTATCTGAAAGTTGTGTTATGTAGAGTATTATTCATGGGTTTAAAGCATGCTACACTAATTGGTGAAAGTCTATGAAACATTTTAGGAAAGCTTCAGTTATTTCATTATATACGTTGTGCGATAGAGTGTGAACTCTATTACAATTCCTCTTCAAACTCATCCTATATTTTCTTATAAAAAATGCCTCCTAAGAGGACTAATAAAAGGAGGAATGGGAATAAGCAAGCACCACTGCCAGTTATAGAATACCCTCTGAATAAGCAAGCCTCTTATACTAAGTTCAAGGTTGCTTTCATAATATTAGCCCTATCAATGACAGTACAGAATAACTACCAATTGGTTGCACCAAACAACCCAGCTGTGAATATGGCAACAACTATAGTTTAGGACTTCACTTAGATGAATACTCTGATATTCTTTGTGTCTAAGTCTAAGGAGGATCCACAAGAGTTCCTAGAAATTATTTAGAAGATCATTGAGGTCATAGGTGTCACTTCTACTGACAGTATTAATTTGGCTCCTTATTAATTGCAAGGAGTCACTCACACATGGTTCATGCAGTGGAAGAAGGATAGAGGTATAGATGTAGGGTAGATTGAGTGAGATAAGTTCGTCATTATATTTTTAGACAGGTTCTTAACACTTGATTTTATGAAAGCCAAGGTTCAGGGGTTCATAAACCTAAACTAGGGTAATATGAGTGTGAAGGAGTATTCACTCAAGTTTACTCATCTAGCGAGGTATGCTCCAAATATGTTGCTGACTCTAGGGCCGAAAGAGCAAGTTTGTGTCTGGTGTTTCTGAGGATGTGGCCAAGGAGTGTAGCACGTTCATATTTGTTAAGGAGATGGACATCTCCAGATTAATGTTCCATGCTCAATAGATTGAGGAAGACAAGATTAAGGAGTAGTAAAGGGAGAGTAAGAAGGCCATAAATAGTAGCTTTAGTTTTTCCTATCATAGGCCAAATAGTGGTAATCATCTCAGTTCTTCCAAAAATCATTAGTTCCAGCCACATCTTCTGCTAATGATGCAAAACCCAAGTTAAGGCAGGATACTCAAGATAGAGCACTTGGCTCAATGTCTCAGGATAGTGTGAATAGTGTTCCAATCAACCCAGTTTACAAGAAATAAGGTAGGAACCACAAAGGTGAGTGTTTGGTACGTAGCGATGCTTGTTTTGGGTGTGAAAAGTCAATACATGGACTGAAGTACTACCTAGTTGTTGCGTAAAAAGGCAAGGATGTTTGTCAGCCTAGTCAATCAAATTCGTCAGCACCTCCAGCAGGTTTCCTGACTCGGCAGTATTCCACTTCTAGTGCAACAGGTGGACCACATCATAATAGGTCCTATGCCCTTAAGACTCGACAGGATCGGGAGGGTTCTCCTGATGTGGTCACTAGTACATTACACGTTTTTCATATTCATGTTTATGCATTGTTTGACCCTAGAGCCATACTTTCCTTTATAAATCCCTATATAGAAAAGATCTTTGTGTCAGCCCAAAAGATTCTCGCAGAACCCTTATCAGTTCCTACACCATTTAGTAGTTTAATCATAGCTAGGTCGGTATATGTAAATTGCCCAGAAAGTCACCTCAGTCATCCTTGTAGAGCTAGACATGACTGATTTTGATGACATTCTTGGCATGGATTGGATTCACTTTCCCTATGCCTCAGTTAATTGTAAAAATAGAGTATTCCAATTTCAGTTTCCAAAAGAACCAATCTAATAGTGGAAGGGTAATGCCTCAATGCAGATAGTTCGATTTGTCTCTTTCCTTAAGGCAAGGAAAATAATTATCATAGGTTGGATCAATCATCTTGTTCGAGTCAATGAATCAACGTCTAAAACCCCAAGTCTTGAGTCAGTTTCGATGGTAAAAGAATTTCCAAAAGTGTTTCCTAGGGATATTCCCGGAGTTCTTCTCAAGCAAGAAATTGACTTCGAAACAGATCTCCTTCCAGATATCCAACCTATTTTAATTCCACCTTATAGAATAGCTCCAGCCAAGCTTAAGGAATTAAAAGAAGAATTGAAAGATCTTGTATTTATGATAGGACCTGAACCGGGGCCAATTGAAAGATCTTGGATTTATGACATGATCCGAACCAGGGTCTTGTTGTAATGGGTGTCCTATGTCCGAATAGGACCGGAGACCACCCCTATTACCCAACCCAACCTCTAGCCACCTTCCCTGAGTTGGGATGAATTTTGAACATATAACAAGATAGCTTGATTGGACGGGGACTGAATTTGGGATAAGTCTTTCCCTAGACCAACTAGACCAAGCCATCCCATTCACCATGCCGTACCAACAAAACCAACCAAGCCAACCAATAACAATACAAATTCCATAAACCAATCCATAACCAAGTGAGTTCCAAGACATAATATAACGAACCTCAAAAGGAAATAATGGGACAGTGAGAAATTATGTCTAATGGTGTAAGTCCCAATACCAATGTCAATACTAAGGCTGACACGAGTACTGATCACGCACAGACCAACCATTCCTCTAACCAAAAGTGTAATAAAATCAAGTTAGGACATGCACCTAACCATAGCCAAAACCAAAATCCATAAGTAACCAAAACTATAAAATAACATTAATGAAATACAGCCTTATGGAAAGATGGAAGCTCACCACTTCAATCTAACTGCTGGCCTAAGTATTCGAATGCTAAGCAAGAGGAGTAGAATGGTTTATTCCTGCATAGCGTAGGTAAAGAGCCTCCCGAAGACGGGTTAGCAGGTGAACGCTAGCATGAACTCAGGATAAGGATAAAATAATGCCATTTATAAAACCAAGTAAAAACCATCCATAATGCATACAAACCATACATATTTATATAACAATATCGCGAAAGGGAACCGGGTTTTGCATGCCATATAAAACCTTTACCTGGGTTTTGTAGCTTTGCCTTTCTAAAACCACCCACGGGCTATATGGGTTCAGATCCCCCTGCTGAAATAGCCCTAGTGCATAAAGCCGCATGATCAGAGAAAAAAAACTGGGATGACTAGTACATCCTCAAAATATAAAGTATGACATCATGCATATGGTCAATAGGACCAAACCTTACATCAGCAAATATGAGTTTCCAGTTTTGATCCTCCCGGGACCTTCACCTTCAATGCCTTTGCTACACACCCCCTCCATTAATCCTAATTAAAACCATTACCAAACAATCAACCTATTATTCATTAATTATTAATAAAGGCCATTATTAGTGGTATCGCCATATCGACTATAAATTGCAAGTATTGTCCTCAGCCAAACCAATTTTTGATCAAGGGATTCCCATGTACCCATAGATCATATTATCCAATTTAGGGGATTTCCATGTACCCGATAAGTACTCTTATTAATCCAAACCATTCCAAAACCATTTAATCCATTCATAACATTTAGGGTTCCATTACCAAGTTTAAACCATGCACAAGTTCTACTTGAAAAACCAATATTATAGTGAAAGCATTGTTATAAGCATTTTATAAAACACATTGGGGGCATAGTATTTCCAAAATCAAAGTCCATTACCAAATAATCATTCCCATGCAATCCAATTATCCAAATCCACCATCATTGCACATAAAATCATAATTAAAACACGGGAAAACCATGACTAAGCATTTATAACCAAAACCCACAAATCATAGTTGAAAAGACAAAATCATACAACATTCAAAGCATGCAAACATTGTATAAAATCGTGCCTTTATTTGGAAATAACAATGATGGAAGAGAACTTTCCTTAAACCAAGATGATGATGGAGAGAAATCACAAAGACAAGCCCCAAACCAATCCTTGAGATAAAACACCTAGCTTTCCTTTCCCAAAACTCTAGAGAGGATTTAACAGTGTTTTCTAAGTGTTTTAAGCATAGAATAATTGGGCAAATAACCTCCCAAGTGCAATATAAGTAGTGGGACCTTATTAGGATAAGTGGAGAAATGTCAAGATTACCCTCAGGTAAACTACCATAAATTTCCATCATAGGGTACGAATGACCCTTACGAGTCTTACCCAACCTATATGAGTGACACCCGCCTCTCATACCATAGGCCCTCCCCCTTGGACCCAACACTGTCAAAGGTACAAAACTCCAAAACCAAATGCATATTCAAGTGTACAACTAGTACCCTTACCCCGTACCCCAGGAAGAATAGAATCACAAGAGGATTGAACATTGTCCCTCATACGAGTCCAAGGTATGACTCATACCCTGGCTTACAGCTCATGGTTAGCCCCTCGTACTCAGATCCAACCTAAGTCACTAAGTCTAAGATTAAGTGAATGAACCAAATGACAGGTATCTACCAATACGATGTGTACCCCATAGGCATACCCTTTCTAATAACCAAAATCAATCCCACCAACCAACACTGGTCAGCATATTACTGGACCACACCATTCGTACCCCAGGGTACAACTCGTACCCCATTGTCATACCATGAGCAGAAGCTAGAAATCCTGGAAATTTTCTAAGAATCAAAACCCAGGGTGTTATAGTCTCCCCCACTAGGAACATTCATCCTCGAATGACGGACAAGGTAGGAGTAACCACACGCACGAGTCATTTGTATTATCAAATTCATTGCCAATCTTTATCAACATTTGAAAACAAAGAGGCAAAGATATTAATCTTTCCTTTAACAAACTCAAAAAATAAAGATATGTTGAAGACACATACCTTCCATACAAATCCCAGGAGCAAGAAACAGATGCGGATACTTGGACTTTATTTTATCATTTATTTTCCATGTAGATTCTTCCACCTTATGGTTCCATCATAGAACCTTAACCTAAGCCACATCCTTAGTGCATAATAGACAAACCTACCTATCTAATATCTTCATTGAGATTTCTTCATAAGATAGAGAATCCAAGATACCCAACCCTTCCAAAGGAACAATTAAAGAAGGATAACCAATGCACTTCCTCAACATAGAAACATGAAAGACTGGATGAACGAAGCTCAAACTAGAAGGTAACTCTAGTTCATAAGCAATATTCCCAATGATCTTCATAACCATATAAGGACCAACCTTTATGGGAGGCACCTTAAGTAATACCTTATCCCTAACCACAAGCTCCAAGTCTCTATACCTTACATCTGTATAGGGCTTTTGGCAACTTTAGGCAACCCTAAGCCTATCCCGAATTACCTTTACCTTTTCCATAGCCCAATAGACTAAATCAAGACCAAATATATCTGCTTCACCAAGCTCAACCCACCTAATAGGAGATCTCTGCCTCCTACCATACAGTGCCTCGAAAGAGGCTATACCAACACAAGAATGATAGCTATTAGTGTAAGAAAACTCTACCAAAGGTAGATGTTCAACCCTATTGCAACCATAATCAATCACGCACGCCTGAAGCATATACTTTATCGTCTAAATAGTTCTTTTTGCTTGCCTATCTATCTGCCGATGAAAAAAAAAGTACTCAGGCTAACCTTCATACCCAACCCTTTCTAGAAAGACCACCATAAATAAGATTAAAATTGCATACCATAATTAGAGATAATAAAAATAGGTACCCCATACAGCTTTACAATATCCTGAATATATAACTTCACATAATCCTCAGTCGAAAAGGCAGTCCTCACTGACAAGAAGTGAGAAAATTTTGTCATCCTATCCACAATGATCTAAATCAAATCAAATTGGTTATGAGATCAAGGAAGACCGATAACGAAATTTATATTGAACACCTCCCATTTCCATTTGAGCAACTCAATTTCTTAGTACAATCCACCAGGCCTTATGTGCTTAACCTTAACTTGTTAACACACCATGCACTTGGCCACGAAATCAGCCACATCCCTTTCCATACCATTTCACCAATAGATCTCCTTGAGATCATAATATATCTGAGTAAAATTCGGATATAGAACATAGTGTGATTCATGCACTATCAAAATCCTTTATCATAACCCATCGATATCCAGAACACATAACCTCCCTTGGTATCGTAAAGTACCATCACTACTAATCTCAAACACTATTACCTTTTGCCCACCAACATCACTCTTGATTTTTATCAAGATAGGATCTAGAACTTGCTTCTCATTGATCTCGACACCAAGAGATGACCGAACCACTTCATGCACGATCACACCACCATCCTTGGTGTCCAAAATATGAACTCTAGGATTATCTAAGTGGTGAATATCCTTTACAAATCTCCACTAATCCAAAATCTCCATGGATAATATGCTAAGAGCATTAGCAACCACGTTAGCCTTACCTGGGTAATAGTAAAGACTTATATCATATTCCTTGAGGAGCTCCAACCACCTTCTTTGCCTGAGATTAAACTCCTTCTGGGTGAAAACATATGATAGACTCTTGTGATTAGAAAAGATATCGACGTTTATACCATACAGATAATACCACCTTATTTTCTAAGCAAAGACCACCGCAAGAAGCTCCAAATCATAAGTAGGATAGTTTCTCTGGTGTACCTTCAACTACCTGCAAGCATAGGAAATCACCTTCCTATGATGCATCAATATGCAAACAAGTCCCACTCGAGATACATCACAACAAATGACAAACCCCTCACTACCTTTTGATAACATCAAAATTGAAGCTGAAGTTAACCTATCCTTCAACATCTCAAAACTCCCATTACAAGCATCCGACCAAGAAAACATCACCTTTTTCTGAGTAAACTTAGTCAGAAGAGCAGCTATCATCCAAAAGCTTTCCACAAACAACCTATAATACCAAGCCAAACCCAAGAAGCTCCAAATATCGGTTATATTCATAGGTCTAGGACACTTTTAAACCATAAACACCTTTTGAGGATCCACCATAATCCCCTCACTAGATATAATATGACTAATAAAAATCACAGCGTTTAACCAAACCTTACACTTAGAGAACTTGGCATACAACTGTTGTTCCTTCAAGATTTGTAATACCACACAGAGTTGATTAGCATAATCCACCTCATTTTTTGAATAACCAAAATGTCATCAATAAATACAATGACCAAAATATCTAAGAACTACCTGAACACCTTATTCATTAAATCCATAAATATTGTCAGAGCATTTGTTAAATCGAATTACATCACCAAGAATTTAGGGTGCCCATACCAACTACGAAAAGCCATCTTAGGGATATCCATCTCCCGAATCTTAATTTGATGATACCCAGACCAAAGATCTATCTTAGAAAAAAATCTAGCACCTTACAACTGATCAAACAATTTATCTATCCTTAGAAAAGGATACTTGTTCTTAACCATTAACTTATTCAACTATCGATAAACAATGCACATCCAAAGGGAACCATCCTTCTTATGTATGAACAATACTAGTGCACCCATGGAGATACACTAGGACGGATAAACCCCTTATCCAGAAGATCCTTAAGTTGCTTCTTGAGTTCCCTCAACTTATCTGGAGCCATACTATAAGGAGGAATATATAATGGACTAGTGTCCAAAAGCAAATCAATACCAAACTCTATTTCTCTATCTGGAGGAACACCAGGAAGATCATTCTGAAAGACCTCTGGAAACTCTTTTACCATCAAAAATAAATTTAAAGAAGGACCCTCCAAGTTAGAATATTTAACTTGGACCAAGTGATTGAGACAACTTTTAAAGATTAACCTCAGAGCTATAAGATAAGATATATACCTCCCCTAGGAGCAAGTAATCCACCCTCTCACTCTATAATCGGTTCACCAGGGAACCTAAAGATAACCTTACGAGTTCAATAATCCAAGGATACATAACAAGAGTGTAACTAATCCATCTCCTGAATAACATTAAAATCAACCATACCTAGTTCAAACAAATCCACCAAAGTCTGCCTACCACTAACAGATACCACGTACCCCAATAGACTCTTTCAGCAATAATCGAGTTATCTACCAATGTAGAAATAGAAAAATGATCTTAAATAATTTTTGAATCAAAACTAATGCATACATCCATGAATGGGGTTACATAAGAAAGAGAGGATCTAGATCAAGAAGACAACACATGTCAAGAGAGAAAAGTTGTCACATACAAGTGACGACATCAGGATATGCCTTAGATTCCTGTTGAGATGCAAGAGCATATAACCTATTCTAGACAACTCTAGAACCAAGAGCAGTAATCGATGTAGAAGTAGAACCATCGGGTGCAGGAGCAGAAGATGAAACAATGGGAACCTTATTTGCTCCTTTAGAAACATTATTAATCGAATAATTTTTGAGTAGATGTCCTGGCTAGCCACACTTGAAACACTTGTCCCTTTATTCGTCATAATAACCCCGATGAGGAAGACCACAGAACTAACAAGGAAGGCATGAAGTTATCACCACCTTACTACCACCTATCACTCAATTACTTTAGGTAAGGAGCACTATCAATAGAGAATGTACAAAAACTCCCCTACTTCTTTTTTGGCCATTTACCTCTACCCTGACCACCCTGGTGCTGAGCACCACTCTTTTTAGAGAACCTACTCCTCTTACCCATCTTTCCCCAAACTCTATCTATTTCTTCTGTTCATCCTTCACCTATTGTATGCGGACAACTAACCTCAAAATAACAATATCCTTAGTCAGAAAAGAGGTCTTTCTTTCAAGGATCAAGTTCTGAGATAGCACAAAAGTGAAATTTCTTATCCTCGCTTTCATGTCAGCCACTAAATCAGGAGCATACCTTGATAGATGATGAAATTTCAAGGCATGCTCCTTGGCAGTCATTCTCCCTAACTTAAGATTCACAAACTTCTCTATCTTCTCTTTCCTTAGCTCTTGAGGAAAGAAATAATCCAGAAAAGCACTAGAAAAGGCATCCCTTAAGGATGACGCCTCCATATCACCTATATCCTAATTCCACTCCTTGTAACATTTGTATGTAATATTTTTGAGCTGATAAGTTGTAAATTTTAAACCTTCCATTTTAATAGCCTGGATTGCCCTAAATTCTTCTCCATTTTATCAAAGAAATCCTGAGGATCATCCTCTACCTTCTCACCAATAAAAGTAGAAGGATTCAGCTTCATAAATTGGCCAACCCTTGTGGCCATAGTAGAAAATCCACTAGACGTATCCTACTCAGTCTGCGCATCAAATAACTCAGCAATAACATGAATAGATTGGTGAAATTCTTCATTAGTCACCTTACCTTGAAGAGGACTAGTAGAAACTGAAGGATTCCCAGAACAATCAGGGATAGGACCTAAGATCGAAGACAAACTCCATTCGTAGGACTACCACATCAATATCACCCCCTGATGGGACTGAAGAGTTTTTTTGTATTCTTTATCTATATGGCATAATTTGAAAGAGGAACAAACAAGTATTAGAGAATATTCCAAGACTTAGATTCCAAGATTGAAAATAGAATACCAAGAAAGTGAAACATTCCTAAATGCCCTATAGCCTCTATTTTATGAGTTTGGCGTGATACACACCCCTAAAAGATACTATAGTAGATACGGCTTTGTGGACTCCCAGTTGACCATGAACCTAAAGCTCTGTTACCAACCTGACAAGACCTAAACCAAGGCCTTGTCATAATGGGCATCCCAAGTCCAACCATGATTGGAGACCACTCCCGTTACAAAACCCAGCCTCAAGCCGCCTACCCTGAGATTGCTGAATTTCAAACACATAACAAAATAGAGTGATTAGATGGGGGATGACTTACGGATAAGTCTATCCCTACACCGAATAGACCAAGCTATCCCATCTGTCATACCATACCGACCAAACCAACTAAGACAACTAATACCAATTCAAAGTTCATAAACCAGGCCACAACAAATAGGATCCAAGACATAATATAATTAATCCCAAAATCAAATTTGATTGAATATTGAGAAATTATATGCAATGGTGTCATCCCCAATACCAATACCAATACCTCTACTAAGGCTGACACTACTACAGATCCCGCCCACACAAACCCATAATAGTACAACAAAGCCTCTAACCAAAAAAGCAATAAAATCCAGTTAGGACATGCCCCCAACCATAGTCAAAACTAAAATCCATAAGCAATCCAAAATATGAAATAATATCTATGAAATGGAGTCTTCTACAAAAATAAAAGCTCAACATTTTAATCTAACGGCTGACCCAAGCATCCAAATGCTAAGCAGGAGGAGTAGAATGGTTAGTTCCTGCATAGCACGCGTATACAACCACTCAAAGATGGGTTAGCTGGAAAATGCTAGCATAAACTCAGGATAAGGATAAAATAATTCCATGTATAAAACCAAGTAAAAAGATACATAATGTATACAAACCATTCATATAAAAATATAACCATGTTGGGAAATTTAACTTGGTTTAGAATGTCATTTAAACCCTTCACTTGGGTTGTGTAGCTTTACCATCCTAAAACCACCCATGAGCTATATGAATTCAGTTTCTCCTGCTGAAAGGGCCCCAGTGCGTAAAGCCTCACGACTAGAGAAAACAACCTAGGATAACTAGTACATCCCCCACATATAAAGTGACATTATGCAAATGGTCACTAGGACTAAACCTCACATCGACAAATATGAGTTTCCAGTTTCGATCCCCTGGATCCACAACTTTGGTACCTATTCCCTCATTTAAGACCAATTAAAACCATTACAAAACAGCTAAAGCGTTATCTATTTAATATTACCAAGGCAATTAGTCGTGGTATCATCATACCGACTATAACCTACAAGTATTTTCCTTAGCAAAATATTTTTGAGATCAGGGGATTTCCATGTACCCATATATCATATTATCCAATTACTTGGTGGGATTCTATGTACCCCACAAGTATGCTTATTAAGCCAAACCATTCAAAAATTATTTAAACCATTCATATTATTTAAGGTTTCATTATTAAGTTTAAACCATGCATAAGTTCCATATGAAAAGCCAATATTATACTAAAAGAATTGTTATAGGCATTTTATCAAACATATTGGGGCATAGTATTTCCAAAATCAAACTCCATTACCAAATAAACATTCCCATGCAATGTAATTATCCAAAACCACCATTAATGCACATAAAAGAATAAATAAAACACAGGAAAACCATGACCAAGAATTTATAACCAAAACCCCTAAATGATATCTGAAAACACAGAATCATAAAATATTCAAACCATGCAAACATTGTATAAAACCATGCCTGTAGATGGAACTAACAATGAGGAAAGAGATCATGTCTTAAACCAAGATGATGATGGAGAGAAATCATAAAGACAATCCCAAAATCAATCCTTGAGATGAAACCCTAGATTCTCTTACCCGAAATTCTATAGACGATTTAAGAGTGTTTCATAAGTTCTTTAAGAATAGCAGAATATGGAAATAACCTCCGAAGTACAATATAAGTCGTGGGACCTTATTTGGATAAGTGGGGGAATGTCTTGATTTCATTCACTTAAATTTCATTAAATTCCCATCATAAGGTATGACTGACCCTTACAAGTCATACCCAACCTGTATGAGTGGCACACTCATCACATAACCTAGGCCTTTGCCCTTGGATCCAACACTATCAAAGGTATGACACACCTAAAACCTAGTCATATTTAAGTGTACGACTGGTACATATAACCCGAACCCCTAGAAAAATAGAATCCTAACAGAATTAAACACTATCCATCATACAAGTCCTAGTACAACTTGTACCTTGGCTTAAGGTTTATGGTGAACCTCTCCAATGTAGATCTAATATGAGTCACTATGTCTAAGATTAAGTGAATGAACTAAATGACACGTATACATTAATACAACTCGTACCCTTTAGTCATACCCATTTTAGTAACTAAAATCCATCCCACGAACCAACACTGGTCAGCATACAACTGGACCATAGAAATTGTACCCCAGTGTATGATTCACACCCCATAGTTATATCATAACCAAAAACTTTCTAAGGGTAAAAATTAAGGGTGTTATAGTCTCCCCCACTAGGAACATTCATCCTCAAATGACGGACAAGGTAGGGGTAACCACATGCATGAGTCATTTGCATTATCACTTATATTTAAAATCCCTAACAAAGTTTTAAAACAAAGAGCAAAGATATTACTTTTTCCTTTAACAAATTCTATAAATAAAGATCTGTTTAAGACACATACCGTCTGGACAAATCCTCGTAGCAAAAAACAGATGCAGTTACTTGGACTTCATGACTTTCTCCACTTCCCATGTTACTTCTTCCATCTTATGGTTTACCATAAAGCCTTTACCGAAGCCATATCGTTGGTCCGTAACCAACGAACCTTCATATCTAATATTTCCACTGAGATTTCTTTATAAGATAGAGAATTTGAGATACCTAACCGCTCCAAAGGAACAATTAAAGAAGGATGTAAGACCCCACAAAGTTTCCTCATATTCTTAGCCTTAGAACGTGTCAAGTAAAGTGTAATTCTGGACTTAAAAGATTGAGAAGTGACTTCCCAAATGATTGGTATTTAAACCATATAGAATTTTCTTAAATTTGACATTTTTTTGTGTAGATAATTGAATTAGCTTTCTAACGATATCAATTTTTTCTAAATTCGGTATCGGGGTGAGAAGTTATGGTCGTTTTACCGAGAGTTATCAGAACCGCCAAGGTGTGACAGAGAATCTGATAGACTGTCGAGTGTCTGAAGGACCATCGTTTGGACCATCACGACCAAGTTAGTAACTCTTTTTCTATCCCAAGTACAACGGCCAAGACGATGGACCGTCGAACTTACGATGAACCTTCGCTGAGACCATCGCCTCTAAGGTAGTATAGTCTCATCCTGGCCATCATGCAATGGACAATGTGAAGGACCACCGATCTTCTTATCGCATCAAGGTAGTGTGTCCCATTCCTGGCCAGTGTACGATGGATGACCCAACAGCCCATCAGACTTGTGATAGACCATCGCTCCAATCGCCGCAAACCCCATTCAGCATTTTAAGTCCTTTTTAAAAGGGTCTTTTGGGTCTTTTCTCTTTTAACCCTCAGATATATTCCAAATGAACTTGATAGACACATTATCTCCCAAAACATCCAAAGGCTAGGGTTTCTACCTCAAGAGCAAATCTAAATCCATTCTTAAATAAATCTAAGAAATCACCATGGATTCTACAAAAGAAGTTGAGATTGGAGTTCCCCAAGTTCAAAGGTTGCAAGAACTCTCTCTCAAAAGTAAGAAAAAGAGTTTAGAGTAACCCTTTTCATCTAATTTCATAATCGAAGGTATGTGGGGTTTGAACAAGGGTAATCCTTTCATCCTTATGCCTAAAGGCTTATTTAAACTATGATTTTATGCAATCTATGAGATTTTACATTAATTTGAATTAGGTTTTTTCACCCATTATTATTGATTATAATATTTTGATGTTTCATATGAACTGATAGTCTAATGGCATGATTTTCACATCTTTTCTTGAGAAATTACAGTTAGGTCTATACCCTATAATTTTAATCCCTGAGAAATTAATAGTTAAAATACTTGAGATATTGAAATATATCAGTATATTGACATTTTGAGACAAATTAATAAAATTTCTAGATTTATACATGCGTTATAAGTCTATATATTATCTATTATGATTTTGATGAGTTCTAACTTATGGGTTACTAAGCCCTACTTGAGACTTGAGATTTTATGAACTACTATGCTTTAAGGACCCATGATTTGAGTATTCTGAGATTATTGAGAAATGTTTTGACCTAATGGTCATTGAGTTTTGAAATCCACTCTACTACATGAGATTACAGATTTGATTATTGGGTTCATGGTGAATCATGAGATTATTTCTAAAAGTGAATTATTATGAGATAAGCATAGATAATCTAAAAGGAGTAGTATTTAGCACTGAGTGGGTAAGTTACTATGGTTTCTTACACCAAAACTACATGCCACCGTAGGTTGGGCCTGAGGCTGAGTTTATGATTATCATTGGTCCTAAGGCCGAGTTGATATTGGGCCCGAGGCCAAGTTTGTTTAGTGATCAATGGTCCTAGGTTATACTTCTTGGCAAGAGTATGACATCTCTCCCCAACGTGAGGTCTCTTTCTGTAGAGGAAAAAGCATTTGACTCCATGTAGCTCACATGGTTTACGTCGGTTTAGAGAAATTCCCTAAACTAAAGTATTTTTCCATTGAGATAAGATATTTTCCATTAAAACTAAAATACTCCCCCTTGATATGAGTATTTTTTTTAAAGCTTGAAATGAGATATTTTCCTAATGAGAATTAAATGCTTTCATGTATGTTCCAAAGTTATATGATTTTGAATTTCAAGTATTGAGTTCAAAAGAGTTATCAATTCTTGAGCATTGATGAAATTTTACTCTCCTTGAGACATATGAATGAGTTGAAAGTATCTTTTAAAGTTTCCTTTAGCCTATGGGTAATGAGAATGAGAGAAGATTACCGATTTCAAAGTTAAAATATGTTGAATCATGAGATTTGCACTATATGCTCCATTTTACATGATTCATGAGCTTTGTATTTCATACTTATTCAACCCATGTGAGTCATTACTTATTGCATGCCTGATTTGATTAAAGAGTATTGATGTTGTTTTATACAAATACATGCACCCCCACATACTCAGTAGATTCCCAAGTGCTAATCCATATATACATCTACGTTCTACATTGTCTTATAATGTAGGTTCAGGTTCTCAGTCCCACCCTCGTTAGTGACTTTTGAGTACCTCTGTGTACATTTCTATAGTAGTGAGTCCTCATGGTTCAAGGACCTATCTCCAAACATTTTTGCATTTGAGAGACTATGTTTTTACTTTCAGTTCATTTCAAGTCAGTTGGGGGTTTATCTCAATGGCTCTCTAATTCATGGATTAGTAGAGGCTTGGTCGTTTGGACCAATTATTTTCTATGTATTTCACTTCATATGATATGACTATGCTAGTGTTTGAATTATTTCATCTTGAAATGAGTATTATTAGTAGAAGTAGGCTTAAAGGGCTAGCTTGGGGCTACTTTTAGCCTTAAGCACCATGTGATATCCTGGGAGGCGATTTCAGGTTGTTACAAACTTCGTAATAGAGCCTAAGGTTTTAGGGTGTCCTGGGGAGTCTGACAAGCCGAGTTAAGTAGAGTCTTGATTATCAGTGTGTAGCGCACCACATCTATAAGCAAGAGGCTACAAGAAGCTTTAGGAAAAAGTTTTTTCTTCTTCTGGATTCTATTGTGCCTATAGTTGTCCCTCTCATCTAATAATTTATGCTCTTCTATTTCAGAAAATGCCTTTTAAAAGAGTTAATGACCACAGGAATAATGATGATCAATTCCTACCTATTGATCCTTTTAATGAGATGTGTCTCATGTTGAGTTTTGGATGGCCTTTCAAGCGTTAGCCTAAACAGTCATTGCCAATGTTTGGGCTAATAAAAAGGCTGTAGTTGTTAATCAGCAGAGAGGTAATGTAGCTGCAACTAGGATCTATGATTTTATGTGGATGAATCTGCCAGATTTTTATGGGTTCAAGGAAGATGAGGACCCATAGTTATACCTTGAGAAGGTGAGAAAGATCACACAAGTAATGCATGTTTCTGGGGAAAAAAGTGTTGAGTTGGCATCCTATAAGATGAAGGACATAGCTTATGACTGGGTTGTATCATGGAGGAAGGGTAGATGTGATAATGTTGCTCCTATGACTTGACAAGTATTCCAAGATGCATTCTTGGACCAGTTCTTTCCGCTTGAGACTAGGGAGGCAAAGATTGAGGAGTACATCTTGAAGTTTCACTCGTTGGCCAAGTATGCTCCTGATTTGATTTTTGACACCCGGGGTAGTATAAGCAAGTTCATGATCGATGTTTTTAGGTTAGTACTGAAGGAGTGTAAGACTGCGATTTGGCATAGGGATATGGATTTAGCTAGGTTGATAATACATGCCCAGCAGATAGAGGCGGATAAGATTAGAGAGAGAGAGGGAGGGGTAACAAGATAGCTGATCTGAGCAGCATGAGTTTAGCCAACCTAGGTTCCATGGAGGGAACCGCCTTCAGTTTTAAAGACGTCCTTCTATGATAGTGCCTTTATTAGCTAGTGTTCTCATGCTTAGGGGTAGAAAGGAGGAGGGGGTAGGTCATTTATGTCATGGTCGTAGAACAGTATTGGTAACAGGCCCCGTTATACTCCTTGTGTTATGTGTGGAAGGGATCATCTCGGTGAGTGTTTTATAGATCTGAGGGGTTTTTTTGGTTATGGGAAGCATGGCCACAGACTTAGAGATTGTCCTCATGCTAGACAGAGGAACAGAGATGCCCAACCTCAGGCATAAGCTACTAGTGCACTAGCTCTTGTACCCCATCCCGTCTCTTCAGGGCACTTTATCTAGCACTACTGGCGGTTAGTGCTAGAATAGATTCTATGCCTTACCAACCCATTAGGAGTAGGAGGACTCTCCCGATGTTGTTACTGGTATCTCTGTCTCTTTTCTTTTGATGTTTATGTGTTGTTAAACCCCAGGTTAAGTCTCTCTTATGTGACCCCACTTGTAGCTATAAATTTCAAAATGAGTCTCGAAAAGATTTTTGAGCCTTTCCTAGTTTCTACACCAGCAGGGGAGTCATTTTTTGCTAATCAAGTGTATAGAGATTGTCCTATTATTGTTCTTCATAGAGTCATACTTGTGGATTTGATAGAGTTAGACATGGTGGATTTTGACCTTATTTTGGGTATGGATTTGCTTTATTCATGTTATGCATCTATAGATTATCGTATCCGTGTGGTCAAGTTTTAGTTTCTTGATGAATCAGCTTTTGAGTGGTTTTGGAGTTTGGTATCTCCCAAGAGTCATTTTATCTCCTATCTCAAAGCCAAAGATCTAATATCTAAGGGTTGCATCTATCACCTAGTTAGAGTCAAAGACACTAAAGTCTGAGGCTCCAACTATACAGTCAGTCAAAATTGTCAATGAGTTTCTAGATGTTTTTCTGAAAGATCTCCCTAGGATACCTCCCAATAGAGAGGTAGAATTTGGGATTAAATTAGGCCTAGTATTTTTTCTTGGGTGAAACTTTCTTATTCGTGCGAAAGAAAAATGGTTCTTTGTATATGTGCATTGACTATTGTAATCTTAACAAGGTCACCATCAAGGACAAGTATCCTCTTCCAAGAATTTATGACCTATTTGATCAGCTGCAAGGTGCAAGTTATTAGTCCAAGATAGACCTTAGATCCGGCTATCACCAGCTTAAAGTCAAGGAATGTGATATTCCAAAAATAGCTTTCCGAACCCGCTATGGTCACTTTGAGTCTCTAGTTATGTCTTTCGGGCTAACTAATGCCCCAGCAGCCTACATGGACCTCATGAACCGAGTATTAAAGGAATATCTGGATATATTTGTCATAGTTTTTATAGATGACATCCTTGTGTACTCCCGCAGTGAGCATGATTATACAGATCACCTTAGAATTATCTTGCAAACTCTTAGAGACCACCAGTTGTTCACCAAATTCAGTAAGTGTGAATTTTGGTTAAGGTCTGTAGCCTTTCTGGGTCATGTAGTTTTAGCCAAAGGTATTAGAGTTGATCCCCAAAAGATAGAAGTTGTATGAAATTGGCCTAGACCTATCTCTCCATCCGATATTAGAATTTTCTTGGGTCTAGCAGGCTACTATCGTCGTTTTGTTGAAGGTTTCTCTTCTATTACATCTCACATAACCTAGATAACCCAAAACAAAGTTATATTCCAGTGGTTAGATTCCTGTGAGAAGAGTTTTCAGGAGTTGAAGACTCGACTTACTTCAGCCCCTGTGTTGACTTTGCCTGATGGTACAGATGGTTTTGTGGTGTATTGTGATACCTCTAGAGTTGGTTTGGGTTGTGTGTTTATGCAAAAAGGTAAGGTTATAGCCTATTCCTCTAGACAGTTAAAGCCACATAAAAATAACTACCCAACCCATGATCTTGAGTTAGCTATTGTGGTCTTTCCTTTGATAATCTGGAGACACTATCTTTATGGTATTCATGTTGATATGTTTACTGATCATAAGATCGTGCAGTATGTGTTTACTCATAGGGAGTTGAATCTTAGGTAGAGAAGGTGGTTGGAGTTATTAAAAGACTATGATATGAGTATGCTGTATCAATCGGGTAAGGGTAAAGTAGTGGCAGATGCCCTTAGCAGGTTGTTTATGGGTAGTGTTGCTCATGTAGAGAAAGGTAAGAAAGAGTTAGCCCAGGATGTGAATTGTCTAGCTAGATTGGGCATTAGGTTGCTTGATTCAGCTGAGCGAAGTACTTTGGTACAGAGTAGTTCCGAATCCTCTTTAGTTTCACAAGTGAAGGACAAGCAAGATAAAGATCCTAGTTTGGTCAGACTGAAGGTGTCAGCTCAGGACCAAAAGGTAGAGCTTTTCTCCCGGGGGAGATGGCATTTTGAGAGTGCAAGGTAGATTGTGTGTTCTATGTGTTGATAATCTGAGGTAGGGATTTTGGCTGAAGCGCATGCTGCATGGTATTCAATTAATCCTTGCACTGCCAAGATATACCGTGACTTACAATAAATCTATTGGTGGAATGGAATGAAAAAGGATATAGCCGAGTTTGTAGCAAAGTGTGCAACGTGCCAACAGGTTAAAGTAGAACACCATAGACCTGGTGATGTAATGCAAGAGCTTAGTATACCCAGTTAGAAGTGGGAGATGGTGAATATAGACTTCGTAATTGGGTTACCACTTTTGCGTCGTCATGATAATTCTATTTGAGTTATTGTAGACAGGCTGACTAAGTCCGCGTATTTCTAGCCCATGCATACATCTTATAAAGCTGAGGATTATGCTAGATTGTATTTTTGAGAGTTAGTCAGCATATATGGGGTTCCTTCGTCTATACTTTCAGATAAGGGTACTCAATTTACTTCTCAGTTTTGCAGGGCATTTCAGTAGGGTCTTGGTACCCAAGTTCTTTTGAGCTTTGCCTTTTACCCACAGACAAATGGTCAGGCTAAGAGGACCATTCAGACCCTAGAAAATATGTTGAGGGCGTGTGCTTTTGATTTCAGAGGTAGTTGGGATGAGCATTTTCCATTGATAGAGTTCGCCTATAACAATAGTTACCATGCTAGAATTGAGATGGCACCATTTTAGGCGATGTATGGTAGGAGACGTAGGTCACCCATAGGTTGGTTTGAAGTGGTTGAAGCTATCGTGATTAGACCTAATGCAGTGTTTGTAGCTATGGAGAAAGTTAAGTTGATTAAAGAAAGGTTGAAGATAACTTAGAGTCATCAAAATTCTTATGCCGATGTGAGGAGAAGAGATCTTGAGTTTGAGGTGGGTGATTTGGTATACTTAAAGATTTTACCTATGAAAGGAGTGAAAAGGTTTGGTAAAAAGGGAAAACTTAGTCCCCGTTATGTTGTCTCACATAGAGTCTTGAGTCGTGTTGATAAAGTAGCCTATAAGGTTGAGTTGCCTGCAGAGTTTTCGGTTGTTCACCCTATTTTTCATGTCTCCATGCTTAAAAAGCATATTGGTGATTCCGTTGTAGTAGATCCCTCAGAGAGTGCCGATATTCAGAATGGTCTTTCCTTCGATGATATTCCTATTGAGATCCTAGATTTTTAGATCCGTATACTAAGGAACAAAAAGTTCCCTTGGTCAAAGTTTTGTGGTGGAACCATTCTGTTGAGGGTGCTATTTGGAAGGCAGAAGTAGACATGCGAGCCAAGTACCAGCACCTCTTTTTCATGAGTTCAGATCAATTCGAAGGTATTATTCTTCCTTAATTCATCCCTTCTAATCTAAAGTTCAGCTATATGTATATGTTCTTGCATGAGTTCTTGCAATTTCAGAGGCATTCGAGAGTTTAGAGAGATTTTGAACCCATTTTAGCAACTTGCTCTAGCTACGTGTACTCTATTTTTCCTGTGTTCCTAGTCTAACAAGCGACATTCAAGGATGAATGTTTCCAAGGGGGAGATATTGTAAGACCCTGCAAAGTTCCCTCTTAGTCTGAGCCTTAGAGCATGTTAAGTGAAATGTAATTCTATCCCTAAAATATTAAGAAGTGACTTCCCAAGTGATTGGTGTTTAAACCATATAGAATTTTCTTAAATTTGACTTTTTTTCATGTAGAGAATTGAATTAGCTTTCCAACAATACCAATTTCGTCCAAATCCAGTATCGGGGTGAGAAGTTATGGACATTTTACCGAGAGTTGTCAGAACTGCCCAGGTGCGACGGATGATCCGACGGACCATTGAGTGTGCGACGGACCGTCGTTTGGACCATCACGAACAAGGTAGTAACTCTTTTTCTGGCCTTAGTGTGAGGGCCAAGATGATAGATCGTCAGAGTTGCAACCGACCATCGCTGAAACCGTTGCCACTAAGGTAGTGTGGTATAATCCTGGCCATCATGCGATAAACCGTCGGACGTGTGACGGATCATCGATCAAACAGTCGCATCAAGGAAGTGTATCCTCTTCCTAGCTAGTGTGTGACGAATGACCCAACGGACCATCAGACTTGCGATGGACCGTCGCTCCGACCGTTGCAGACCCCGTTCATCATTTTTAAGTCCTTTTTAAAATGGGATTTTAGGTCTTTTCTCTTTTAACCCTTTGATATATTCCAAACTTGATAGCCTCATTATCTCCCAAAATATCCAAAGGCTAGGGTTTCTCCCTTAAGATCACATCTAAAACCCTTCTCCAAGAAATCTAAGAACTCACCATGGATTCTAAAAATTGAGTTGAGATTTGAGTTCTCCAAGTTCAAAGGTTGCAAAAACTCTCTCTCAAGAGTAAGAAAAAGAGTTTAGAGCAAGCTTGTTCATCCAATTTCATAATCTAAGGTATGTGGGGTTTGAACAAGGGTAATTCTTTCATCCTTGTGCCCAAAGGCTTATTTAAACTATGATTTTCTTCAATCTATGAGATTTTACATGAATTTGAATTAGGGTTTTTCACCCATTATTATTGATTGCAATATTTTGATGTGTCCCATGAACTCAGAGTCTAATGGCATGATTTTCACATGTTTTCTTGAGATATTGCAGCTGGGTTTCTACCCCATGATTTTAATCCTTCAGAAATCAATAGTTAAAATGTTTGACATATTGAAATATATGAGTATGTTGAGATTTTGAGACAAACTACTGAAATTTCCATATTTCTACATGAGTTATAAATCTATATGTTATCTATTATGCTTTTGATGAGATCTAACTTGAGATTGAATTATGGGTTACTACTTCCTACTTGAGACTTGATATTTTATGAACTATTCTGCTATAAGCACCCTCGATTTGAATATTCTGAGATTATTGAGAAATGTTTTGACCTAATGGTCATTGAGTTTTGAAATCCACTCTACTACATGAGATTATAGATTTGATTATTGGGTTCATGGTGAACCATGAGATTACTTATAAAAGTGTATTATTACGAGGTGAGCACAGATAAACTAAATGGAGTAGTATTTAGCACCGAGCGAGTAAGTTACTATGGTTTCTTACCCCAAAACTATGTGCCACCGTAGGTTGGGCCTAAGGCCGAGTTTATGATTATCATTGGGCCTAAGGCGAGTTGATATTGCGCCCGAGGATGAATTTGTTTAGTGATCACTGGACCTAGGTTATACTCCTTGGAAAGAGTATGACGCCTCTCCCCAACGTGAGGTCTCTTCCTTAGGAGGACTAAACGTTGGACTCCATGTAGCTCACATGGTTTATGTCGGTAAGAGGAACTCCCTAAACTAATGTATTTTTCCATTGAGATAAGATATTTTCTTTTAAAACTAAAATACTTTCCCTTGATATAAGTATTTTTTTTTCCTAAATCTTGAAATGAGATATTTCCTAACATGAATGAAATGCCTTCAAGTATGTTCCAAAGTTATATGATTTTGAATTCCAAATATCTGAGTTCAAAAGAGTTATGAGTTCTTGAGCATTGAATAAGTTTTACTCTCCCTGAGACATATGAATGAGTTGAAATTATTATTTAAAGTTTCCTTTAGCCTATGGGTAATGAGACTAAGAGAAGATTACCGATTTCAAAGTTAAACAATGATGACTCACGAGATTTATTCTACATGCTCCGTTTTACATGATTCATGAACTTTGCATTTTATACTTATTCAAGCCATGTGAGCCATTACGTATTGTATACATGATTTGATTAAAGAGTATTTATGTTTTTTAATATAAAGGCATGCACCCCCACATACTCAGTACATTCCCAAATGTTGATCCACATATACGTCTATGTGTTACATTGTCTTATAATGTAGGTTCAGGTGCTCAGTCCCAACCTCGCTAGTAACTTCCGAGTACCTCGGTTTACATTCTTACAGTGGTAAGTCCCCATGGTTCGAGGACCTATCTCCAGACATTTCCGCATTTGAGAGACTATGTATTTACTTTCAGTTCATTTCGTGTCAGTTGGGGGTCTATCCCAATGGCTCTCTAGTTCATGGATTGGTGGAGGCTTTGTCAGACTAGTTATTAGATTGTGATTGTGTTGAGGTTTTTAGTTTTTCTTGGTCATTTGGACCAAGCGTTTCTCTGTATTTCCCTTCATGTGATATAACTATGCTTGTGTTTGAATTATCTCATCTTGAGATGAGTATTATTAGTAGAAGCAGTCTAAAAGGGTTAGCATGGGTCAACTTGTAGCCTTAAGCACCGTGTGACGTCCCTGGAGTCGATTTTGGGTCGTTACAAAGGATCACTAATGCACTTCCTCTACATAGAAACATGAAAGACTAGTGAAGCAACATCAAAAGCTTCACAATTAGTGATAAAATCTGCATGCCACAATTAGTGATGACAAAAAAAGGTACCCAACATAGCTTCACAATCTCCTGAAGATACAACTTTGTATAATTTACCTCCAAAAGCTTCATCCTCACTAGCTAAAAGTGAGCAGACTTTGTCATCCTATCCAGGATGACCCAAATCGAATAAAATTGGTTTTGACATCAAGGATGACCGGTACCAAAATCCATATTGATCACCTCCCATTTCCATTTGAGAAATTCAATTTATTAATACAATCCACAAGGCCTCATGTGCTTAACCTTAGCCTATTGACACACCATGTACTTGGCCATGAAATCAGCCACATCCTTTTTCATACCATTCAACCAATAGATCTCCTTGAGATCATGATACATCATAGTAGAATTGGGAAATTCATAAGCCTCATCAAAAATCCTTTGTCGCAACCCATCGACATACGAAATACACAACCTCCTTTGGTACCATAAAGTACCACAATCACTGATCTCTAACACAATTAACTTTTCCCAACCAACATCACTCTTGATTTTCATCAAGATCGGATCTAGCACATTTTTATCCTTGATCTATTCTCTAAGAGACGGCCGAATCACTTCTTGTACCATCACACCACCATCTTTGGAGTCCAAGAGACGAACTCCAAGATTTGCCAAGCGATGAATATCCTTCATAATTTCTTGTTTTCCTTTCTCTTCTGAGCCAAACTCTCCATAGATAACCTGCTAAGAGCATCAGTAACCACGTTAGCCTTACCTGGGTTATATTAAAGAATTATATCATAGTCCTTGAGGAGCTCCAACTACCTCCTCTGCATGAGATTAAGCTTCTTCTAAGTGAATACATACTGCAGACTTTTGTGATCAAAAAATATATCCTTGGGTACACCATACAAATAATGTTGCCATATTTTTAAATCAAATACAACCGTAAGAATCTCCAAATCATGAGTAGGATAGTTCCTCTCATGTACCATGAACTGCCTAGAAGCATAGGCAATCACCTTCCCATGCAGCATCAAAACGCAACCAAGTCTCACCAGAGATGCCTCATAATAAACCACAAACCCCTCACTATCTATTGGCAACGTCAAAACAAAAGCTAAAGTTAACTTGTCCTTTAAATTCTCAAAACTCCCCTTACAAGCATCCAACCAAGAAAACTTCACCTTTTTGTAGTTAACTTAGTCAAATGTGTAACTGTCGTCAAAAATCTTTCCATAAACCACCTGTAATACCCAGCCAAACCCAAGAAGCTCTGAATGCAAGTTGGAGTCGTGGGTCTAGGCCACCTTTTAACCACAATCGCTTTTTGAGGATCCACCTTAATCCCCTCACTAGATATAATATAACCAAAAAAGACACAGTATTTAACCAAAAATTGCACTTAGATAACTTGGCATACAATTATTGTTCTTTCAAGGTCTGCAATACCATAAGGAGATAATTAACAGTATACACCTCACTTTTAAAATAAACCAGTCATCAAAAAACATAACAAAATAAAGATCCAAGAACTACCTTAACACCCTGTTAATCAAAACCATAAATACTTCAAGAGCATTTGTTAAATCGAACAACATCACCAAGAATTAAAAGTCCCCATCCGACTATGAAAACAATTCTTAGGGATATCCACCTCCGTAATCTTAAAGCTGATGATACCCAGACCAAAGATCTATCTTAGAGAAGAACTTGGCACCTGAAACTGATCAAACAAGTCATCTATCCTTAGGAGAGGATACTTGTTCTTGACCATTACCTTATTCAAGTGTCGATAGTCAATGCACATCCAAAGGGAACGATCCTTTTACGCATGAACAACATTGGTGCACTGCATGAAGATGCACTATACGAAGCTATTCTATAAGGAGAAATAGATATTGGACAAGTGTCTTAAAACAATTCAATGCCAGACTTTATTTTTCTATACGGAGGAATACCAGAAAGATCAGCTGAAAAGACCTCTGGAAACTCTTTTACCACCAAAACTGAATGAAAAGGACTCTCTAAGTTAGAATCTTTAACTCAAACCAAGTGATAGAGACAACTTTTAGAGATTAACCACCGAGCTCTAATATAAGAAATAAACCTCCCCCTAGGAGCTAGTGAACCACTCTCCTACTCTATAATTAGTTCAACAGGGAACCTAAAGACAACCTTATGAGTCTGATAATCCAAGGATGTGTAAAAAGAGTATAACTAATCTATCTCTAGAATAACATAAAAATTAGCTATATCTAGTTCAAACAAAACACCAAAGTTTGCCTATTACCAACTGATACCACACACACCATATAGACTCTTTCATCAATAACTGAGTTACCTATCGGGATAGAAATATAAAAAGGATCTAAAATAATTTTGGATCAAAACCAGTACATACTTCCATGAATGGGGTGTGGAGATAGATCAAGCAGACCATACACGTTATGATTAAGAATTTGTAACATACTAGTAACGATATCAGGAGATGCCTTAGATCCCTGTCGAAAAGCAAGAGCATATAACCTATTCCGACCAACTCTAGAACCAGGAGTAGTAACCAACGCAGAAGTAGCACCACGGGTGCAGGATGCTAAGAAGAAGCAACAAGAACCTTATTTGTTTTTGTGGCAACCTAATTAACTAGATAATTTCTGAGCAGATGACCTGGTTGGCCATACTTAAAACACTTGTCTTTTCCTTTATCAAAATAACCCCGATGAGGACGACTACAAAACCAACAAGGAGGGTATAAAGAAACTAACTGGATCACACTCTCCTGATATTAGGCACACTATGCCTAAAAGTTATCACCACCTTGTTGACGCCTAACATCCAACTACTTCGAGTAAAAAGCACTAGTAGTAGAAAAGGAAACAGAACTCCTCCACTTGTTTTTTGGCCATTTACCTCCATCCCTACCACCCTGATATTGAGCACCACTCTGCTCAGAGAACATATTCCTCTTACCCATCCTTTCCCCAAACTTTGCCTATTTTTTTTTCATCCTCCATCTATTGCACATGGGAAACTAACCTCGAAATGTCCATATCCTTGATCAGCAATGCGGTCTTGCTTTAAAAGATTAAGTCCTGAGATAGCCCAGAATTTAAATTTCTCAAACTAACTCTCATGTCAGCCACTAAATAAGGAGCATACTTTGATAGTTGATAAAATTTCAAGGAATATTCCTTGACAGTCATTCTCCCTTGCTTAAGATACATAAACTCCTCTATCTTTGCTTCCCTCAGCCCTTGAGGGAAAAAATAATCCAAAAAAGTACTTGAAAAGGCATCCCATAAGTATGACTCATCCACATAACCTCTTTATCGATCCCACTCCTTGTACTATTAGTATGCAGTATCTTTGAGCTGATAAGCTGTAAAGTTTACACCTTCCACATTAGTATCCTGCATTACCCTAAATATCTTCTCCATTTAATCTAAGAAATCCTGAGGATCCTCCTCCACCTTCACACCAGTAAAAATAGAAGGATTTATCTTCATAAACTAGCCATCCCTTGTGGCCTCAGCAGACCATCTACTAGACATATCTTGCTCAGCCAGAGCAGCAACCAACTTAGCAATGACATAAATAGATTATATAAATTTTGCGTTAGTCACCTCACCTTCAAGAGGACTAGTAGCAATTAGACAATTCCTAAAACAATCAGGGACAGAACCCTGAAATCGAAAAAGAACTCTAGATGTAGGATGTACCCCATAAACATCGCCCCTAGATGGGACTGAAGACTTTCCTTATGTTCCAGATCTATGAGGCATGATTTGATAGATGAACAAATAAGGATTAAAGAAAATTCTAGGGCTTATACTCCAAGCTTGAAAATATAATATGAAGAAAGTGAAATATTACTAAATTCCCTGTAGCCTCTCTCTTATAAGTGTGGTGCAATAAACACCCCTAAAAGCTCTATTACCAACTTGACACAACCCAAAATGAGGCCTTGTTGTAATGGAAATCCCAAGCTTGACTGGGATCAAAGATCACCCCCATTACCCAACCTATCCTCCAGTTACATGCCTTGTATTGGATGAATTTCAAACATATAATGAGATAGAGTGATTGGATGGAGACTGACATTAGGATAAGTCTATCCCTAGACCAACCTGACCAAGCCATCCCATCTTCCATACCATACCAACCAAACCAACCAAGCCAACTAATACCAATTCAAAGGCCATAAACAAGCCATAACTAAATAGGTTCCAAGACACAATATAATTAACCCCCAAATAAAATATAATGGAACAGTGAGAAATTATGTTGAATGGTGTTGGCCCCAATGCTAATATCAATACTAAGGCTAACACTACAACTAATCCCACCCATACTATCCCATAGCAGTACGACAAAGTCTTCATCCAAAAGAGTAGTAAAATCCGATTGAGACATGCCCCCAACCACAGCCAAAACCAAAATCCATAAGTAATCCAAAGTGTGAAATAAGATCCATGAAATAAAGCCTTTTAGAAAGAGGTAATCTCACCACTTAAATCAAATAGCTGACCCAAGTATCTGAATGCTTAGCATAAAGAGTAGAATGGTCAGTTCCGGCATAGCATAGGTATATAGCTGCCCAAAGACAGGTTAGCTAGTCAATGCTAGCATGAACTCAAGATAAGAAAAAAATAATGCCATTTCTAAAACCAAGTAAAAACCATCAATAATGCATACAAATCATACATATAAATATAACCAAGCCAGGAAAACGAACTAGGTTTATCATGGCATTTTAAAACATTACCTGGGATGAGTAGCTTTGTCGTCCTAAAACTACCCATGGGTTATATGGGTACAGCTCCCCCAGCGGAAAATACCTTAGTGTGTGAAGCCGCACGACTAGAGAAAATACTATGGGATGACTATTTCATCCCCCAAATATAAAGTGTGACATCATGCACATGGTCACTAGGACCAAACCTCACATCGGCAAATATAAGTTTCCAGTTTCAATCTTCTCGGGACCTCCTCCTTCCACGACTTTTACACACAACTCTCTCCTTTAAGCCCAATTAAAACCATTAACAAAAAAAATAAATCATTATCCATTTACTATTTACCAAGGCCATTAGTAGTGGTATCGTCGTACCGATGATAACTAGAAAGTATTGTCCTTATCCTAACCTTTTTGAGATCAAGGGATTACCATGTACCCAAAGACCATATTATCCAATTAATTTGGGGGATTTTCATGTTGCCCACAATTATACTTATTAATCCAAGCCATTCCAAAACCATTTGAACCATTTATATCATTTAGGGTTCCATTACCAAGGTTAAACCATGCACAAATTCCATTTGAAAAAATAATATTATAGTGAAAAATTGTAATAGGCATTTTATTAAACACATTGGAGGCATAGTATTTACCAAATCAAAGTCCATTACCAAACAACCATTCCCATGAAATCCAATTATCCAAAACAACTATTAATGCACATAAAAGCATAATTAAAATATGGGAAAACCATGACCAAGCATTTATAATCAAAAACCCAAATCATATTTGAAAACCAAAAATCATACAACATTAAAACCATAAAAAATTGTATAAAACCATGCCTTTAGTTGGAACTAACAATGAGAGAAGAGAGTATACCTTAAACCTAGATGATAATGGACATAAATCACCAAGACAAGCCCGAAACCAATCCTTGAGATAAAACCCTAGCTTCCCTTGCCCAAAACTCTAAAGAGAATTAAAGAGTGTTTTCTAAGTATTTTAAGAATATAATAATCGAGAAAACAACCTCCTAAGTGCAATATAAGATGGGTAACATTACTAGGATATGTTGGAAAATATCACAATTTCCCTCACTTAAAGTGCATTAAATTCCTATCATAGGGTACGACTGACCCTTACGAGTCATACCCAACCTGTATGAGTGGTACCCAAATCTCATACCCTAGGTCTTCCCCCATGGACCTAACCCTATCTAAGGTACAAGACACCCAAACCCAAGTCATATTCAAATATATAACCGGCACCTATGACCCGTACCCCTGGTAGAATAGAATCCTAAGAAGATTGAACATTATCCCTCATACAAGTCATAGGTATGACTTATACCCTAGCTTATAACTCATGGTGATCTACTAGTACTTAGATCGAACCTAAGTCACTATGTCTAAGATTAAGTGAATGAACCAACTGATACGTATCAACTAAAATGACTCATACCCCGTAGTCATGTCCATTCCAGTAACAAAAATCCATCCCACCAACCAATACTAGTTAAATAATGACTAGACCACACCAACCATACTGCAGTGTATGACTCATTCCCCATAGTTGTAACATGACCTAAAGCCAAAAATCTAGAAAATTTTCTATGGTTAAAAACCCAAGGTGTCATAATTTATCAGGCCAAGTGTCTCTCCCTGGGATTCTCTAGTTCTATTCATGAGCAATAAAGATGGTTCTTTTAGACTGTGCATCGACTACCATCAATTTAAAAAGTCACAATTATGAATAAGTATCCCATCCCTAGGATTAATGACTAGTTCAACCAATTTTAGGGTGCTAGTTGTTCTCTAAAAATAGACCTCAAATTTGGTTATCATCAACTCAGAGTCAGAGATTGTGATATTTAAAGACAGCCTTCAAAACTCGATATGGTCACTTCAGATTTGTTGCCACGTCTTTCAGACTAATGAATATCCCTTTAGCTTTTATGGAGTAGATAAATATAGTGTTAAAGCAATACTTAGACATATTTGTTATAGTCTTCATAGATGACATCCTTTTTTATTCTAGCAGTGAGGGTTAACACACAGATCATTTGAGAATTGTCGTGCAGAATCTTAAGGATCATTAGTTATTTGCTAACTTCAGTAAGTTTGAATTCTAGTTGAAATTGGTAGCATTACTCGATCATATTATTTTTGGTGAAAGCATTTGAGTTGATCCTTAAAAGACTGAAGTAGTAAGGAATGAGGAAAGACCTCTATCTCCCTCTGATATTATTAGTTTCTTAGATTTAGCTAGTTACTACTGATAATTTATTGAAGGTTTTTCTTCTCTTGCTTGTCCCATGTCTAGACTGACTAAGAAAAAAGTCAAATTCCAATGGTTCAATTCTAGCAAGAAGGGTTTTTAGGAGTTGAAGACTCGACTCATGATCTTGAGTTGGCAGCAGTCTTGTTTGGCTTAAAGATTGGGAGGCGTTATCTTTTTGGGGTTCATATTCATGTGTTCATTGGTAATAAAAGTCTTTCATATGTGTTTATCCAAAAAGATCTAAAACTTCATCATAGAAGGTGGTTAGTCTTATTGAAGGACTATGATATGAGCATTATGTACCACCTGAGTAAAGACAATATTATAGCATATTGTCTATGGGGAGTGTTGCATACATTGAGTATTATAAGAAAGAGTTTGTGAGGTTCATCAGCTTTTTGGTTGGGAGTTTTGTTGGTTAATTCAACCAAAGGCAATGTCTTGGTTCAAAATAGTTTAGAATTTTCTTTGGTGGCTGAGATAAAAGAAAAGCAAGATAGAGATCCTATTTTGTTTAGGTTGAAAGAAGTAGTTAAGAGTTAGAAATTTGAGGTTTATCCCAAGGGGTAGATGGTGTTCTTCATTGTCAAGGTATACTATATATTCCAAATATGGATGATTTGACACAATGAATATTAGTAGAAGCTCACAATTTTTGGTATTCTATTGACCCAAAAGTCACTAAGATGTACCATTTACGAAAGTCTATTGGTAGAATGGCATAAAAAAAGAAATTGTACAATTTATAACTAAGTGTCCAAATAGCCAGCAGTTTAAGGTTGAGCACCAGAGAACTAGTGGTATGCTTTAAGAGATCAACATTCCTACTTGGAAGTGGGATGCGGTGAATATTGTAATGACCCTTCAGGTTGTTTACCATATTCTTTCTTATTTTCACTAGTAGAGCTTCTCTATAGATTTCCCAAGTCATTTATGACTTGTTGGAAATGATAGTTTAGTTATCAGGCAGTTTATTTGGTTTTTATGGTCATTCACTATTTAGAAGTCTTCGCTGGTTCTAAATGGCCGCAGGCACAAACTTAAGTTAAATGATATTTTATGCAAATTTTTATGATGCTAGTAGCTCCAGAATATCAATACTAGGCTGAGTAGACGTTGGGTTTGGGTCTCGAGACACCCGAGCTAATTTTGACCTATTAGTCAAAAGGTTAGGAAAAAAATATAGTTGTGGGACCCACATATAGTCGAAGCAACCTCGAATGGAAATTCTGAGTTTGCCCTAACATTTGGAACATCAAATTTGGTATGGTTACATAGTTTGTTTTCATATACGGTATTCTAAATGAATTTCAAACACCCAGTTGAGTCTATTCTTAGACTTATAAAATCTGGTGTACTGTGTAACGGGTTCCACGGCAATCATGGTTTCTATGTTCTAATCACGACAAGTCCGATCCATCCATCATGTTGCAATTTTTAGGCCCTAATTATGATCGCCTCCCACAAGAGCAGGCCAAAGAGATGCCGTGATCGTTGGTCTGGGTCTGCGTTAGTAGGATCTGAGTACCTGGTATGTGTATAAATAGACACCAAAATCATAATCTTAGCCATTCTTCACCCATCTCTTGAGATAAAAAATCCTAAATAGTATTATTACTCAAAATTGAGGCTTATACGTGACTTGGGAGCTTGGTTAACATTTATTTTTTGATTATCTTCTGATCTGAGGTAAGAATTCACCCTTTTCTTTATGAAATTTCTTGATTTCTTGGTAAAACCCCCCCACCACCCCAAAGATTTAGGACTTAATTTTAGACCCATTTTATCTTGGTTTTTGCCTATTTTTTAGGGTAATGATTCCTTGATCTTGGTAGAATGTTGGGTTGGTTTCGAAAATATGATTTATGTAAGTAGGATCCACATGGGGTTATGAGGTGATTTTTGGACTCAAAGAACAATGGTGCAAAATAGGTATCCTTATTCTTATATTGATGAGTAGAATGTGTTTTTTATATTTTGGCATCTTGAGGAGGCTTCTTGTAACGAAAAAGTAAGAGTTTAGTGGTTCGTTGAGCTTTGTTCAATGTCGAGTTAGGCTTGGTTTATCCCATGTCATATTGAGATATCTCATAGTCTTCTTATTATATTGTGTTTGATTTAGGATGGCTTTAGGTATTGGATTGATAAAATACTAGACTTGGGTTAGTTGTACCAATTTGGATATTTTGAAACCATAGAGTTAAACACTTAGCTGATTTACTTGTGCCTTAGGTTAATTGGACTTCATTACTCATTTTTAGAATGAGAATTCCTTAGATTAGTCAAGTTAGGTAAGACTGCTTTAGATACCCATATTTAGGGTAAGTTGGACTTAGTTTCTTACAATAATAAAGGTTGCCTTAGTTTCCATTGACTTAGTTGAAGTGCTTTAGAAGAATCTCTATCTTATTGAAAATTATGGTGTGTTATCCATCTAAGAGTGGATTTAGATACCTTAGCCTAATCTAAAGTAGGATTTAATTTAAAATGTATTTTGGGGAATTAGAAGTGGGATCTTTAACCAACCTTAAGTCAAGATTGATGAGTAGTTATATTGAAATCCTTATAAGCTTATTAAATACATAGAGGATGCCCTTTCGAGGCAATATTAGGGAACCTTGAGACTTGTTGGTTATGATGAATAATGTTAGAAGTAATGCCTAATGATTATGTCATATGTATGATTTACTAGTTAAGCTTATGATGGGCTATCGTTTGTGGTATTGTTTGGCCATTGATTGGGCTATCAAATATGCTATTGAATGAGCCCTTGACAATGATATTGTCTAAGTCATAAATTATGTTATTGACTATACTATGAAAAAGCTATAGATTATGCCATTGATTAACTATTGCCCAAAGTATTGATAAGCTATCTATTATGCTAATAATAAGCCTTGACCATGCTATTGATAAGTCACTATCTGTGATATTGCTTGTGATTATAATTATGCTAATCAATTATGCTAGTAGTCATGCTAGAAAACATCCTTATTGATGATGTTAGCAAATGTGTTATTAATTTTTCTAGAAATAATGCTTATTAATTATACGAGATGTTATTTTATTAATTATGTAAGAAATCATAATGCTTGAGTATATTGTCACATATGACATTGCTTAATCCTAGTTCAATTCCAGAAGGTGACTATGATGATATATTAATATCCAGCAAGGTCGAAGCATGATTATGATAATTTATTGATACCCGAAAAGAGCAAAGAATAATTATGATAATATGTTGATACCCAACAAGGATGGAGGATGATTTGATGATATGTTGATACTCGGCAAGGCTGGATAATGATCATGATGATATACTGATACTCGATAAGGATGGAGGATGATTATGATCATATATTGATACCCTGCATGGTTAAAGAATTATGATGATATATTGATGTCTGATAAGGCTGGTGGATGATTATTTTGATGTGCCTATGTGTACATCTATCGGTTTGTGTCCAGCTATGCCCTATATAAGGTTATTATATATATACATATATATATGTAAATACATGTATATATATATACATTTGTATATATATATACATATATATATACACATGTACATACATATATGTACATGTATATATATATATATGTATACACATGTATATACACGTATATATATGTGTGTGAGTGTACATCTATGGGTTTGAGTCGGGCTATGCACTATATAAGGCCATTATATATATATATGTATAATATATATATATAATATATATAATATATATATATACAAGTTAGGTATGATGTGAATGTTAGGGGTGTCGGATATAGCCTGAATGTGGTAAATATAATAATTAGTGGACTTGTGAGAATTAGTGATATATGTCGATTAGTGATAAACGATTACAAAGTAGTATAGTTGATGATTAAAGGTGAATAAGGATTAGTGGTAGATATTGTTTAAGTGACTAATCCTGACTAGTTGGTAAACAAGGATTGGTTGGTAAAGGTTGATTACTAAATAAATGATTTTAGTTGATAAATATTGGTTATCAAATAAAGGTTGATTAGAAGATATATGGTGAATAGTTGGTAAATGATGCTTAGAGATTATATGATGATTAGTAGTCAAATGATTTAGTTAATAAGAGATGGTTAAATAATAAATGTTGACTAGTGAGTATCGATGATAAGGTTGTTAAATGATGGTATTATTATGGAATGTGGGTACATTATCAAATGTTGGAATGATCGGTTAATGACAAATTGAAGCTTGTGATTTTTTGTGTGATGCCTTGTTATATGTTATGATTCTGAATTATTTACTTATATCAATATGACAAATTTTCCTTGTATTGACGCCTTATGTTATATTATTATTTTGGTTACATTATTATTTTGTATGGCAGTATTGGAGATAATTCAGATTCATTTATATACCTTGACTTATCTATGATATCTTGTATTTTATCATACTTATATCATAATTTAACCCGATTGGCCAATGATTCCTACTAAGTTCCTATTATTTTGGTACTCATACTACACTTCGAAACCTTTTAGTGCAGATCTGAGTAATAGTTGTCACTATTAATCATTGATCGTGTTGTGTTGATTATCGAGAGATAGGGTGAGCTCTTGGAGTTGGACTTACCTATTTCTTTCTATCTTTATATATTCAATATTTTCTTATTGAGATAGATGTTGTTGACTATTCTAAGTCCATAAGTTGTATTATTATTAGATGCTTTTATACTGGCTCTACCATGTTGTGGGAAGGTTTCTTGTATCAAAATTTTTTATCTATATAGAATAATTTGCTTATTTATATGTTGTATTCTTTAAATTCACCTTATGTTTGATATTTTTCACCAAATTAACCCATTGAGTTAGCTCTGGGTTAGGGTTTGGCATACCTACTGGCAGGATTTAGTAAGTGTCATCATGACTCATAATTTGGGTCGTGACAAATATGGACTTCCATACTGGATTACCTTGTACTGATTCACAACATGATTCAATTTGGGTTATTGTGGACCGAATGACTAAGTCAGGCTATATCTTGCAAGTTAGCACTTTAGATTTGGCCGAAGATTATGCTAAATTCTATCTTAGGGAGTTGGTGATTTTGCATGGAGTCCCTTTAAATATTATTTCAGATAGAGGTACCCAGTTTACCTTCTAATTTTGGAAAACTTTTTAGAAGGTTCTTGGTACTCAAGTTCATCTTAGTACGGCTTTTCACCCGCAGATAGATGGTCAAGTAGAGAGGACCATTCATACTTTAAAGGATAAACTACGAAAGTGCGTGATTGATTTCAGGGATAGTTGGGATAATCATTTGTCATTGATTGAGTTTGCCTATAATAACAGCTATCTCATATTAGTTGGTTTGAGGTTAGTGAAGCTTTTTTAATAGGGACAGATTTAGTGGATAAGGCAATTCAAAAAGTTTAGATGATTAGGGAAAGGCTGAAAACTACTCAAAGTAATCAGAAATCTTATGTAGATCTGAGGAGGATGGAGCTTGAGTTTGATATTGGTGATTTTGTCTACTTCAAGGTTTCTCCCATAAAGGGGTGAAGAGGTTTGGTAAGAAAGGAAAGCTCACTCCTCCCTATGTTGGTCTTCACAAATTTTTGAGTCGGTATGGTAAGGAAGCCTATGAGTTAGAGTTGTTGACAGATTTAGCATCCGTTCATTCCTTTTTCAATGACTCCTTGTTAAAGAAATACATTGGTGACCCAGCGTCAGTAGTCCCTTTAGAGAGTATAGGTGTGAAGGATAGTCTCTCTTATGAAGAGGTCCCAATTGAGATCCTTGATCATTATATTCGTAGGTTGTTGAATAAAGAGGTTGCTTTAGTAAAGGTTCTATAAGGAAATTTGTTGGTTGACGGAGCTACTTAGGAAGCAGAGGCAGATATGATGACCAATTACCCCATCTTTTCTCTTAAAACACAATTCAAACTTGAGGTAATAGTTTTCTTAATTAATTTATTCATTTAATTCTATCACAAGACACCCCACTATTTTTATGTCATAGCATGAATGTATGAGTTTGGTTTAATTTATGTATCAATTATAGATTCAGATATAAATATATTATTCATCCCATAAGAGTTCAGCAAAAACTACAGCTTTTTCCTAGTATTTCAGCATAGTTAATTTCATTGGGGATGAATCATCCTAAGGGAGAGATATTGTAATACCCCAAGTTTTTAAGCTCTAGACTCACCGACATATACATAAATAAATTAGTTGTTCAATGCCATCAGTCTTACCTTAATCCGATATCATAGTTAAAAGTTAGGGAAAAACTTTTAAGGAACTGTCAAATTGCCAATGACAATGACTTTAGTAATGACTTGTTGCTAGGACATAAAGAGTAATAGTGAAGATTCATTATCACAATATTAAGGGACTAAAAATTTTAGTGCAGTGACGACGAGTCCAGCATACAACTCATTATTAGTTTGAACGAGTTATTAGGTGGACCTATATCACAATAGTAAGGAACCTATGAAATTAACTCCTTGACTACGACTCTTCATGAAGGCTCAAGGTTAGGCTAAACGAATCATTAGAAGAGGCCATTGTCATAATAGTGAAAAACCGACACTTAGGCCCTTAGTTCATGACTCCAAGACACGACTCATGACCAAACTAAATGAGTCATTATCTGAGTTGTTCTGACTATTTCTAGAAAATTTCTAAACAACTTTAGAAGGGTTGTTTTCTCTTTTACTACTCTTTAAATATTAAATCAACATCGTTTAGACTTTCCCAAGGCTATAATATAAGGGGAAAATATCCCAAATTCAGCTTATATTGGTTAGTTTCCCATCTCACATACTCAGTACATTCAAAGTACTTATTGCACACTTTTCAAACACTTTATTGTCTTTTAATATAGGCTTTGATGCTCATCGCCCAGATCATGTTTAGTACTATTTGGTACCATATTTAGCAGTAGTGTTTGGTGAGTCCTCATCATCGAAGCTAGTTATCAGTATTTGCTTTCACCATTTTTTTTGTTTAAGTCAGCTGGAGTTTGTTGGGGGCATGTTCCAATATCTCATATTAGAAGGGGCTTTATGATAGATAGTTAGTAATATTTCATCATGTTGGGTATTTTTAGATAGTCTTATTTTTGGTAACCAGTATTTCATTTATTTATTACTATTTCACTTTAGTTTAGCTTTCACTCATTATGTTATTTTGTCAGCATTCTTAGTGTTATGCTAGGCCATCGGTTAGCTTGGGGTCACTTGTGACTCTAAGCTTTTTGTTATAACAATGGGGCAATCTCGGGTTTTAATGAGCCTTTGGGTCATTTTCTATATTTCCACTTATTTTTGCCATTAGAGATTTTCCATAGCTACCCCAAGTATTTACGACTTGCTAGAACTAAAAGCTCGATCACCAGGAAGTTCATTTTATTTTTAGAGTCAATTCCCAATTTAGAAGTCTTCGCTTGTTCCAAATGGCAACCAGGCAAAAAACCAGTAAAATGATCTGTGATGCAAATACAAACTGCACCAACAACTCTAGAATATTGTTTAGGCTAGGTAGACCTTTGGTTTGGTTTCCAATGCACCCGAACTCATTTTGACCTATTGGTCAGAAAGTTGAAAAATTTGAAGGTTAGGTGTGGGACCCATATTTGGTCGAAATGACCTCTAATAGAAAATCCAACTTTGCTAATGTATCTAAAATGTCAAATTTAGTATGGTTAAATAGTTCATCTATCTAATTTGGATATCGAATGAATCCTGAGGTGTCATTGAAAAACATGGAAAATTTTCAAATTTTATTGGTACTAAGGTGTGTGTGATCTCATAAAAGGCATCATGATCTCCCTATGATGATAGTCATATAAGGGTCACGATTGCCATTGTGTGATCTCCACGCCTGGATGGTAATTGCAATACCTGGGTGCCTAAGTTGGATATTTAAAGTCCTTTTAAGCCTTGTTTTGGGCACTTTTCTCTCATTCTAGAGACCAAGAAACCCTAAAATGGTGTTCTAACTCAAATTGAGTCTTCATAGTGTCTTTGGAACTTATTTAACATATATTTCCATGATTGACAATGGATTTGAGGTATGAATCTATCAAGACTCAAAACAGGGCATAGCCGTGACGGGTATCTTAAGTCCATCGAGGACTGGAGACCACCTTCTTTGCCTAGTCAATTAGAACTCTAAAACAGAAAACAACTAATACCCAGTCAGTGGATGAATTTTGAACATATATCAAGATAGAGTAAATGGTAACTCGAAGTCTCAGAATGTCAACAACCAATACCAAGTCTACAGTAATCCCCAAGCCTCTAAACCAAATAATAACCTACATTGGGACACGCCCCCGACCCTACCAATGACAATGATAATGTAAATGTAAAGTCTTCTATTCTAATTTATGGAAGGGACACTGATAGAATGATTAAGTCTTTTAGAGAATGGAAGCTCACCACTTCATGTCAAATGACCGACTCTGAGATAACCTAGCATTACATGAGAAAAGTAGAAGTTCGTTTGGACCCTGTATCATTTGGGGATACAATATCTGGAGATGATTAGTAGGGTGAGAACTATCATAGAACTCAGGATAAGAATAAAGTAATATTAGTCAAAAGTTAAATTTCAAAATCACTATACATATTCACATACATGCATACATATATATGAAATAGATGTTTGGTGTTACATCCTGGATTTTGGCCGTAGAAATTTTCCTTAAAATCCATTCTCCGGACCCAATACTACTCTAGGGTATGAGTAGTATGCTGCGGTATGGGTGGTATGGTCTTGTCTTAAGCTGACTAGTGTTAGTTGGTAGGATAGATTTGATCATTAGAATGGTCATGAATTAGGGGTATGAGTATAAGGATTGATAGGAGTCATATCAGTGACTCGTATGGTGGGTAGTGTTTGATCCTCTTAGTAATTCATTCTGTCAGGGATATGAATCATGGGTAAGGATCATATACTAATTTTATGACTTGGTTGGATGAGTCGTATGCTAGACAGTGTCTAATCCAAAGGTTAATGCCTGGGTACGACTGGTAAAAACCAATCATAAGGAAGGGTAGACTCGTAAAGGGGTCAATCATATCCCTGTGATGGGTTTTTAAGGGACTTAAGTGGGGGTAGTTTGGACATTTCTCTACTTACCCTCATTATGACCCACGACTTCTCATACACTTAGGAGGTTATTTACCCTATTATTCATTTCATGAACACTTAGAAAACTATTTCTGAACACATCATAATTCTCTTAAGAGCATTTAGGGTAACAAAGATAGGGTTTTAACTTAGGGATTGCTTTGGGGCTTTCTTTGGTGATTTTCTTCTATTATCTTGCTCGACTTAAAGTATGTGTCTCGTCCCTACTTATTACTTCTAAGAATGCATGGATTTTATGAAAGTTTTTATGGTTTCAATATTGCATGGTTTATGGTTTCAACTACTAATTAGGGGTTTTGTTTAGAATGTCTAGGTTATGGTTTCCTATGGTTAATTATTCTTTTATATACATCAATTATTGTTTTGGGTAATTGGATTGCATAGTAATGATTTAATGGTCTTTGAAATTAGTTTTGGTTATATTATGCCCCTAAGGTGTTTGATAAAATACTTATAAAGATATGTTCATTGCATTGACTTCTTTAAATGGAACTCTTTTTTGTTTTCAGCTTATATATGAAACTCTCAATGGCTTACAAAGGTTAAAGCCTAATTGGTTATACTTGCGAAGAACATGGTAGTCTCCCAAGAGGTTAATATGGTAAACAAAAAGGTCACTTGAGAGTCCTCTTAACCAAAATAGTTTGGCTATGGATAAATCTTGCAAGTATGGTCTGTATGATGATAGCACTACAAATTGTCCTTTGTTAATAAATGGTAATTGGGTTGTTTAGACATGTCTTTAATTTGACCATTAATGGTGGGATGTGTAACTAAGTCATGGAAGGTAGAGATTTTAGGGGGACCAAAACTGGATACTTATATTTGCCGATATAAGGGGTGTTCAATGACCACGTGCGATTTACATTTTATATTGAAGGGACGTACAAGTCATCCCATAGGATATTTCTCGATTTTACGACTACACGCATTGGGACTCTTTCAGCTGAGGGAGCTGAACCCATACGGCCTATGGGTGTGGTTAAACGGCAAGGTTATACGACCCAGGTAATGGTTTTAAATACATGGTAAACCTAAATTCCCTTTCGCAGCACTTATATATATGTATGGTTGTATGCATTGTGGATGGTTTTACTTGGTTGTTTAAATGGGATTACTTTATCCTTATCCTGAGATACATGGAAGCGATCATTCACTAATCTGTCTACTAACGGTCGTATACCCAAGCTATCCATGAATCAGTTGTTTGACTTCTTCTATATAATAATTAACTCAGGAATAGCATTTAGATTTAAGTGGTGAGCTTCTATCTTTTTGGAAGGCTCTATTTCATGATATAGACATTCTTGGACATTTTGTTTTTGTTTTAGAAATTGGTTTTTGCCATGGTTGAGGGTATGTCCCAACCGGATATTTGTATTCATTTGGATAGAGGCTTTATGGTACTTCTAGGGTTAGAATAGGTGGGATCGGTATTGGTGTCAGCCTTAGCATTAGAATAAGTTTGGAGGCTGGCATCATCAGACATGATTTCTCACTGTTCCATCGTATCATTATCAAATTTCATTTTGATATTCTCTTTGGTTTGGTATGGTGTAGATAGTTGGTTTGGTGTGGATAGACTCGATTGGGTCGATCACTGTTGTGACCCTATCTTATAGTCTTTATAAGAGCAATATACAATCTTATTATATGCTTGAAATATAGCTCATCTAAGATTGTGAAAGGTGGTTAGGTTGGGTTAAGGGGGCAGTCCCTATTCTTGGTTGGAATTGGGATCCTATTACATCTAGGACCTAGATTGGGTCATGACAAGTTGGTTTCATAGCCAGGTTCATGGTCAACTTAGAAGTTTACAAAGTCATGTCGTGTAGAGTCTTTTTTAAAGGTGTGAAGTGTGTCTAACTTATAAGAGAGAGGCTGTGAGATATTTAGGAATGTTTCACTTTCTTGAAATTCTTAGTCCTAGAATCTTCTCAAATCCTTTGTTATTTGTCTTTCAGATTATTCATCCTAGCTCTGAAATACAATGAAATTTTTCCATCCCTTATGGGGATAATGCTAAAGGGGTACCTCCTACGTTTTGATTACATCTTTGATATCATGGTCTTATTCCTAATTTTATTAGAGTTCTTCCTACTTCTCCTCAGGTCCCTTGGGGTAAAATGACAAACAGAGAGTTTTGTCAGTTTATTCAAGTTATTACTCAAATGGTCGTTACTAATGTTGAGCAGAGAGAAATTAGTGCTTTGTCTATTGAGGTTACAAAGGTTGGTCAATTTATGAAGATGGTTCATCCTACTTTTATGTGAGTAAAGGTGGAGGAAGACCCACAAGGCTTCTTGGATAAACTGGAGAAGATATTTCAGGTTATGCAGGCTTCTAATATGGAGGGAGTTAGCTTTGCGTCTTATCATATTAAAGATGTTGCTTATCAGTGGTATAAAGAGTGGGATAGAGATAAGGGTGATATGGAAGAGTAAGGGTTATGGCAGGCCTTTCCTAATCCCTTCATGGATTATTTCTTTCCTCAGGAGTTGAGGGAATTTAAAATGGAAGAGTTTGTGTACATCAAGCAAGGAAGGATGTCTGTGAGGGATATGCCTTGAAGTTTCATTAGTTTTCAAGGTATTCTCCTAATTTGATGGTTTTTATGAGGTCGAGTATGAAGAAGTTTCCTTTCGAGTTGAATAGAGATTTGATTTAAGAGAGAAATAATGCTTTACTCATTATGGATATAGACATCTCTAGGTTGATAGTTTATAAACAATAGGTTGAGGACGAGAAGAGAAGACAGGTAAAATTTGAGGATATGCAAGAGAAGTGGGGTAGGTTTTCTAATCAAGAAAGTGTATAGTATCAAGGTGGTAGAGATGGTGGCAAGTGGTAAAAAAGAAGTAGGGAAGTTCTGGTTCTTTTTCTACTGTCAGTGCTCCTTACCCACAGTAGTCGGGCGATAGGCATCACCAAGGTGGTGATAATTCTCGAGCTCATGTTGCCCAATCTCAGGTGATTGGAGGTCAGTTTATTTTTTCATGTCCTCTCTATTGGTTTAGTAGTCGTTCACATAGGGGATTTTATGAGAAATGTAGAGATACATGCTTCAAGTATGGTCAGGTAGGCCATAGGCTCAAGGATTGTCCGGTCAACAAGGTTGCTACAGGGGCTAATAATATTTTGGTGGTTTCACCTTCTACTCCGACACCTGGTGGTGTGGCATCTGCTTATGTTACTGCTCTTAATTCTAGTATTGGTCAGAATAGGTTGTATGCTTTGGTGTCGCAGCAAGAATTCGAGGCATCACCTGATGTTATTACTCGTATGTTATAGCCCTTTTCCCGTGACATTTATTATTTGCTTAATCTGGGCTCCACTTTTTCTTATGTGACTCCTTATATAGTTGTCTTTTGGTTTTGATCCAAAAATTATTTTGGACCCTTTTTTTGTTTTTACCCCAGTAGGAGACTCGGTTATTGCTAAACGGGTCTATAGAGGGTGTATCCTCTCTATTGGTGATAGGAAAACCTTGGTAGATCTGTTTAAGTTGGGGATGGTGGATTTTGATATGATTTTAGGCATAGATTAGGTGCATTCTTGTTATGTATCTTTAGACTGTCGGACTCCTAAGGTCATCTTTAGATTCCATAGTGAGCTAGAAATAGAATAGAAGGGTTGTTCTTTAGCTCCTAAGGGAGATTTATTTCTTATCTTAGAGCTTAAAGGCTAATCTCTAAAAGATGTTTGTATCACTTGGTCCGAATTAATGATTCCAACTTAGAAGGTCCTTCTTTGCAGTCAGTTTTGATAGTTAATGAGTTTCCAAAGAACGTTTTGAATGATCTTCGTAGTGTTCCTCTGGATAGGGAATTAGAGTTTTGTATTGATTTGTTTTTGGACACTCATTCAATATCTATTCCTTTGTATAGAATGGCTCTGGCTGAGTTAAGGAACTCAAGTAGAAAATTAAGGATATTCTAGATAAAGGGTTTATTCATCCTAGTATTTCTGCATAGGGTGCACTGATGCTGTTCCTGCTTAAGAATGATGGTTCCCTTTGGATCTGCATTGACTATAAGAAGTTGAACAAGGTAATGGTCAAGAACAAATATCCTCTTCCAAGGATAGATGATCTATTTAATCAGTTACAGGGTGCCAAGTACTTTTCCAAGGTAGATCTTCAGTAAGGGTACCATCAGCTAAAGATTAGGGAGGTGGATATCCCTATGATGCCTTTTCATACTTGGTATAGGCATTTTGAGTTCTTGTTGATGTCATTTAGGTTGACAAATGCTCCAGCAATATTTATGGATTTATTGAACAGGGTGTTAAAACAGTATATGGATCTCTTTGTTATTGTGTTTATAGATGACATTTTAGTGTATTCAAAGAGTAAGATGGATCATGCTAGTCACCTCTGTGTGGTGATATAGGAGTTAAAGGAACAATGGTTGTTTTCTGGGTTCTCTAAGTGTGAGTTTCGGTTGAATGCAATGACTTTCTTAAGTCATATTATTTTTAGTGAGTGGATAACGATTTATCCTTAAAAGGTTGCTGCGGTGAAAGGGTGGCCTAGGCCCTTGACTCTATCTGATGTTCAAAGCTTCTTGGGTTAAGCTGGGTCATATAGATGGTTTATGGAAAGCTTTTCGTCGATGCTACTCCTTTGACTACGTTAACTCAAAAGAAGGTTAAGTTTTCTTTGTCAGATGCATGTGAGAGGAGTTTTGAGAAGTTAAAGGATAGGTTGACTTTGTCTCTGATTTTGACTTTGCCAAAAGGCAATGAGGGGTTTGTGGTTTATTGTGATGCACCTCGAGTAGGGCTTGGTTGTGTTTTGATGCAGGATAGAAAGGTGATTTCCTATGCTTCTAGACAGTTGAAGGTGCATGAGAAGAATTTTCCTACTAATGATTTGGAGTTGTTGGTGGTTGAGTTTGCTTTGAAGATATGGAGGCATTATCCGTATGGTGTTCATGTGGATATCTTTTCGGATCATAAGAGTCTTCAGTATGTGTTCACATAGAATGAGCTTAATCTCAGGCAAAGGAGATAGCTTAGATTCTCAAGGGTTATGATATGAGTCTTCACTATCACCCGAGAAAGACTACCGTGGTTGCTGATACTCTTAGTAGGTTGTATATGGGAAGTTTGGATCATGTGGAAAAAGGAAAGTGGGAATCGGTGAAGGATATTCACTAGTTGGTAAATCTTGGATTTCATCTCATGGATTCTAAAGATGGTGGTGTTATGGTGTAAGAAGTGTGTCGATTATCTCTTGGTGCAGAGATTAAGGAGAAGCAAGTGTTGGATCCGGTCTTAATAAAAATCAAGAGTGACATTGGTAGGCAAAAAGTGTCAATGTTTGAGATTAGTGGTGATGTTACTTTGCGGTACCAAGGGAGGTTGTGTGTTCTGAATGTTGACAGGTTGTGATAAAGGGTTTTGGTTTAGGCGCATGATTCGCGCTATATTGTACACCCTGGCTCGACAAAGATGTATCACGATCTTAAGGAGATCTATTGGTGGAATGGTATGAAGAGAGATATAGTTGACTTCATGGCCAAGTGCATAGTGTGTCAACAGGTTAAGGTTGAGCATAGAGGCCTGATGGGTTACATCAAGAAATAGAGTTTCCTAAATGGAAACGGGAGATGAATAATATGAATTTTGTGACTGGTCTTCCTCAATCTCGCAACCAATTTTATTCGATTTGGGTCATCGTGGATAGGATGACTAAGTTTGCTCACTTTCTACCGGTAAGGACTACCTTTTTGGTGAAAAATTATGTGAAATTGTATCTTCAAGAGATTGTGAAGCTGCATATGGTGCGTTCTTTGATTATTTCTGATCGTGGTACGCAGTTTACATTTTAATTCTGGCAGTCTATCCAAAAAGGGTTGGGGATTGAGGTTAGTCTGAGTATGGATTTTCATCCGTAGTCGAACGAGCAAGTGGAGAGAATGATTCATACATTGGAAGACATGCTTTGGGCATGTGTGATTGATTATGGTGGCAGTTGGGTTGAGCATCTACCTTTGGTAAAGTTTTCTTACAAAAAGCTATTATTCTAGTATTGGTATTACCTTTGGTAAAGTTTTCTTACAAAAAGCTATTATTCTAGTATTGGTATTACTCTTTTTGAGACATTGTATGGTAGGAGGGGTAGATCCCCTATTGGATGGTTTGAGCTTAGTGAGGCATATATGTTTAGTGCCGATTTGGTCTATCAAGCTATGAAGAAGGTGAAGGTTATTTGGGATAGGCTTAAATCTTCTCAGAGTTGTCAAATGTCTTATGTGGATGTTAGGCATAGAGATGTGGAGTTTGAGGTAAGGGATAGGGCGTTCCTAAAGGTACCTCTCACGAAGGAAGTATTGCGGTTTGGCAAGAAGGGAAAGCTCAATCCTCAGTTTATTGGTCCTAATGTGATTTCACAGAGAGTTGGTAATGCAGCTTATGAGTTGGAGTTTTCATCTAGTTTGGGTTTGGTTCATCCGGTTTTTTATGTTTCCTTAATGAGGAAGTGTATTGGTGATCCTTCTTTCGTCATTCCTTTGGAGGGGTTGGATATGTTGGATTTTCTATCGTATGAAGAGGTCCCGGTCAAGATATTTGATAGGCAAGTTTATTGATTATGGACCAAGGATGTGCCTTCGATTAAGGTTCTATGGCAGAACCATATAGTGGAAGAAGCTACGTGGGAAGCAGAAGAGGACATGTAGTCCAAGTATCCATTCTTTTTTTCTTCTCCTGGTATTCGTGCGGAATGTATGTGTTCTTGAAAAAATCTTTATTTTCTGAGTTTATTAAAGAAAAGATTGACATCTTTGCCTCTTTGTTTTTTAACATTTTTAAAAGGGATGTTTGATAATTCAAATGACTCAGTGTATGGTTACCCCTACCTTATCCGTCATTCGGGGACGAATGTTCCTAGGGTGGTGAATGTTACATCCTGGGTTTTGCTAGTAGAAAATTTCCTTGAAATCCATTCTCTGGACCCAATACGACTCTAAGGTATGAGTCGTATACTGGGGTACCAATGGTATGGTCCTATTGTAAGCTGTCCAATGTTAGTTGGTGGGATGGTTTTGATCATTGGAATGGTCACGACTTATGGATGCGAGTCGTAAGGATTTATATGAGTCATATCAGTGAATCGTATGGTGGTCAGTGTTAGATCCTCCTGGTACTTAATTCTGCCAAGGATACGGATCATGGGTACGGATTGTATGCTGATGTTACGTCTTGGTTGGATGAGTCATATATTGGACAGTTTCTGATCCAAAGGCCGAGGCTTGGGTACAACTGGTGGAAACCAATCTTAAGGAAGGGTGTACTCGTAAGAGGGTCAGTCGTATCCTTGTGATAGGTTTTTAAGGGACTTAAGTGGGGGTATTCTGGACATTTCCCTACTTACCCTAATTATGACCCACGACTTCTAATACACTTAGGAGGTTATTTACCTTATTATTCTATTCATTAAAACTTAGAAAACTATTTCAAAACACATCATAATTTTCTCAAGAGCTTTTGGGGAAAGAAAGCTATGATTTCAACTTAGGAATTGCTTTGGGGCTTACTTTGGTGATTTTCTTCCATCATCTTTCTCGGTTTAAGGCCTGTGTCTCTTCGCTACTTTTTACTTCTAAAAAGGCATGTATTTTATGGGTGTTTTCATGGTTTCAATGTTGAATAGTTTATGATTTTCAACTATTAATTGGGGGTTTTGTTTATAATGGCTTGGTTGTGGTTTCCTATGGTTAATTATGCTTTTATATGCATTAATGATGGTTTTGGGAAATTGGATTCCATGGTAATGGTTTAATGGTCTTTGGAATTGGTTTGGTTATATTATTCCCCCAAGGTGTTTGAAAAAATGCTTATAAAGATATGTTCATTGCATTGACTTCTTTAAATGGAACTCTTTCTTGTTTTCAGCTTATATATGACAGGCAAAATACCTCGATGGACCCTTGTACTTGGTTCGGTTTGTAAAGTGGATACTCTTATTTACATGTTTGTCATCTGGACCATTAGGCTCATTAAAAAGCAATATTTTCAACCCTATTTTGGTGTGTGTAAAACAATTGCCATCACATCAACTTCCACGTTAGCGTCCACGTCATTTTAAATGCTACATTAAATTCCATATCATTTTTAAAATGCCACATAAAAAATTAAATTTTAAAAAAATGAAAAATTTAAATTTAGAATTTAAAAAAAGGAAAAATTGGCAGCTTCTTCCTTTGCTACTTCTTCTTGTTCATATGAACAAACACACACCATCAATTCATTCATATAATTAACAATCCATAATTGGCCTAGTAATTAATATTTGGCCAAAAAAAAGGGCAGAAAGATCCAATTTTTCTTCTCATAGAAAAAAAATTAACAATATAAACAAAAGGAAGTAAGGATATCAAATGTAAATACGACCTCCATATAATCTTCGAATCAACTCTTGCTGCTTCTCGGCAGGGTAACCTTACATTTCAAGTAACAAATTGATTTCACAAAAATAATAAATGAGTTACTGGTAAGGATGGGGGTGGGGAGTTGTACTGGTGCGAAGAAAAAAGGTTCTGGATGGTTGGGGTGGGATGGGGTGGTGGCTATACTAGTGCAAAGCAAAAAGGTTTTGGGTGGTTGGGGTTGGGTGGAGGTGGGGGTAGGGGTGGAGTGGTTGTAGCCAGCGGAGAAGAAAGATTTATGAGGTTGGGGTTGGGGTTAGGGCCGCAAGCAACCTTGGGGCTACCATGTTGCGGGAGTGGGGGACTTTTTAATTTTTTTTTATTTAATTATTATAATATATTGTGAAGAGTAACAAAAAAGATTAAGAAACAAGAACTTAGAGGGAGAAAATAGAGAAGAAGGGAGAAAAAAACTCAAATGGCTCCAACAATGGTGTTGGAAGCAAATGAGGAAGAAGGAGTATGAAAAGGGCTTATTAAGACTGTTGAGCCCTATTTTTGATGGCTTACGCATGGTTGGAGGTTGAAATACATGATCCTATATGGTCCCAGCCACATAGGATGCCAGGTTAAAAAAAAGTGTTTAAAATGTTGTTTCTTAATAGGTTTAAGGGTCATGATGACAAACATATAAGTAGGAGTATCCACTTTACAAATCGAACCAAGTATAAGGGTCCATCGAGCTATTTTGCCTATATGAAACTATAAATGGCTTAAATGGATTAAAAAGGTTAATGAATAATCGGTTATTCTTGTGGAGAACATGGTAGTCGCCAAAGTGGTTAATATGGTAAACGGAAAGGAACTTGAGAGTCCCCTAAGCCTAAATGGTTTGGCTATGGATAAATCTTGAAAGTATGGTTGGTATGACGATACCACTACTGGCCTTGTTTCATAAATGGTAATTAGATTGTTTGGACATTGTTTTAATTTGGTTATTAATGGCAGAATGTGTAACTAAGCTATGAAAGGTGGAGGTTCCGGGGGTATCAAAACTGGAAACTCATATTTGCCGATATAAGGGGTCTTCTATGACCATGTGCTAGTGTCATATTTTATATTGGAGGGACGTGCTAGTCATCCCATGGGATATTTCCTGGTCGTGTGGCTACACGTACTGGGACTCTTTCATCAGGGGGAGTTGAGCTCATATGGCCTATTGGTATGGTTGAATAGCAAGGTTACACAGCCCAGGTAAAGGTTTCAAATGCATGGTAAACTCGGATTCCCTTTCCCGGCACTTAGATATATATATGTTTGTATGCATCATGGATTGTTTTACTTTGTTGATTAAATGGGATTAATTCATCTGTATCCTGAGATACATGCTAGTGGTTATTAGCTAACCCATCTACTAACGGTTGTATACCCACTCTATGCAAGAAATAGCCATATGACTCCTCCTACGTAGTAATTAACTCGGGGACAACATTTGGATTGAAGTAGTAAGATTCCATCTTTCTGGAAGGCTCCATTTCATGATATGGACATTCTTAGATATTTTGCTTTTTTTTGGATATTGGTTTTGTCCATTGTTTGGGCATATCCAAATTGAATATTTGTATTCATTTGGATAGAGGCTTTGTGGTACTTCTGGGCGTTGGTACAAGCAGGATCGATAGTGGTGTTGTCCTTGGCATTAGAATAAGCTGAGAGGCTAGCATCAACGAACATGATTTCTCAATGTTCCATCGTATTACATTTTGGGTTTGATTATCATATTTTGTTTTGATATTCCCTTTGGCTTGGTATAGCGTGGATTTGGTTTGGTGCGGATAGACTCAGTTGGGTCGGGCGATGTTGTGACCAATCCCAGAGTCTTCATGAGAGAATTTATGCAATCTTGTTATATGCTCAAAATTCAGCTCATCTAAGGCTATGAAAGGTGGTTGGGTTGGGTTAAGAGGGCCCCAGGTCCTCGATCCTGGTTGGACTTGGGATGCCCATTATGTCTAGGCACCGATTCGGTTTGTGACACTGGGATGGAAAAAAGGTTTAACATGATAGTATAACACTATCCTAGAATATGTAGCTCAACCATCATAAATCGGCATCCACTGGCTTTATGGGTTCATCCCCCCTATTAAAAGGGCCCCAGTGTGTGTTAGCTGCACAAACCGGAGGTATCAAGGAAGACCAGAGAATTTCTATACCCCACGTCAATCCTAGATACAAAATATTTCAATATTATGAAACATGCACATGGTCATCAAGTCCAACCCTCACGAAAGCAAACGTAAGTTTCCAGTATAAGTCATTCGAGACCCATACCTTCACATATTAGCTACATAACCCCCATTAATACCAATTAAAACAACTTTCACATAACCCATTCACTAACCAAGGAAACATACATTAAGACACACCACTATATCATCATACTATTTAGCCTGCAAGCTAATAATTATGCCATTACAGTTTCTTTAACTTAGGGGAATGCCTCAACCCCCTTTGTTCATTAAATCAAAAATAACTAATAAGGCCTTCAAAAACCACGTTCATTGTCTAAAAAATTATGTAATGCATTAGTATAGGTGGGTAAGTCAAACCAAGTGACAATTCCACAATTCAAAGACATTTAAACAAGTGGGTTTACGGAATATAATTGTTCAAAACCAATTTCCAACATCAATACATCAATTTGGGGGATTACCTAGACCCTATTCTAATTCCTATGCCCATGCACCCCATTAGTTCAAAAACATTCAATTCAATGTATGAACAACTCATGAAAACTATGGGAAAACCATTCATGGATCAACCATACAAAAACCCTCAACCCATGTAAAATCCCACATTCAAATCCATACAATTAACCATTTAAAACACATGTTTTTCACAAAATAATAATTGGGGGAGAGTAACATGCCTAAAAGGATCACAATTTAGGAGAGAATTTACCCTTGGAAACTCTAGACAATCAACCTTCAGAAAACCCTAATGCTCTTGCTTGATAGAATTTGTGCGAAGAGAAAAGTTATTCTGGTGTGTTATGGATGGTAATGAGGTCCCAATAAGGTTTTAAAGTCGTGGATCACATTTATGGAAAAGGGAAAATGTCCAAAGTGCCCTTAATGAAACACTAAAAAATTATCGCCCAGTCATTATGAACGACCTTACGACTCGTAGCGTCACCTTATGACTCGTGTCCTTCAGCTATAGTCTGGACAGTATCCATGGGCACCCACACTGGTCTGGCTATGATTTGTACCATATGACTGATATACAGAAATTAAACTAGTTTCATCAAATCATATGCAAGATAGAACATTTGGGCATCACACCGGTTTGGCTATGGATGGGACTATACGATTCGTATAGAGTCTTTAGAACTCATTAGGAGCCAATTGTAATCATAACAGAAACTTGGAAATCCATAGTGGTTAGGATACTATCAGGGTCCTATGACCTGTAATGACACCCTACGACTCATAGGGAGAGACATAATCTGGGGACTCGTAGGGAGAGTCGTAATCTGGGCAATAAGATCATAGGCCAAGAAATTTCAAGGACCAAAATTCAGGGTGTTTCATTCTCCCCTCTTCCGATCATTCGTTCTCAACTGTTAAGTTAAAGCATCCTTTAGCATGATTTAACACAGAGTACAACCACAATTACCTTTAACAAAGACAGAAAACAAAGATATTAGGGAATACACATACCTCAAGCACGATTATCCAAAGTGGGAAACATGAATGGATATTTAGACTTCATGTCCTCTTGGGCTTCCCAAGTAGCTTCTTCGACTTTATGGTTCCTCCTTAGAACCTTCATCGAAGTCACATCCTTAGTCCTTAGAAGACGGACTTGCCTATCCAATTTTTATCGAGACTTCTTCATAGGATAAGAAATCCGAAACAAAAACACTCTCGAAAGAAACAATCAAGAAAGGATCACCCACACACTTTTTCAACATTGAAACATGGAAAACCGAATGAATAGCATCCAACCTCGACTGCAACTCCAACTAATAGGCCACATGGCCCACTTACCTCAAAAAATAAAAGGGACCAGCATATCGGGTACTGAGCTTCCTTTTATTTCAAAACTGCATCACTCCTTTCATGGGAAATACCATCAAGTACACCAAATGATCCACATTAAATGCCAACTCCATATACCTCACATCCACATAGGACTTTTGGCGACTTTTACGGCCTTCAGTCTATCTCAAATCACCTTCACCTTAGTAAACCAAGTCAGGGTTAAATAACTTATTCTCACTAACCTCAAACAGCCCAATAGGAGAACTACAGCTCCTTCCATAAAAAGCTTCGAAAGGAACCATCCAAATACTAGAGAGAAAATTATTATTACACACAAACACTATGAGAGGCAAATGATCAAGCCAACTACCACTAAAGTCGATCATACAGGACCGGAGCATATCCTCCAATTTCTGAATATTCCACTCCATTTGTCCATCCCCTTGAGAGTGGAAAGCGGTACTAAGTCTCACCTTAGTTCCCAAACATATCTAAAAAGAACACCATAAATGAGATGAGAACTGAGTATTTCGATTAGATAAGATGGAAATTGGAGCACCATGCAACTTCATGATTTCAGAAATGAAAAATTTAGTATAATCTTCTATCGAATAAGAAGTCTTCATTAGCAAGAAGTGAGCGTACTTAGTCATTCTATTAACGGTGACCCAAATTAAATCAAACAAATTTCTAGATTGGAGAAGACCGGTAATGAAAGCTATATTAATGACCTCCCACCTCCATATAGGAAACTTAATCTCTTGAGACAAACCACCAGGCCTGAAGTGTTCCACCTTCACTTGCTGGCACAACATACACTTGCCCACAAAATTAGTCATATCCTACTTCATGTTATTCCACCAATAAATCTCTTTCAAACTATTGTACATTATTATCGAACCTAGATGAACAGTGTACCTCTAATAATGAGCCCTAACCAAGATCCTCTCTCACAACCCATCAATATTGGGAGCACACAATCTACCTTGGTACCTTAAGATACAGTCACCGCCAATCTCAAATGTCATCACCTTCTGGTTACCCACATCATCCTTGATTCTCATCAAAATAGGATCCAAAACCTACTTCTCCTTCACCTCACCACTTAGAGAAGACTTTTCCACCTCTTGAACAATATCACCACCATCCATAGAGTCCAAAAAGTGAACTCCAAGATAAGCCAAATGGTGAATATCCTTCACCAACCCTCGTTTCTCCTCATTAACATAAGATAAGATCCCTATAGATAACCTGCTAAAAGCATCAACAACCCAATTAGCTTTTCCTAGATGATAATGGAGACTCATATCATAGTCCTTAAGCAACTCAAGCCATCTTCTTTGCCTAAGATTAAACTTCTTCTGGGTGAAAACGTACTACAAGCTCTTGTGGTATGAGAATATATCAACATGAACCCCATATAGGTAATGGCACCAAATTTTCAAAGCAAAGACTACCGCCAACAACTCCAAGTCATGAGAACGATAGTTCTTCTCATGCATCATCATCTACCTAGAAGCATAACCCTCAACCTTGCCCCGCTGCATCAATTTACAACCCAATACCAAACGAGATGCATCAAAATAAAAAACAAAACCATCAATACCCTTGGGTAGGGTCAATACAGGAGCAGAAGTCAACTTATTCTTCAACTTCTCAAAACTACCCTTGAAAGCATCTGAACAAAGAAACTTTAACTTTTTCTGAGTTAATCTATTCAATGAAAGAGCAATCGAAGAGAAACTCTCCACAAACCTCCTATAATATCTGAACAAGCCCAAGAAGCTCCGAATGTTGATAGGAATCATGGTTTCAGGCCACTTCATAACCACTACAACTTTCTATGGATCCATCATGACCCTTTCACTAGAAACAACATGACCCTAAAAAGTAATGATATTCAACCACAACTCATACTTTGAAAACTTAACATACAAACACTGATCCTTAAGGGTCTAAACTCTATATGGAGGTGATCGACATGATCCACCTTACTCTTACAATAAAGTAGGATGTCATCAATAAATACAATGATGAATAAGTCTAAAAACTATTGGAAAACCCAATTCATAAGACCCATGAATGTTGCCTGTGCCTTAGGCAAACCAAAGGACATCACCAAAAACTCAAAATGACCATATCAGGTTTGGAAAGCAGTCTTAGGGATATTCACCTCCCCAATCTTCAACTGATGATAACCAAACCGAATGTCAATCTTAGAAAAGTAGTTTGCACCCTAGAGCTAGTCAAATAGGTCATCAATCCTAGGAAGAGGATACTTATTCTTCACTGTCACCATATTCAACTGGCAGTAATATATACACATTTAAAAGGACCTATCCTTCTTACACACAAAGAGTATAGAAGCACCCCACGGAGAAACACTAAGGCTAATAAAACCCTTATCAAAAAGATCTGTCAACTATTTCTTAAGTTTTTTCAACTCATTTAGAGACATTCTATAGGGAGGTATAGATATAGGACGAGTGTCCAAAAGAATATTTTTCCCAAAATCAAGTACCCTATCAAGAGGGACACCAGGAAGATCACCGGGGAATACTTTTTGAAACTCAGTGAGTGCATGGACAGATGACCAGTAAGGACCCTTGAAATTAGAATGTTTAACCCAACCCAGATGTTACAAACACCCTTTTCAAATTAATTTTTGGGCTCTTAGATAAGAAATAAACCTTCCCTTAGGCACTAGGGAACTCTCTTCCCACTCTATCACTAATTTACCAGCGAATTGGGATCTAACCTTTTGGGTCCTTCAATCAAGATATGTATAGAATGAATAGAGTCAATCCATCCTTAAGATAACATCAAAATCTAATATCTCCAACTTTATCAAATCCACCAATATCTCCCTATCACAGATAGATACCACAAAACCCCAATAGACTCTCCTAGCTATAATAGAATCACCCACCAGAGTATACATAGAAAAAGGATCAGGAATAAACTCATGACAAAAACCAAAATAAATATCCACATAAAGGGTCACAAATAGAAGGGTAGACTCAGGATCTAAAAGATAACACATATCATGAGAGAAATATTTTAGCATAACAGTAACAACATCAGGATCCGCCTTAGGATCCTAATTGGTGGAAAAGCATAAAAATGATTTGGACCAGTCTCAGACCCTGAAGTAGCACCCTTTAGTGTAGAATTTGAAGGTGTAGTAACTGACACCTTATTAGCCCAAGTAGAAACATCGCTAAAGGGACACTTCCTCTGAATATGGCTAGGTTAGACATATATGAAGCACTTATTCTCCTTTTATCACAAAAACCACGGTGTAACTGACCACAAAATCTATAAGGAGGATATGTCAAAGCTGATTGGGGCCTATTAGCTTGAGATTAGGCACCTTCTTCCTTAAACCCACTATTTCTCTGAAAGTTGCAATCACTAGACGACTTAGGATATGGAGCACTAGCTGTAGAATAATAACATAAATTTCCCCACATCTTCTTAGACTATTGTCTACCATCTCTATACCATTCTTTTAGCCTTCACCTTGCTCGGAATACCTGGACCTCGTGCCTTGCTTTTCTGATATTTTAACTTATTTTTTTTTCATCTTTAACATATTTCATATACACAACAAGCCTAAAGATATCCATATCAATATTCAAAAAGGTAACCTTGCACTCTAGCACCAAGTCTCGAGACAAGCCTGAAGCAAACTTTCTTTTGTTAGGCCTCATGCTTGACACTAGCTCAGGAGCATAACGGGACAACTGATGAAATCTTAGGGCATACTCTTTAACGGACATCCTGCCTAATTTCAGATTCTCAAACTTTCACCTTTAGTCTCCCTCAACTCTTAAGGAAAGAAATAATCCAGGAAGGCACCCAAAAACTCATCCCATAGTGCCAACTCTGCATTATCACCGCTAGACTAATCCCACTCCTCATACCATTTATATGCTACAAACTTTAACTAATATGCAACTAATTCAATGCCCTCAGATTCAGAAGCATGCATAACCCTGAATATCTTCTCCATCATATCTGTGAACCCTTGCGGATCTTCCTCAACCTTAGAGGCAGTAATGGTCGGAGGATTGAGCCTCATAAATATTCTGACATGAGTAACCTCAGAAGAACTCATAGTAGTACCAGAAGGACCACACTAATGTGACTGAGATGTCACCAACTGGGTCAATGGATGAATAGATCGACGAAACTCAATATTAGAAATATCTCCTTGGGGTAGTTGGGCATGGTCATTATTAATTCGAGGAGCCCAACGAGGACTAGTAGAGACCGGTGGAACTCCATATAGGGTAGTACAATTATGAGCTAAAGCTACAGACCAGGTCTGAACTCCACAAGCAGGACGAGTTCCATCCACATTGTCCTCGGGTGCAACAAAAGAGGTTTCATGGGCATTAGATTTTTGAAGAGGCCTAATCTAAAATGCAAACAAATGGGAATTAGCAGATATTTCAACACCCTAGACTCTATATTCCAAAACTAGAATAACAATAAAAGGAAATAATCCTAAACGTCTTATAGCCTCCCCCTCGTAAATTCGATGCCCTATACATCCATGAATGAGACAATACTTGATATGGCTTTGTGGACAACCAATTAACCATGAACCTAGGCTCTGATACCAACTTTTTCATACCCTAAACTAGGGCCTGGCCATAATGGGTATCTCAAGTCCACCGAGGATTAAAGACCCTCCCTATTTGCCTAGTCAAACAGAACACAATAAACTAACTAGAGGATGAATTTCAAATATATAACAAGATAGAGTAAAAATTACCTTAATGTCTCAGAATATCAACAACCATTACCTCGTCCATAATAATCACAAGCCTCTAAACCAAAAAACAACATACATCGGGACATGCCCCCAACCCTGACAATAACAATGACAATGTAAATGTGAATTATTCAATAATAATTTAAAGAAGGGAAACCGACGGAATGATCAAGTCTTTTTGAGAATGGAAGCTCACCACGTCACCTCATATGACCGACTTTAAGATCACCTATCATAGTGCAAGAAAAGCAGAAGTGCCTTCATAAATTGCATCGCTTTTTGATACAGCATCCGAAAATAGTTAGTGGGGTAAAAATAAGCGTATAACTCGGGATAAGGATAAAGTGTGAACTATGCATATAATCATCAAGACAAACCCTCACATCGTCAAATGTGAGTTTCCAGTGTAATTTATTCGAGACCCGCATCTTAATGGCTGAGCTACATAACCCCTATTAAGCCCAATTAACACAACTTTCACATAACCCATTCATTAACTAAGGAATCATTCATTAAGGCACAACATAGTATCATTATACCATTAAGCTTGCAAGCTCATAATTATGCCATTACAATTCCATTTACTTGGGGGAATGCCTCGACCCCCTTTTTTCATTATATTAAACATAACTAACAAGGCCTCCAAAATCCATGTTCACTGTTTAACAAATTATACAATGCATTAGTATATGTGTGTAAGTCAAACCAAATGATAATTCCATAATTCAAAGACATTTACATAAGGGGATTGAGGGAATACAATTGTTCAAAACTAATTTCCAACTTTAAAACATCAATTTGGAGGATTACCTTGACCCACATTCCAATTTCTACACCCATTTACCCAATTAGTTTAAAAATATTCAATTCAAAGTATGACTGATATTCTGGCTTCGGACAGAACATTTTAGGCCTTTTTAGGATAATTGTATGTTTTAAAGCAACCATTGTTGTATTTAACATGATATTTTAGTGTTTTTAGGATAATAACTAAGAGAAAGCATACCTTTGACAATTTGAGCGAAACAAAGAAAAATAGCAGGGATAGATTATGCGACGGGCCATCAATCATGCGACAAACCGTCGGTCTAACCCATCGGCCAAAAGCAGAAGTCAAAGACTCTGGACATCCTATGATGGTTCATGTGATGAACTATTGGCTAGGGGATGAACCGTCGGTTTAAATCATCACCAAGATACTAAATGCATAATCACTGCAAGTCCTGCAATGGTCCAGGTTATGGGCCATCGACCTTGCGATGGACTAAAAATCTAACCATTTCCTAAAAATAGAGAATGGAATCACTAGAGACTCAGCGATGGTGTAGTCGATGAACCATCGAACCTGTTATGGACCGTTGCTTGACCCATCGACTATAAGGCAGAAAATCTGAGTTTGAATTTTAAAATCCAAGTTTTGGAATCATATAAATACCAGGTATTAGGGTTTAGTCTATATCTTATATCATTACTTTCATACTTTCTCCTCTATTGAGAGATGTGTAACACTTTTCATTGAGATTCGAATCTACAGATTGAGATCTGATTATTAGTTTTTATATTTTCCATTAAAGATTGAGAAGAACAATATTGTGATTTTTGTAAATGTCCTTTTAAATCCATTTATGAACTTCAATATATCTTTGATTTCTTTTATGGAGATAAGTAGATAAACTCCCATAACAGGGTTATGGGAGCCTTGATGTAGAGAACTATTTTTGGGTTGTGAATTGGTTTAATTCCAAACATCTATTGAAACTGCATGATTCTTTCTTTATTATAATGACACCTCTTGGTTGAAAACATAAGAAATGAGCCCAAGAACTCCACTTGTCTGACAAGAAGGTGGATGTTGGGAAAAGAAGTGATCCATATCAACTCCATATGTTTACCCTTTGGGTTAACGAGTTGATGCCTTAATAGGATTAACCCTCATAAGAAAGTTATTGAATAATGCATGAATCCTTTAGGTTCGAGAGAAGTAAAGGGAAAAATACTCATTAGATTGAGAAACACGTGGGTAATTCTTAGAATTCAATAATTCTTACAATTAAATGCATAAGTTAGAATTCAAACACAGATTCACAACCCTAATTATTTGAACATCTTGGTGAGCATAACTCTAGTTAATTCATTCTCATTGAAATTATATCTACATTAACTCTTAGTAGCTGGACTTTTGTGTGGAACAAATTCAAAAGAATACTGTTAACACTTTCAAACTTCCTTCTACTCAAAAATCTTAGATCAACAGTCTAATAACATTCACAATACTTAGTGAACACGATATTCCCTGTGGGATTTGACACCCAACCTAGTTGGGTTCTATATTTGACAATGATCGCTTACTCTCTTATATGACAGGTATAATTTAGGCGTATCAAATTTTGGCACCGTTGCTGGGGAATATGGTTGTCAAGTAAGTTTGTGTTTGTTAATTGACCTTTGGTCAAGTTACCCAAATTTTACTTTTATTTGTTGTTTTTGTTTTGTATGGGGAACTTGTGGTGTAAGCTAAGTACACGGAGATCGGGTGCACCATTATTACTAATACATCTAGAATCGTAAATAATTAGCAAAATGACAGAACCCCAAGATGCTGAGAGACTAACCGCGTTGGCTAAAGTTCAACTAAATCAGCAGAATAAAAGCCAGCAGGCATGGTATCCTAATCCAGATGATGATGATTTGGGGGATGATGAATTGTTATTAATCTAAGGCATGCAGAGAATGTAATTTCACCAGTGAACAAAAATGTAAACAGAAATCGTCCTTTTAGGGTGAGACCTGATCGACAAGATATTCAATTTGATCTTAATCATGATAAAGATAGAATAGATAGAGTTGGTACCACTGGAGCTATTATTTCTCCACCTATAGCACCAGGATCAAAGTTTAATATTACCAGTATAATAATTCAGCTCCTTCATCTGAAGGGTTGTTTGGTGGACTCTCGATAGATGGTCCCAATATGTATTTCGTGAACTTTGTCATTATTTTCAAGTCCTTTGATAACCCAGGAGTGGGAGAGAATGTCATCCTCCTGTATTCATTTCCATTATCTCTGTCTAGAGAGGCAATATTATGGCTTAATGAGCTGACTCCCAATTCTATAACCAACTGGAGGCAATTGAAAGAGGCTTTCCTAGAAAGGTTCTTTTCACCCTCCAGAAGGGTACTGTTGAGGGATAAGATCAACAAATTTAGGAAGCTCCCAACCAATGTCCTTCTTGAGATATGGGAGAGGTTTAAAAAATGTTGACGCAGTGTCTAAACCAAAATATGATAGATATTCATCTAATAGATACTCTTTATTGGGGTTTGAACTCTATTACGAAGCCAGTTGTAGATAATACTGCAGGGGGATCATTTTTGGATCTTACTTTTCATGAGGCCTCAAAGATGCTTGATCAGATAACCAAACAAAGTAGAGCTTAGCATACCAAGGATTCTGTGGTAGCAAGCCCTATTGTGTTAATTGACATGACTGTGAAACAACATAATAAAGAGGAAGAACGTGATCAAGACATGGTATACTTGAAGATGCAAATGGATCTATTGGCTAAGCTCTTATTATCTGCAAAGACTGAAAGAGTGAAAGTTGTTACAACCAAAGGTAGAGATGATTCTAATTCAGAAGAAGAGGCTAACTATTTGAATTACCAGGGGAGTTTCCAAGGCAACAGCAAAGGAAATCAAGGTTAGAACTACTATGACAAGGTTGGTTATAAGGATAGAGAGCAAGGAAATTGGAAAGGTAAGAATGATAGGAGTAGACTATATGTACCTCCGGGAAGCAGAGATAATGTTGCAACTAGATCTAGCAAGATGTCCATGGAGGAAATGATGGAGAAATTATTAATGGGAGTTAAAGATACCAACTCAAGAGTGACTACCATAAAGAGCGATTAGTCTTCTATGAGTCAGTTAGTAAACCCACACTCTACTTCTATGAAGAAGTTGGAGCAATAAATAAGCCAGATCTCAATAGCATTAAATCATAGAAATACTGGAACATTGCTAAGCGATACCATTTAGAATCTGCAAAATAATGGATTTTGCATGGCTATCACTACTAGAAGTGGTAAGGTCTTGGCAGGCAATCCTATGGGTTAGCCTGAGGTTGTTATTATAGCTGATGATATTAAAAAAGTAGAGATTTATCTACCGATGGAGTCTAGGAAATTGGATAAGGTTATTGATGACACACCATCCAATAGTTATCAAGTTGATGATTTAGAGAAGTATAAGGGAAAGAAGGCTGAAGTGGTGATTACCACTCTTCCAAAACCACCTCCTCCATTTCCTCATAGGTTGAAGAAGAAGACCAATGATACAAAGTTTAGAAAATTCATGTCTATACTTAAGCAGTTGACAATTAATCTACCATTGGTGAAGGCATTAGATAAAATGCTCGGGTACGTAATGTTTATGAAAGACCTTATCACAAAGAAGCAGTTAGTTAGTTTTGAGTAGATGGCCAATCTATATCATTGTGGTGCTATTTCCACAAGTTCTCTAGTGCAGAAAAAGGCAGATCCGAGAGCATTTACTATCCTATGTACTATTAAACCTCTTGACTTTGCAAAAGCGTTGTACGACTTAGGATCTAGCATCAATCTAATGCCGCTAACTGTTTATAAAAAGTTGGGTTTAGGAGACCCCACACCCACTCACATGCGACTTGTGATGATGAATGGGTCAGTCAAATGACCTATTGGTATTCTATATGATGTGCTAGTGAAGGTTGCTAGTTTTTTATTTTCTGTGAATTTTGTCATTCTAGATTGCGAGGTGGATTTCGAGTTGCCCATAATCTTGGGTTGACCTTTCCTCGCAACAAAAAGTATGTTGGTTGATTTGTGAGCTAATGAGCTCTTATTTAGGCTAAATGATGAAGTGGTACAATTTGATGTGTGCCAATCAATGAAGCATCAGAAAGAAATAAGTTTGTTTTTCATTATGGATGTCTATTATGAGGAGTAGCAGGAAGTGCCAATTGAAGAGAAATTTGTTGTTGAAACATTGGCTGCCGTGTTGATGAATTTTTATCTGGATGGTATAGAAGATTATGAGGAGACTGTATATGCCTTAATGGGCATGGTGTCTTACTCATATGCACCTAAAAATTTGGACTTAGACTTAAAAAATCGTCCAAGTCTATCTGCTAAGCCCTCTATAGAATAACCACCTATCCTAGAGCTAAAAGAATTATCCAGTTATTTGAGGTATATGTTCTTAGGCAGTGGGAATACACTACCTGTTATTATTGTGAATGACCTGGGTAAGAAAAAGGTGGAAGCACTTATTTCGATGCTTCAAAGATACAAAAGAGTAATAGGATGGACTATTACTAACATTATTGGCATTCCCCCTAGCATCTGCACTCATTAGATACAACTTGAGGAAGAATGTACTCCTACTATTAAGCATCAACTCTGACTTAACCCATCGATACAAGAGGTGGTTAAGAAGGAAATTATTAAATGCCTAGATGCAGGAGTGGTTTATCCCATTTGAGATAGTAAATGGGTAAGCCCAGTTCAATATGTGCCCAAGAAAAGGGGCATGACTGTTGTTCCAAATAAAAAGAATGAGTTGATTCCTCTAAGGCCTATGACTGGTTGGAGAGTTTTCATGGACTACCACAAACTAAACTCATGGACTTGAAAGGACCACTTCCCAATGCCCTTCATGGATCAAATACTTGATTGGTTGATAGGAAGGGGGTGGTATTGTTTCTTGGATGGATATTCTGGCTACAATAAGCTTTGTATTGTTCCTAAAGATTAGGAGAAAAGGATGTTCACCTGCCTATATGGAAATTTTGCATTCAAGCAGATGCCGTTTGGGTTATGTAATGCACCCTCTACCTTCCAAAGATGTATGATGTCTATTTTCTCAGATATAATTGAGGACACCTTGGAGGTGTTCATAGGTGATTTTTCTGTGGTTGGAGACTCATTTGAGCTGTGTCTGGAGAACTTGAGTAGGGCTTACCGAGTTGTGTGGAATTCAATCTTGTGCTTTATTGGGAGAAATACAACTTCATAGTGAAGGAGGGCACTGTCCTCGGGCATAAAATTTCTGCAAAAGGTATAGACATCGATAGAGCCAAGGTAGAAATTATTGAGAAGCTACCACCGCCCATCTCAGTGAAAGGGGTGCGTAGTTTTCTTGGGCATATTGGCTTTTACCAGAGGTTTATAAAAGGCTTCTCTAAAATTACAAATCCACTTTGCAAACTTTTGGAGAAGGAAACTATGTTTTTCTTTGATGCTAAATGCATTAAGTCATTTGAATGCCTTAAGAGGAAGTTGGTTGAGTCCCCTATCATTATTGTACCAGACTGGTCAAAATAGTTTAAAATAATGTATGATTCAAGTGGTGTTTCCCTTGGAGATGTGCTAGGGTAAAAGAAGGACAAATTGTTTTATCCATTTTACTATGACAGCAAAGCACTGAATAGATCTCAGAAAAACTACACCATCACAAAGCAAGAACTTCTAGCAGTGGTGAATGCTTTTGAGACATTTTGGGCATATTTTCTAGGTACCAAGGTAGTGGTACACAGTGACCATGTTTCGTGGAGGTACCTAATGGCGAAGAAGAATGCCAAACCAAGGTTTATCTGGTGGGTATGGCTACTTCAGTAATTTGACTTCGAGGTCAAGGATTGTAAGGGATGTGAGAATCAGGTGGCTGATTACTTATCCATACTCAAAGGCGAGCAGGCAGTAAAAGATGAGCTTGAGATTAATGATTCCTTTCCTGATAAGAAAATATTAGTTGCAGTGCTCAAAAAAGTACCTTGGTATGCTTACTTCACAAACTATGTGGTAAGTAAGGTGGTACCAGAGAATCTTTTCTTTTACTAAAGGAAAAGTTTCTCCATGATGTGACCCATTACTTTTGGGATGATCCGTATCTTTTTTGGCGGTGTACAGATGGTATTATTAGATGGTGCATCCCAGAAGTAGATATGTTGAGTATATTTGAAGCAACTCATGCTTGCCCCATTGGAGGTCACCATGCAGGTGATCTGACTGCAAGAAAAGTGCTTCAGAGTGGCTACTATTAGCCCTCTTTGTTCAAGGATGCTTATGATTTCATGAAGAGATGTGACCAATATCAAAGGCATGGGTCTATCTCAAAGCACCATGATATGTGGGGCATAGACTTTATGGGGCCTTTCGTGAGCTCGTTTGGGATGAAGTACATACTAGTTATTGTTGACTACGTGTTAACATGGGTCGAGGTTGTGGCTCTGGCAGATAATGAAGGAAAGTGGGTTGTTGCATTTTTAAAGAGAAATATCTTCTCTCACTTTGGGGTACCACGTACCATCATAACTAATAGAGGATAACACTTCTACAATAAGATATTCAGAGCCAGCTTGGCAAAATATAGAGTCAAACAGCATAAGGTGGCTACTCCATACCACCCACAGACCAGTGGGTAGGTGGAGAGCTCTAACCGGGAAATCAAAGTTATCCTTACCAAGACTGTAAATGCTAGCTGGAAGGATTGGTCTAGGAAGCTAGATGATTCCTTATGGGCATATCGAATGGCTTTCAAGACACTCATTGGCATGTCGCCATACCAATTCGTATATGGAAGGCATGATATTTTCCAATTGAGCTAAAGCATAAAGCGTTGTGCGCACTGAAGTGGCTTAATCTGAACTAGAATGAGGCAGAAAATATGAGATTGGGGAAGCTAAATGAGATGGATGAGTTCCGTCTTGGAGCTAATGAAAGGGCAGACCTATACAAGGAGAAGATGAAGAAGTATCATGATCAGAAAATTGAAAAATGAGATTTCCAAAGAGGTGACTTGGTGCTTCTGCTCAACTCCAAGCTCAAACTGTTCCCAGGTAAACTTAATTCCAAGTCATCAAGCCTATTTAAAGTTAGTCAAGTCTACTTATCTAGAGTAGTCGAACTTGAAAATGAAGATGGAAGTGTCTTCAAAGTCAACGGGCAATGAGTAAAACATTATATCGGTCCAAAAGACTCGATAAAAAGTATTGCTACTTTCTATCTCGATGAAGTCTAAGTAATTGAGGTAACTAAGTCATGCCGCGATGATAAATCAGGCACGAGTGGAAGGCAACCCACAGTGTGTTGTTATATAGCATTATCTTAAGTTATTTTGTTGTTTGTTTTGTTGATTTGTGCAAGTTGAAGGGTTTATAGAAGTGTGAAGGTACAACAGTGCAAGGAAAATAGAAGTTGAAGAAGTTTTAGGTGACCGACGGACCATCTTGATCTCAACGTACCATCTGGGTAACCATCGCAACAATGTTCAGAACCCAGCAGACTGGAAAAGTAGCGATGGGTTGATCGATGAGACGTCGCATAGTCGATGGACCATTGTATGAACCATCATTAATATGTCACAAGGTAGGTTTATTGGTTAGGATGACAGTTTAACCAACAGATCATCACATAGGCAACGAACCATTGCAAAAACCATTGCATTTAACCCTATTTCAGTAGGTCGGGTCGGATCAAGCTAAATAGCCAAAAAAAAATTATTCTTATCCAATCCAAATGGTTTTAAATAGGTAATTTGAAGTGGTTGAGTAACTCCCAAACTATTCAACATACCTGAATTCTTTCATTTTCTCTGAAAACTTTCCACCTCCCTTTTTCCCACCTATTTAAAATCTATCTTCTCCTTGTTCTTTCAATCACAAATAATAAGAGTTCTCCATAAAAATAAAGTGTCATACTATGTCCTGTGTTTAGAATACAAGTCAATGGAATAATCAAGTTCAGAAACGCTAAGGTATGAATTTTTCTTTACTCTTTATGTTACTAAACATTAAGAATCAAGAAAGTATGTGAAGGTTGTAATGGTTAAGTAATTTTCTTTGAGTTTAAGTTCTTCTAGGTGTGGGTTTCAACTAAGTTGAAACCTTATAAAATCCTGGGTGAAGTCTGAGTAACCTATGGACCAACAAATGGTAAAATGTGGATATGTATTATTGATAAAAATGTCATAAAAATAGTCATTAAATGAAGTGTATGCAAGGTGTTCGACCAAATGATGAAATGAGAATTGAAAGTGAAAATGGCAGGCAATGGTCAGAGTGATGGACCATCAGATAACCAACGAACCATTTCCTAAAAACATTGCCACTTCCTCAAAATCAATGTAACTGGATTGACCCTAATGATTTGGGTCAACGGACCATCGCAGGACCGACGGACCATCGCCCTAGCCGTCGCTGGTCTATAATTGTTCTTGTTTTCTAGTTTAAGTTCATGAACTAACAACATATCACTTTCAGGTACCATTGAAAGAAAATTACCAACCACTAGAGGTAGAGGTAGAGGCCAAAGGTCTAGGAAAGGGTAGACACAAGTTGAGGACGCACTGGCATGCAACACCCAGCGCAATCGCTAGGTGATTTCTTCATCCTCCCAGTCTGATGGGGAGGGTGAAAGTAGTAGTAGCAGCATTTCAAGTTCAATCCTGGTTGAGGAAGGGGTTAAAGTACCTAACCCTTTCTGAGAGGAGTGTCTTGAATAAGTGGACTCAAATTTGGTTTGGTCCAAGGATCCACAAGTGTGGGAAGCTATACGGTGGCAGATTGAGGATGCCCGAGCGCATTTCTACAATGAGCTGGCACCAATAGATAGGGTAGCCATAAAGAGGGCTATTATTGAAGCACATCAAATTGTGACAACGACCATGCATGAATACCCTAAGATTGAGCGTCGGTTCAATGAGTACAAACGGCATGGATGAGTAGGCCGCTGGGGACCTATCAACCGAATTTGGTTTGTAAATTTTTCACAAATTACTTAGCGTTGCCTGAGAAAAATTATCCTCCAGGTGCATCAGCGGCTGACAAGAATAAGTGAGACACCATTCCTGTTCGTGGAGTTGATATAGATATTTTAGAGTGCACATTGAATAAGTTATTGTTTGGGCTAGAATATCAGATATAGGGGGCAATTCCAGAATTCGAGCATCGATTATTTACACAGACCCAACAAAGGCCTTGTTCATCCAGGATACTGACAGAGGAAAGAGAGCTTGCGTGGCTACACAACCCCTTAGGAAAAATATCCAAGTCATCCCTTAGTTTTAGGGACAAGTTTTGGTGGGAAATTATGAGGCTACGATTGATGCTGACAGGCAGTGATGAATGCCTAGAACTCACGAGAGCCGTGATTATTACTGATTTAATTAAGGGACTTATAATGGATTTTGCCATATTATTGCTGATGAATTGTTCTTCCGCGGTCATAAAACTCAGACTGCGCTGCCATTCCCATGCCTTATCACAAAGTTGTGCAAGTAGCCGAAGGTACCTTTGATTAGAAGAGTTGATAATGAGGTCCAGGCAACACATAAGCAAGATATTGAAAAGATGAGGGATGACTCAAGATTCAGTATGCGAGTCAACAGTTCTTTGGCTCGGCAAACTCAGTCAGAGCTAGTTCCTGAATTAGTAGAGGTTCCTTCAATTATGCCATTACCACTTGTACGTATGTACCTCCTGCTACTTCTACAGGTTCAACATCGATACCCATGGGTGGAACTGCAGATTTTGCATCAGTTCTACCCCAAACATAGATACAGGATGAACCAGAAAAACCTTGCAAAGTATGTACGAGCACAGAAAATAATTGAAAAGCAATTGGCTATATGGGGGGCAAATTTCAAACCCATTATTGAGAGAATTGTGGAGGAAGCAAACCGGCCTTTCAAAAACATCCAGCTATGAATGGACAACATGGAGGAGCGTATCAATAAGGAGCTAGATAACCTATCTATTCCAGATTTTGCAGATTTAATTAAGGAAGTGAGAAAACTCTGGGCTTACATGGATAAGATAAATTAGTAACCACATCAGACCATATTTGACCCGGTTAAGATTGCAAGTGACAAATATGAAGGGCTTGTTGACTTAATGGGGTGACCAATCAAGGATAAGGGTAAGAAAGTAGCTGAACTAGATGAAAAGGCTGAGAAAGTTATTAAAAACACAAAGAGAAAAAGGCTAGAAGCTAGGTCAACTGAGAAGAGACTTGAGTATGATATGAGAAATGCAAAAAAGAGGTGAAGGAGAGATGAAGAGAGAAAAAGCAAAAGAGCAGAAGATGAGGTAGGTAGAGTGTCTACCAGTTCTGCCCCAACTAGGAGGTAACCTGTAGATCCAGCTAGAGATATGGTATCTCCGATTCTAAAGGCAGTGATTGTGAGTACTCCTACCATCATGGGAGCCAACATAGCACTGGGTAAGAACACAATAGCCTCATCGTACTTCATAGATGCCTCAGATGAAAAAGAGGCACCATAAGTATTTCACTTTCTTTGTACTTAAAGTTATATGCATTGAGGACAAAGCATTAGTTTCTATAGGGGTAGGATGTACTTGTACCATAGGGGTTGTGTTGCCGATATTCTTTTCCTCCCATGTGCTATCTAGGAGAATCGGCATGTCTAGGTTGGTATTAAGTTTATGCATTTTCATTTCTTGTCTAGGATTAATTGTAGGGTTAAAATTATGTTGTTGCATAAAATAAAAGTTCCATTCCTATTAGCACCTTGTTGTATATATATGGATGACAACTGATCGTGGTAACATTTTGTTTCTCATTTTTGGTATAATTAATTCCTCTTACTAAGTGGTAAAGTATTATGCAACCATGTGTGAATCTATTAATGGCACTAGAAGTTAGTAATAAAGCAATGCATAACTATGTGATCAGGATCCCAAGAATTAGTAGGATAGAAACTAACTCAGTGCCTGTGTGGGTGAGTATTTATGTAGTTCTAAAATAAGTGTTACACCTAGAACTTGCCCAATTTATTTGATGTTTTCATGTGTTTTGACCCAATAAGAGATGATAGTAGGCCTCTTTGTGTTATTAGTTCACTTAGCCAAATGATTGACCCACCAAAAATATTATGTTTTCTTTGTCAACCCAGTTGAGTTGTGTTAGTGTTTTTCTATCCAAATAAGTTCAATTAACTTTGTAGAAGATGTTAAGAACTTAGCTTTGACCCTAGTCCAATTATGGATATTGTGTGTTTAACTTAGGCAAAAAGCCTAAGTTGATGGTGGCTACTGCTGGATAGTTGGCAGCCTAGGAGGTTGAGTTGAAATTGATTTGAGGGTTAGCATTTGGCCCTGGTCTAGTTAGCAATCTAAATAGATATTATGCACTTTAACTTTCTATATCATCATAAGTTGAGAGTGGCTGATGTTATGTTATCATCTATACAAAAATTGGGGTATGACAAGAGTGTTGATGAATAGTTACGAATGAATAAATAGGTCTTTAGTTCTGGTAAGTAGCTACCGAAAAGCAAGTCCTACTTAATCTTGGCGAGTTAATCATGAGAGAATATTAGATGACAAGGGCTAGTTTATAGAATGTTGGTAACTTTTTTTCTGAAAGTGAGAAGCTTATTTTCATCCACGATTTAACTATGTTATGTGAGGTGAACTTTTTTGGCTGTGAGGGCATGTTGAGTTATATCTGTTCTATTTATTTCTTTGGGGTCTTGTATCTGTAACTGTGAATATGCTAATTAGTAGTTAGTGCCAGTAGTAGATCCATGTGTGTTAAGATAGCATAACCAAATGGGTAGTGGAATGATTTTTTGATTGTGTTGGTTTTACTATAAAAAGCCCATCATGATGTTTTTCATATATGTATCCTGGTGTTAAGTTGCTTGAGGACAAGCAATTTCCTTAAGTTGAAGGTGTTGATGTTTTGGCTTTTGACGAAATATTTTAAGCCTTTTTATTAGGTTAATTATATGTTTTGAAGCAACCATTATTGAATTTAACATGGCATTTTAGTCTTTTCAAGATAAGAACTGAGAGGAAGCATAACATGGACAATCTGAGAAAATCCAAGGAAAATGAATAGTGAGGGTTTATGCGATGAACCATAGATCTTGCGACGAACCATCGGTCTAAACTGTAGGCCAAAAGTAGAAGTTAAAGACTCTGAACATCCTATGACGGTCCATGCGATGAACCTTCATCTACGTGATGAACCATCGCTCTGAACCATTGCAAATATACAGAACGCATAATCACTGGAAGTCCTGCGATGGTCCAGGTGATAGGACATCAACCTTGCGTTGGACCGTCGATCTAACTGTCGCCTAGAAGCAGAGAATGGAGTCACTGGAGACTCAGCGATGGTGCAGTCGACGGACCGTCGAACCTGTGATGGATGGTCGCTTGACCCATCAACCATAAGATGAAACTCTGAGTTTGAATTTTAAAACCCCAGTTCTAGAATCATATAAATACCAAGTATTAGGGTTTAGTCCGTATTTTTATCATTAGTTTCATACTTTCTACTCTATTGAGAGTTATGTAATACTTTTCACTGAGATTCGAATCTAGAGATTGAGATCTGATTATTAGTTTTCATATTTTACATTGATGATTGAGAAGAATAATATTGCAATTTTTTAAAGTTTTCTTTTGAACCCATTTATGAACATCAATATATGTTTGATTTCTTACATGGAGATGAGTAGCTAAACTCCCATAACTAGGATTATGGGATCCTTGATGTAGAGAACTATTTTGGGGTTGTGAATTGGTTTGATTCCTAACATCTATTGAAATTGCATGAATTTTTCTTCATTATAATGACATCTCTTGGTTGCAAACTTGAGATGTGAGCCCAAGAACTCCACTTTTCTAACAAGAAGGTGGATGTTGGGAAAAGAAGTAATTCACATGAACTCCATAGTTTTACCCTTTGGGTTAATGGGTTGATGCCTTAGTAGGATCATCCCTCTTGAGAGTGTCATTGAATAATGCATGAATCCTTAAGTTCGAGAGAAGAAAAGAGTGAAATACTCATTAGGTTGAGAAACACGTGGGTAATTCTTAAAATTCAATAATTCTTGCAATTGAATGCATAAGTTAGAATTCGAACGCAAATTCACAACCCTAATTTTTTGAACATCTTGGTGACCATAACTCTAGTTAATTTATTCTCATTGAAATTACATCTACATAAACTCTCAGTAGCTGGACTTTTGTGTGGCACAAATACAAAAGAACACTATAAACATATTTAAATTCCCTTCTACTCAGGAATTTTAGATCAACGGTCTAATAACATTCATAATACTTAGTGAAAACGGTATTCCTTATGAGATTTGATACCCAACCCATATGGTTTCTATATTTGACAGCGACCGCTTACTCTCTCGTAAGAGAGATGTAATTTTGGTGTATCAATGACCAACTCATGCAAACTCTAGGAAATTCATTAAAGGATCAACCATTCCAAAAACCTCAACTCATGTCAAAACCCATATTCAGATCCATATAATTAAACCATTTAAAATACATGCTTTACACAAAATAAGAGTTGAGGAAGAGTAACATGCCTAAATGGATCACAATTTTTTAGGGAATTTTCCTTTGGAAACTCTAGACAATCAATACTACGAAAACCCTAATGTTCTTTCTTGAGAGAATTAATGAGAAGAGAGAAGTTATTCTGGTGTGTTATAGATGGTAATGGGGTGTCAATAAGGTTTTAAAGTCATGGGCCGCATTTTGGGAAATGGGGAAATTTCCATAGTGCCCTTAACAAAACATTGAAAAATTATTGGTCAATCATTACGGACGACCTTACGACTCATAGGGTCACCTTATGAATCATATCCTCTAACATAGACTGGACACCATCTATGGGCATCCATACTGGTCTGGCTACGAGTTGTACTATACCGCTTGTACTCAAAAATTAATATTGGTTTAGTTAATTCATAGGTAAGACTAAACATTGGGGCATCACACTGGTTTGGCTATAGATAGGACTATACGAATCATTAGGAGCCAATCATAATCATAGCAAAAACTTGGAAAATCCATACTAGTCAAGCTATGATTAGGGTCCTATGACTCGTAATAACACCCTAAGACTCGTAGGGAGAGTCATAATCTAGGTAGAGAACTCATAGGCCAAGAAATTTTCAAAGACCAAAATCTAGGGTGTTTTAGAATCTTTCTATTTCATGCTTAAAATTCTTGAATTCTTGACCGAAACCCCAACTATCTTAAGGGCTTAATTTTTTCCCCAAATATGCCTAGATGTTATTTATTTCTTGAGGGTTATGATTCCTTGATTGTGTATGAATATTGGGTTGACCTCAAAAATATTATTTTAGTAAGTAAGACCCACTTTGAGTTTTTGGTGTCATTTTTCGACTCGAAGCACGATGGTGCAATAGGGGTATGGATTTTCTTGTTATAATGTGTAGATTGTATTTTTGATAGATTGGCACCTTGAATAAGATTCTCGAAAGAGAAAATTGAAGGTTTAGTGGCTCATGAGCTTTCTTTAGATTTGAGGTTTGTTAGGCTTGTTCCTTATTAAATTAAGTTATGTTTTAGTATAATTGTGATATCTTGTTAGATTGGGATGGGTTTAAGGTGTTATAATGTTGAATAGTAAGACTTGGGTTAAGTAGAATTATTTAGTTCTCTTGGATTCATATATTGGAATGCTTGACTTTAAGGCTTGAACCTTGCGGGAAATTGGACTTCATACCTCGTGGTTAGCATGAGGACACCTTAGTTACTCTATTTGGATATTAGTGACCTTGTCAATCATGTTTTGGGTAGTTGACCTAGTTGTTAAATCAAGGAAAGTGCTTAGTTACTATGGTTGAGTAGGTGTAGTGCTTGGGAAAGACCTTTGCCTTAGGATTATTCATGGCTAGCTGTATATCTAAGAATCGATCTAGATACGTTGGCTTTGTCCTGCGTAAAAGTCAGACTTAGAATGTATTTGGGGAATTATAAGGGGGTTCTTGACCTGCCTTAAGCTTGGACCGATGAATTTCACTTGAAAATATTAGCCGGATACTAAATGCCTAGGAAATGCTCCCTTGGAAGCATGTTGTATAAATTGAGTAATTAGATTATGAGGATGATGTAAGAAGTGGTGTCATGGTTTTTTGAGTAAATTACTGTTAATGCTATGAGTAGCTATGGTTTATGCTATCCATTAAGCCCATGTTTATGCTACCATGTTTCCTATTGATTAAGTTACTATTTTGGTCTTGGGGATATGGCATTACTCATGTTATACTCTCTTTAGTAACAAAGCTAGTAACCATGCTAGAAAGCCCTCATATTTCTAATATTGTGAGTCAACATATTATTGATTCTAGAAGGCATACTTATTGACTACATGGGAAGTATATTGCTAATGATGCTTGGAACCCAGTGATAGTTGTAATAGTCAAGCTATATTTATATATCTATATTGATAAATTGACATTAAAGATGAATGATGAGTATTGGAGGTATGCTCTTCTTTACTTCTCATTTGTGTTCATTTACTTTAGTCCTCGTGGGGATTGCACTTTACTTTATCCCTCATAGGGCTTATTATTTACTTTAGCCGTTGTTGGGCATGTTCTTTATTATTGATACTGATTTGCCTATTGTGATTATATTGATACCCAGCAAGGCTAGGGGAGCTTATGATGATAATATTGATACCTAACAAGGCCGAAGGAGATTATAATGATGATATTGATAACCGACAAGGCCGGAGAAGGTTATGATAATGATATTAACTCCCAATAAGTTCGAAGGATATTGTGATGATGATGATATACCCGGCAAGGCCAGAGGTTGATTATTTGATATGCCTATGTGTACATCTATCGTTTTGAGTCTGGCTATCCCTATGTATTGCAATTGTATGCCTATATGTATATTTAAATATTTATATATAATATGGGTAGATTGGTGACATTTGAATAGTGGTTGTACACCATTAGTGTTGAATGCATAAAAGCTGTGTAGTTAATGATTAATGATTACTAAGGATTAGTTATGGGAATTGTCTACATGACTAATCAAGACTAGATGGTAAGTGGGAAACTAGTTATAAAATAAGGATTCACTTAGTAAGTAATGTTAGTGATAACTAATGGTTAGTTGAGGAATGTTGTCTATCACATTGAACATGTGGTGAATAGCTGCCTAATAGATAACTATGATTATGATGGTTAGAAATATAATGGACTAGTTAATGATCCTTCTTTAGTAAATGAATAGTGGCTAATGGATATTGATGATAGGTGGCTAATGATGGTAATAGTATGGAATATGGCTATATGGTCAATATTGGTAACTAATAAAAGTTTGGTAAAATGTCTGATTGATGATAAGTATAGACTACAGTTGGAAATGATGTGTTTTAGTTATGTTGTTTGTTTAATTCCTTAATATTATCTCTCTTGGGTATACTCTCCCATAGTATGGGATGCGGTGATAAGTTCTTTACTTTATGCACCAATTGGCGATAGGCACTGACTTGTTACATATACTTTCTTGTGTAAATGCCTTGTAATGCATTATAGTTCCAAATTGTCTATTTCTAATGCATGATGATATTGGTATGTGTTGATGCCATATGTTATATTTTTATTTCAATTTAAATACTTATTAATATAGTGATGATGGAGATGATTTAGGTTCAATTTTGTAGCTTGACTTACTTATGATTATCTTGCATTATATCATCTTTATATCATGACTTAGCTCAGTTGGCCGATGATGTCTACCGAGTAACCGTTGTTTTGGTACTCATACTATACTTCTGTACTTTTTTGGTGCATATTTGAGCACTAGTTATCATCGTTGATTCGAGTTCATACAGTGATTGACTTCTGGAGATAGGGTGAGCTCATGGAGTTTGAGTCACCCATTTTCTCTCTATATTCTATATTTAGTCTTTAGTATTCGAGATGGATGTATTGAATATACTCTAAGTCTTTTGGGTTTTGTTGTTGACATTAGATGCTCTTGTACTAGCTCTACCAGGTCGTGGGATTAGTATCTTATGATGACTACTTATCTATTTTAGAACACTTTGTTTATATTTTAATTTGTGTTCATTGAATTTGGCCTATGTTGGAATTTCTTACCGAATTAACTCATTTCTTTGGCTTCAAGTTATAGTATTCGCTTACCTACTAGCGGGATTTTAGTAGGTACTATCATGACTTGTAAATTTGGTTGTGACATAGGTCATAACAATTAGGTTAATATGATATATAATGATTGTATCCATTCTTTTTAGAGTCTATTTGAGAATTATTACACCTTGATTAATAGTTCAATGCTTGATCTAGCTCCCATGTTTCAAGCCATTTATATGACATAGGAAAATATATTATTATATTGTACGTGTAATTTGAAATTTGAAAATAGTATAGGAACATATAATTTAATTACAAGACTAAGCATAATGGTAAATCTTAATGCGCAATATGTACTACATTCCTTAGCCAATCATTGGGGGATACTCATATTAACTTAATCATCTTCAGTTTCAACATATTCTTTTCATGGTCAGATTTGATTGATTCTAGTTGATTTCCAAATTTTTGGTCTAGTTTTCTTACTAAAATGCAAAATACTTCAAATTTATCTTTCTTAGAAGAAAAAAAATTGTCCAAGTAAACCTAGTGTAATCATCAATTGGTATAAGGCATACCTCTTACCACCACTACTTCTCACCCTCATGGAACCACAAAAATCCATGTGAACAAATTCTAAGAATATGGTCAAACTTTAGGATTTTTGGCTTTAAAAGATGACTTTACCTATTTACCTCTGGCTAATATTGTACAAACTTTTTCTAACTTGAACTTAGTTTTAGGCAGGCCTATTACCAAGTCCTTAGAGATAAGTTTGTTCAGCTAATTATGGCTCACATGCCTTAGAATATTATGCCATACCAAAGTATCATTGTCATTTTAGGTATAAAAGATCATCAAAAGCAATAATTGAGATGTCAGTAGTGTATATATGCTTGTATTTTTTCCTTGTCAAGACAATATCTAGCGTTACCACTTTCACACCTTTAGAGTAAAAGGTTAACTTGTTTTTGGTATGACATATTTATGATATTCTTATTAGATTATGCTTCTGTCTTTTAACATGGTACACCCTTTAACTGCTCTAATTCTCTCTTCTTTCCTTCTCCAAGAGGTATCACACCACCCTTTAGCAAGCACTATTCATGTACCTGCTTCTCTTGCTTATTCTTAATTTTACTTTCAGTAATTTAAATGTTATTTTTAGGATCCCATACAGTCTTGGGTTCTTTTATTTGAACAAAAGCATAAATAAGATATCTTCTGGCGAGTTTGGCAAGACATAAGTATTTTTTTCCTTTTTCACATACATGTTTCTTTGATGTGCTTCATTTATTTTAAAAGGATTATTTTTTCTCCCGGTGTTATTTCCTGTGTTCATGATGATTTGAATCATAAATAATGGGCGAATTTACCTTGTGTTACAGTGTTAACACTATAGTGTGTGCAAAGATTAGTTTTATTTTGTGTTATTTCTTCAATAAATTCTATCCTATATTTTTGACTATGTGCTCTATCACTGAGGTGAGTTTTAATCAGAAAAGATCGATCCTATATGTTTTCTCATTCAAGATCATGCTTAGTTATAGATAGTCCAGATTGGTTCTCCTAGATTTCTCATTTTCTACGTATAGGTCATCCCTGAGTTTCTTTAGTTATTGTTCACACCTTCTTTGACTGGTGTCAATTTTTGCTTTTTGCTTTTACAATGACTATTAACTTTACAATTTTATATTTGAGAGATGAAGTAGATGCATTAAGTTGCTCAACATTTTTCTTTAAGGATTGTTTCTTTTTTTTTCAGTCTAATTTTTATCATTTCAAGACCAATATACTCATACTTTAGGCTATTGAAGGAAGCTAGTAATTGTTGTCTCTTCTTATTTAAATTATGAAAGTTATTTGTGCGAGTTATTATTAAAGAGGTTAATATTTTCTTAGAGAATAATTCTAACTTGCTTTTTAAATTAAGAATATTACATTCTTTTCTTTTAGTGTTTTATTATGAATCTGACTCTAAGTCCTCTGTGGAATCACGGTAATGTCATCTGTAGATTGATTATCTGAGTCACTATTCCCCAAAGGGCCACTATGGGTTTTGTAGTTTCTTTCTTTTTGTTTTTTTTTATTTTCCCCTTTTCTTTTGTTCTCTTTCAGCTCTTTCTTCCATTCATTCAGCTTCCCACATAGAACGGTCTTTAATTTAGGGGTTAATTTTCTCAGACTTAAACCACCCTCCAAATTTTCCCCCTATTAGTAAGCTCTGCTTCTGACTCATGCTTTCCGGGCTGGCCTCTCTTGCTACTACCTCTATGGGCATTGCCATCCCAGCGCTTCACTTATAGCTCTCTGGGCAACTTCGGCTGCATCTTCCCTGCTCGCTGCGCGGCACTAAAGCGATTTACCTAAGATTGACTTTATCCCATAATTTCCACCTTTCTTAAACATTTTTCTGAGTTCCTAGTTATCAAGGCCGCATCTCTATCATCAAGATCTGTGTAACATCCCGCATTTTGAGCTAGAAAGAAAATCATTATTTCTATGCGTAGATGAACCAAAAGCCTTATATACTATGCATATTTGGTATGTAAATCAATTATGTAGTGTGGAAACCTATTTGAGCATGAATTGAGATCATAGAGGTCTCTTAACTCAAGGACTAGTTGAAAGCTTTCCTATCATTCAAGTTTTAGTGAGCGTCAAAACTTAGATCAACTTCAATCGACCATACCTCCTTGTATATGAAGAATTGAGTGGACTACTATATGTCAAATTAAAGGAATTTGAGTTTTCCTTCCAACTTCACTGGTTTAGCTTTAATCCAGTATCGGAGAATAAAGTTATCCTCATTTTACTTTGAAGTATTTGTCTGCCGAATGTGATGACATGAGTTGTATAATGGCCCATCAGACCTGGTCATCAGCCTAAGGCAGTGAATGGTGAAAACCAGCCTAAAAGTGTCAACCTGGGTAATGACTTATCACCTGAGTGATGGCCTGTCAACCCTAGTCGTCAATTGATGCAATTATGGGATTTTTTTTGGATTCCTTAGGGGTATTTTGGTCTTTCCCTCACTCCAAAAACCTTTCACACAAATTAAATCACCCCGTAAGTGTTATTAATCAATCACTATCAGTTTTAGAACATCAAAAACTTTCTCTTCACTCTCAAAATAAGATCAAATTAGGGTTTTCTCCAAGAACAAGAAATTTAAGAAAATCAAGCCTTAAGTTCAAGATCTCCAAGAAACAAATCAAGATCCGGGTTTCATCTACCAAGATCTAGGTTTCATGTTTAAGATCTTATAATTTAAGGTACGTAGGTTTTATCCTAAAAACTACACGTGCTTAAAACTATTAGAGCATGATTTTAAGATTTTTATGCATGAATTTCAAAGGGGTTTTGAAATCTATGTTCTAAATTACGTACTCCGAATGTTTTAATGTTACTATTGTTTTGACCTTGTGGTGCTATCCACTAAATTTATTTACATGTATACGTATATGTATGGGATTTGAGATTTAATATTGTTTGACAGCATAAATTATGAACTCCCTCTCTTGTATTGGATTAAAGCTTATGGTTTTGTTGGAAAAGAGTTGAAATGCATGTTTTATGATTTAAAAAATGTTTCCTCAATCTCCTTGTACTTGAATACAATTTTGAATTATTAAGAGGGTGTTTTTTCATATAACTATATGATGCTAAAGAGAAAGAATTGCATGAGATTGAGACTTTTAACATGACCATATTTGTTTACTGAATCATTGATAAAGAGAATTAACTGCATGGTTTTACATGAGTTTCTTAAAAGAATTGTTGATGTGGTGGTCCTGAATTTCATGATTTGAAAAAAGAGATATAAATTGCTATAAATGGCTTAGAGAATGTGACTTGTAAGTCAATGGTATGACGATACCATATATGTGTATGCCATGACATAGTTAAATATTTTAGAGTATGTTTTCAGAGCATGCATGTTTAAAGAACTAAAAATAGGCATAAAGAGGGTTTAGTGGTTACCCGAAGAAGGCATGAATTTAAGTAACTCTTAGCCTGAAATCGTATTTACCGATACGGGTAGATTATTGTTGTACGCTGGCGACGGTCGTGTGGCATAGTAGATTCAGAGACTTTGATCCTTGCAACACACTTGGGTTGGGGGCTTGGCTGTAAAGTTAATGGAAAATCCCATATAGCTCGTGGGATTACAAATTGTAGAGTACATCACGTAGCGTAGAAGTAAGACAAAGAGTGTAACAGATTTCAGAGATTTTCAGAGTGTCTTTTAAAATACCCTTGTGATTTCTTACTATACGATATGTTTATGAACTTCTTTAAATTTCTCTCAGATGTGTTGAATATAAATTATTATTTTATATTTGCTCTGTGTACCAGTATATCTATATTAACCCCCTTCCCCTACCTCTCAGGTTCTGAGGCTTAGTCTAGGGGTCCAGATAAGTAGTAGATAATTCAAATGGTAGATCAGATTGTGCAGTGGTGAGCCTTCTCTATTCCAAAAGGCCTGTCTTTTCAGATTATGTCATCTATTATAATTTCGGTCTACTGGGGACCTTTTCTCAGTTTTCAGATAGTTGTTAGATTTTCATGTAGTAGAGATTTCATAGACTTTTCCAGATATTTTGTAGTTGATTTCATATTTCATTTCTTATTGTTAAACTTAATCCAGAGTATGACTATGTTTCTGTATTAGATCAAAATTCCACATTTTCTTTTATTATATGAATGTTATGCATGACTACCAGATAGAGTTAGACGTCTGGGCCTTCATGGTTCGGGATGTCCATCATGGCTAGGACCTAGTTCGTGTTGTGACAAACTTGGTATCAAATCACAGTTTATTGTCCCAGGGTGTCTGCAAAATCACATCATGTAAAGTCTTGTTTATGGGTGTGTAGCATGCCATACTTATAAGCCGGAGGCTAGTAGGCGTTTAGGAATGTCTCCCTTTCTTCATGTTCGAGTTCATGCTATAGAGTCAGAATATTCCTCTTTCATACTCTAACTCATGCTATGGTGTCTCCTATATGAAAGTAAAGTTATCCTAATTCTTTTCTTACTTTGATGTGCTCAGATATATGTCTCATTATTGAGATGATTCAAGTGCCGAAGTTTAGAATATAAATGGTATGGTCCTTTCTGATTGAGCCATATAAGATTTCAAAATTTGCAAGTGCTTGAGAAGAGTCTGTTAGTGCTTCAGATCGTATTGATTATAGTGTGAACTTTGATTCTGATAAGATTGTGCTTTTCATCCTACAGTAGTAAGTGTATTCAGTCCTTTTTAAAATTTATGTTACAGATGTCATGCCTAAAAAGGGGAATGATGTGTAGCAGAATATTGGAACAATATTTCCACCCGAATAGTAGTATGAGTTAAAATATTGTTGTCAGACCTATTGGTAGTGATATCGGACCAAGAAGTTGGAGATATAAAGTCACAAAGTTAGAAGTTAGAGTGAGGGTGACTTTTGTGTAGATAGATTTTAAGTTGATAACTGATGTTTGAGGATGATTTAACCCTTTTATAGTGATAGAATAATGTGGTAGCTAGTAGCACGTATGGATTGTATGGTAGTTTGTAGGGGAAGTGTTTGACTCAAATTTTTATTTATACCGAGTAAGATGTGTATTCCTAGATCATTGATTATTGTGTGTCAAGTTTCTATCTCTTGTAATCTTGTTACCATTGTGTTGTTGACACTAAAATTCTAGTGAAGTCGTGTAGGGCTCTTTCGATTCACTAACATAGTTGCCTTGACATTCTTCTCATTTTCTTGTTCAAAACACAAAATCAAAGTCTCGTGAAGCCGTGTGAGGCCTATTTTGATTCACTAGAAACTTGTTGTTTAACTTATTATTCTTGTATTGGTTGAATATAAATATATCCTAATCTTTTCGCATGAGATTGAGTTGGTAATGAAGTGATACATCCTTGTGTGTTAGTTTAGTGGAAGGTAGAGAAGGAGTTACTAGTCAAGGTGATATAAGGTTGCCGTAATTTTTTTCTTCCTTCTAAGGCTATTACATATTGTGTGTGGTTAGTAGTACTTTTGAGTTGTTAGGTGGAGAAAGATTAGTTAGATAGTACATGGTGTTCTAAATGTCCAAGTTAGGGAGTTTTGAGTGCTATTGCTGAGCCTTTTGATATGATCTTGATCCTCATAGTAGAGAGATATAAGTTTGGGGTTGCAATATTAGTAGGCTATGACGAAAGAAGTATGGTTCATTAAAAGCTTGGTCATATCCATGTTAAGTGTTAGAATCTAAGTTTGAGTTTTGAACATTGAACAAATAAAATTAAGAGTAGAAGCATCAGAGGGTGTGCACTTCAACTATGGGGATACTCATGAATATTCAAAGTTAGTAAGTGTTCAAGTATTATATGATGACTATTGGTGGCTATAGAAGATAGAGTAAATCGCAGAAGGTAGTATTAACAGTGAGTTTTCCACTTTCAGGGGCAGTCCTTTGGGTTAAGTACTATGATATGCGTGTATGGTTATTTTTCAGATCCTAGAGTGCAGTAAGTGTAGTTCAGTTAGAGTCTAGTAAGGGATCTCTCAAACTTAAGATAATGGCTTAAATCTAAGGGAGAGATAATAGAATGAATAACCAAGACAGGCTCTCAGATTCTAGTAGTGATGTCAGTATGATATAGAACATCAGAAAGTGAGGGTGAGACTCAACCCATTCTTAGCTCAGTATTTTTCAGTTATCCCAATACCTACCCATGCCTTATGTTTCAGTTCCATGATCATGGTCCATGTTCATGCATATGATAGAAAATCATGTGCTCTTCCAGTTCCTAAATAAGGAATTCCAGTTCATTTCAGTAGTCGGAATCATATTCCATAAGTTATGAACTCCAAGTTGAGGTCATGCAGCTCATGACTCATGTACTCATACTTTATAGTATGCTCAGTTCCCATAACTCATGATACACACCAAATAATTGGCGAGATTCAGCTTATAGACAGGTATACTCTCAATTTAGATCACTTTGATGAATCCCTGATGTTGATTCGTTGTTCCTCAAGCCTCAGTTAAGTGTCAATTCTCATATAATATTCTTCCATGTTTCAAGGTCTTATGTTCTAACCTTTTAGTAACTCCTTACGTAATGATAGTGGTGATGAGTAGATGTTTCTTGTTGATGAAAGATCATTGTATGCTTGTCTTAGATAACACTATATGTGTGAAGTAAGATTTGGGGCCAAGTCTTTGATACATGTGATGGTTAGTGGAATTTTTTGTGTGTATGTTCTTGAGATAGCACGTGGGAGTTATATTAAAAATGGTTTAGAGACTATGTGAAGCATGTATTTACGGGTGTTTTCCTTGAAGTTCATATGTGGTTATAAAGATAGGCTCGAATGACATGTTGGAATTTAAGTGGAGAAACGTAATATGTGCTAGTAAATCCATAGTAAGAGTTTAGAGTTAGTCATTATTGAAGTGGTAAGGCACGTTATATTTAGGATGTGATCTCTAAAAAGATATAGAAGAGTTAATCATATGGTTTAGACTAGTATCGTTTTGCGGCATGTTGTATTTTATGGTTTGGAGTTAGGCTTGATCGCGGTGAGAGGATTTAAGTCACTTTAGACATTAGTAAAATGATTTATCAATGCCCATATGAGAATTTTAAGTTGAATCGATCGAGCATGGTATTTAAGGGGAATAGTATAGTTAAGGGAGTATTTGGGAAGTGTGCTAATCTGGAACGTAAAAAGTTGCATTGCCTAAGGCCTGGTAATTCTACCCTAGTTTATGAGTTATACGTCTATATTTCATGCTATAGAGTAGTGTCAATGTTGTGATTCCTTAGTCAGATGTCTGTTGTAGATTATGCCCAACATTCTTTTGCTCCCTAATGTTACTAGAACTTCCTTAGAAAGAGTGTTGAAGAGATACTCTAGTCAAGCATAAGTTTCCAAGTATAATTCAGTCTGTATAGCCAGCAATTCAGTTTAACAGTCAGGCAGACAAGTTACAGTGGTTTTCCACCTTTTCACCCAGTCCTACTATTCGTAGTCTAATGTGTATGACCATCCCCAAGAGATAATCTTTTCATCCATGTAAATTGTGAATCCAGTTCAGTCCAAGCATCATGTTTCAGATTCAGCTATTTAGTCATGACTCAGTTCAAATGAGTTCAGCGCATAATCTCAATTTTTTCCAAGTATTTTAGCTCAGACATTGTAATACCCTGGTACAGTCTAAGTCTTGTTACCACATGATTTGTACTTGCCTAAGTTATCACTTCTCAATTCAATATATATGATTGGATCATCAACACTTCAAGGGAATCCTAAATTCTCAGCATGAATCGGCTCCTTGAAGCAAGTTAAGTCAAATCAGCACATAAATCAGTTTCATGATAGAAGTTAAAATATTTCAGATCAGTTATATCCTTTCATAGAAGACACATCATGCCTGCATTATTTGATACTTCTAAGCTTCAACATTCCTACCCATCATTCGGGGACGAATGATCCTAAGGGGAGATAATGTAACACCCCGCATTTTAGGCTAGAACGAAAATTGTCATTTCTATGCGTAGATGATCCAAAATCCTTACATCCTATGCAAATTTGGCATGTTAATCAATTATGTAGTCTGTGAACCTATTTGAGCATGAATTGATATCATAGAGGTCCCTTAACTCAAGGACTATTTGAAAGCTTTCCTATCATTCCAGTTTTAGTAAGTGTAAAAACATAAATCAACTTCAATCTACAATAAATCCTTGTATATGATGAACTAGGAGTCCTAATATACATCAAATGAAAGCTCTTTGTGTCCTCTTTTAAACGCCAATTGTTTCCCTTTAATCCAGTAGCGGTGTAAAAAGTTATGCTCATTTTACTTCAAAGTATCTATCTGCCAAAACGTGACGACATCAACTGTGTGACGGCTCGTTAGACCTGGTTGTCAGCCTAAGGTAGTGAATGGTAAAAACCAGTCCAAAAGTGACGACCTGGGTGATGACTTATCACCTGAGTGATGGCCCGTCAACCCTGGTCGTCAACTGATGCAATTATGTAATTTTTTTGGGTTCCTCAGGGGTATTTTGGTCTTTCCCTCACTCCAAAAACCTTTCACACGAATTAAATCACCCCTTAAGCATTATTAATCAATGACTATCAGTTTGACAACATTAAAAACTTCCTCTTCACTCTCAAAATAATATCAAATTAGGGTTTTCTCCAAGAACAAGAAATTCAAGAAAATCAAGCCTTAAGTTCAAGATCTCCAAGAAACAAATCAAGACCCGAGTTTCATCTATCAAGATTTAGGTTTCATCTTTCAGATCTTATAATTTAAGGTACGTGGGGTTTATCCTAAAAACTACATGGGCTTAAAACCATTAGAACATGATTTTAAGATTTTTATGCATGAATTTCAAATGGGTTTTGGAATCTATGTTCTAAATTACGTACTTCGAATGTTTTAATGTTACTATTGTTTTGACCTTATGGTCCTATCCCCTAGATTAATTTACATGTATACGTATATATATGGGATTTAAGATTTAAGATTGTTTGACAGCATAAATTATGAACCACCTCTCTTGTATTCGATTAAAGCTTATGGTTTTATAGGAAAAAAGCTGAAATGCATGATTTATTTTTTGAAAGATGTTTTCTCAATGTCCTTGTACTTGAATATGATTTTGAATTATTGAGAGGGTGTTTCTTCATATAACTATGTGATGCTAAAGAAAAGAATTGCATGAGATTGAGAATTTTAACATGACCTCCTTTGTTTACTGAATCATTGATAAAAAAAATTAACTGCATTGGTTTTACATGAGTTTCTTGAAAGAATTGTTGATATGGTGGTCCTGAATTTCATGATTTAAGAACAAAGATATAAATTGCTATAAATGTCTCAGAGAATGTGACTTGCATGTCAATGGTCATATATGTGTATATGCCATGATAGAGTTAAAGATTTCAGAGTAGGTTTTCAGAACATGCATGTTTAAAGAATTAAAATTGGGCATAAAGAGGGTTACGTGGTTACCCGAAGAACGCATGACTTCAAGTTAACTCTTAGCCTGAAACTGTATTTGCCGATAGAGGTAGATTATTATTGTACGCTGGCGACGGTCGTGTGGTATAGTAGATTCAGACACTCCGAACCTTGTGGCACACTTGGGTTAGGGGTTTGGCTGTCGAGTTAATGGCATATCCCATATAGCCCATGGAATTACAGATTGTAGGGTACACCACCTAGCGCAGAAGTGAGACAAAGAGTGTCACAGATTTCAGATGTTTTCACAGTGTCTTTTAAAATACCCATGTAATTTCTTACTATATGATATGTTTATGAACTGCTTTAAATTGCTCTCATATATGTTGAATATAAATGATTATTTTGGATTTGCTTTGCGTACCAGTACATCTGTATTGACCCCCCTCCCCTACCTCTCAGGTTCTGAGGCTCAGTCTAGGGGTCCAGATAAGCAGTAGATAATTCAAACAGCAGATCAGATTGTGTAGTGGTGATCCTTCTCTATTCCTGAAGGCCTATCCTTTCAGATTATGTAATCTATTATAATTTTGGTCTACTGGAGGCCTTTTCCCAGTTTTCAGATAGTTGTCAGATTTTCATGTAGTAGAGATTTCGCAGACTATTCCAGATGTTGTTTAGTTGATTTCATATTTCATTCCTTATTGTTAAACTTAATCCAGATTATGACCATGTTTCCGTATTAGATCAAAATTCCCCATTTTCTTTTATAATATGAATGTTGTGCATGACTACCAGATAGAGCAGGACGTCCGAGCCTTCATGGTTCAGCATGTCCGTCACGACCAGGCCCTAGTTCGGGTCGTGACAAACTGTTCTTTCACACTTAAATGATTTGGAGCTAGTATATTGTCGTCACTTCATGCACCTGTTTTAATGTCAACCATGTTCATTTCCGAGGTATTCAGGTGTCCAGCAAATTAGTCTAGGGTCATATTAGTTAGATCCTTGGCTTCTCTAATGGCAGTGACCTTTATTTCCCATGACTTAGGAAGATATCTAAGCACCTTATCTACCAGTTCCTCTGTAATGTAAACCTTTCTTAGAGATACCAATTGATTTACAATGGTTGTGAATCTTGTGATCATGTCCTGAAGTGACTCACCATTCTTTATTTTGAAGGTTTCATACTTAGTGCATTGCTTAGTAATTTTTAATTTCATTACTAAAATAGTTCCCTCAGGGTCATTTACCAGTGCGTCCAAAAGTTTCCTAGTCATAGTGAAACTTGAGATATAGTTGAATTCATCTGGTCCAAGTCCATACACAAGGATGCACTTGGCTTCGGCATTCTTCCCAAGCATCTTGAAATCCGCTTCATCATATTTAGCCTTTGTTTTGGGTACGTCATTATTCTCAATGTCCTTCATTAGATACCTTGGGCCTCCAGTGACTCATGCCAAAAGTTCATAATCCTCAACCTAAGGAAATCCTCTACTCCTTCCTTCCACCATGAGTAGTTCCAACCATTGCACAGTTATAGGTTGTTGATGTGTTGTCCTTTGTGTCCATAAAAAGGTGCAGAGTTCATCTTGATCTTTTCTTGAGTTATTAGACTCTAGTAAGACAACCCACTCTGATACATTGTTAGTTCTAGCATCCCTAACTTGTTAATGGATCGGGTTAATTTATATGTTTCTTTAGTAAAAACTTAACCAAAATGGAATAAAATAATTAAAGTAGTGAAATGGTATTTTATTTGGAAAACCACAGCTTACAATGGATAAAAATCATGATCTATACTTTTGCGGTATTTAAGCCAAACTTCACTAAATCAATGAGCCTAAGCAATAAAAAGATTATAACTCTTGCAATTCTAGGAACTAACTCTAATTCCTTTAACTTCAACAATCACTCCGGACTATTGAACTCACTTCGAATTTCACCCAACTTGAAGTGTACTCTTTTCAAGGAAAATAGTAGAGTACAACTCAATCAAACAATACTTAATACTAGATTCAAGAACCGTGAAATATGTTCTTATAAAACGGGTTCTTTAAGTTGGTTCTTCAAACTGGATGCAGTTCGATCTTTACTCAGAGCACTCTCAACTATGACTTTGCTCCATTTTATTGTGTTCCGTCTTTTTCTCAGTCTATAAGTGCATGAGGCTCATGTTGAAATATCGTGTATTTAAAACTCGATCCAAATGTTTGTTTCAGCCAAGAAGACTTTTAGTTCAACAAGAACTCCCATCTTTTTGGACTCTGTTTGTCTATTCAGTTGTACTCTTTATCACATGCCGATTTTTATCAACGTCATGCTTTGTGCACACTTTGGGATCTTTTCTATCTAGGATTCTTTTATTTCAGGGAATCCTACAACAGGTTGGGCTCAGTGTGATGGAGTAAGCAGTAACAACTTGTTTCATGCATATGTTCCATCACTTTGTCAATCGTTGAAATCTTTATGAAGCAAAACATAAAGCTACAGTCTATTGTACATGGCTATCCCTATACTAGCATCCTAGATGGTAAGGAAAATTATACACTTAAGGATGTTCTGTGTGGTTCTTGGAAATCTTTCCTGATATGCAGGGGTAAAATTCATATAGCAAAAACATCTAGAAGGATAAAGGGTGAAATTCTAAATATGCATGTAAAAAGCTTGTGTGCCACAATGTGGTTGGAACCTACAGAGACTTTTATGTGGATGCAATCGCATGGTAGTTTGAGAACAAATGATGTATGTACTCATCAAGTAGGGTAAGCCTATTTCTGCTGCGTTTGTGCTCTCTTCCAATGCTACTGAAACTGCTCAATGTCTCTTCTTCGTTGGACGCTTCTTGGTTGGCAAAGTGGTATAAACCTATTTTGAATTGGGAGGTTGAATGACAATGGGTGAAACAAAAATCTTAATGTACTAATGCTAAAGATGTTGTACTTAAGGACATTTTTATTGTAGCTTTTTACATCATATGGAACGAAAGAAACCTAAGAGCTTTCCAGCATAAGATTGTGCCTATGACCTTACTCCAACAATCAAACTATGACCTTACTCCAACAATCAAACTGCCGTTCTGTATACGGATTCTACAATGCTAGTTGATGAAACATGTAGAAACATTGTAGTTTTTTCTTTTTCTTTTTTGTTTGAGTGCTAGTTTTGTATCTCTTGTCTATTTTCGTGGGTCTCAAAGTGGGGAATTGGTTATTTACTTCATTGTGTTTGTATTTCATTACATGGTAATTAATACCATCGTCCTTTTATTTCCAAAAAAGGAATTAGGCAAAGATCAAATTTAAGGTCTAATTAATCTACATCTACGTCTAGGGGTGGCCATGGTGTGGTATATACCGAATTACCATACCAAATCAAAATTTTTGATACCATGGTTTTAGTATTATGGTATTTGGTATGGTATATAGTATACATTTTGAATTTTTTTGGTATATGGTATGGTATTCGGTAGTTACAAATGACATACCGAAATAACGAATACCATACCGAACTATATATAGTTATATATAGTTATATATATACACACACACACACAAATATAATACTTAGTATTAGTATAAAAATGTTTAGACATTGAAACTTTCGCTATTCTATCTTGATTGAAATGTCTTTTTTGTGTAGTTGACTAACAAAAAGAATTGTTTGTACTTCTTTTTCAATATTTCTACATATGTAATGTATATTTATGAATCAATTTAGACGTGCTTTAGAAAAGTCGAAGTAATAATACTCTAGTATATGAGTATATATTGTCGAAGTTGTACAAACTATGGTTACCGATTACCATACCGCAAAATACCGAAATCAAATGTCAAAATACCAAATCATACTGAATTAATATGATATGGTAATGGTATAATATTTTCAAAAATCGAATGCCAAAATTACCGTACCGAAGTTTCAAATACCATACCATACAATACCATGCTCACCCCTATCTACGTTTATAATCTATATCTATAATATATAATCTATATCTATAATATATTAAAAGTTCAAAGTCCTTTAGAAAAGTGACTCCCACTTTTTGCCGTTCATTAAAATTCTCTGTTGTAGACAAAATCGTTGTTTCATTTTTTCTTCAATAATTACGATTTAATTATTATCCTAACATTTAGTACTTTGAAATCATGTAAAATCTTTATTTACTAGAAAAAAATCATAATACTTTATACTTTTAAATTAATTAAAATTTTACCTTATATATATAAAAAAAATTCTACAACTCTATTTAATTAGGATTTTTAATCACGTCTATAACTCCAAAATTTTCTATAGCCAAAAATAAAAGCTATCTAGTGGTTCAATCAAATAATACCTCTGTTCACAACCTCTTTATTTTTTCAGTATACTCAATGCATTTAAATATAGGGAAAAAACATCATTTCCACTCCAACTATAATTAAAAAGTCAAATCCACACATAAACTATATAAGTAACCTATTACACACTTTAACTATTAAAATGTGATACTTTTTACACCTTGTCAGACATTACACCACGTACATGTGGTGTGGTGTTTTACACGCGCTGCCACGTCAGCACCACGTCAGCATAATCCACAAAAATAAGAAAAAAGACATCGTTTCCACCCCAAACTATAGTCGAAAAGTCGAATCCACACCTAAACTATATAAGTGACCTATTACACACCTTAACTATAAATAAAGTGATACTTTTTACACCCTGTCAGGCATTACACCACTTGTGTGGTGTTTTACACGCGCTGCCATGTCAGCATAATTCGAAAAAATAATAAATTTATTATTTTCATAATTTTTTCTTTTTTCTTTTTAGTTTAATTTTTTTCCTTCTTCTTCAATGTCTAAAACCTCCATTGTTGTCAATAACCAAAACCTCCATTACATTCATTACACCATATTCACCATCAAACTTTATCCCACCAACAAAATTACCATAACAATTAATTTCTTCTAACATTGTTCTTCATCCGTAACCCATCGTCTTTTCTTAAAAAATAAAAAATAAAAATTCTCAACTATAATGGCCATTATTGTTTCAAAAAATGGTCACTCGATTGTTGGCCTCTGTGTTTTAAATAGCAACATATTTCCGTACTTTTTCTATTTGTTTTTCAGGTATAATTTAAAAAAAAAAAAAAAACTACATTTTTTGATGGATTAATAATTAATAGACAGAGAGGAGAAAGTCGACAATGAATTCGACTTTTTCGACGAGAATACACTGGAAAACATCCTTGCACCAAAATTTTATATATTTTTTTTATAAAATTTGATTTTTCCTGTTTAAACATCAAATACAATTTGATTTTGTTCATTGTGAAATTGACATTGATTCGATGAAGGCGGAGGATGAATTGTGTTATTTAGGGATAGGGTTGGAATTTGAAGGT